>NW_003852421.1:16518768-16586192 GCF_000181295.1 Otolemur garnettii | reverse complement strand
AAAAAAAAAAAAAAAAAAAATGAAAAAAAAATGTGCAAGAGATCTGAATAGACTTTTCTCCAAAGACATATAAATAGCCAATAAGCACATAAAAACATCACTTGCTATAAAAGAAATGCAAATCAAATAAGATACCACTTCACATCTACCAGAATGGCTATACTTTAAAAGTGACTGTGTGTTGGTGAGAATGTGAGGAAGTTAGAACCCTCACACCTGCTAATCAAAATATAAAATGGTGTACCTGCTTTGCAAAATAATACAGCAGTTCTTCCAACTATTAAACATAGAGTTAAGATACAATCCAGCAAGACTTTTCCTTAGTACACACCCTAGAGAAATGAAAACATGTTTACACAAAAACTTGTACAACAATGTCCATAGCAGCTTCATTCCTAGTAGCCAAAAAGTAAAAACCATCCACATGTCCATCAACTGATAAATAAAATGTGATACATTCATACAATGGAATATTATTTAGCAGTAAAAACTAGTGAAATAATAATCCATGCAACATAGATGCATCTTAAAAACATTATGCTAAGTCACAAAAATCAGTCACAAAAGAACATATGTTGTATTATTCTATTTCAATCAAATGCCCAAAAGAGACAATCTATAGCACTGAAAGTAGGCTAGTGACAGTGTAGGACCAGGAGAGTAGAAGGTCCAAGTGGGGTCAGCAAAAGGATGTAAGAGTTTCTTCAAGGGGTAATAAAAGTGTTTTAAACTGACTGCAGTTGTGGCTGGGTGTGGTGGCTCATGCCTATAATCCCAGCACTCTCCAAGGCTGAGGAAGGAGGATCACTTGAGGTCAATTCAAAGCCAGCCAGAGGAAGAGTGAGACCCCATCTCTACTAAAAGACAGAAAAAAAAAAAATTAGCCAGGCATGGTGGTGACACCTCCAGTCCCAGCTACTCAGGAGGCTGAGACAGGAGGATCACTTGAACACAGGAGTTTGAGGTGGCTGTGGGCTAAGCTGATGATATGGCACTCTAGCCTATGTAACAGAGTGAGACTCTATCTTAAAAAAATAAAAAAGGAATTATCTCAATAATGCTGTTTAAAAACAAAACAAAACAAAACACTAGATGCAAGCTTGATCCACATCATCACTCACTGTTCCAGACAACCATTCATAAATAAATAGTCCCTCGATAAACAATTCATCTTTTAATCTCCACAGCCAGCTCAGGACATAGAAGAAAATACACTCTTCTTTTTGATGAATAAATGAAGAAACACATAAGCAAAGACCAAGGAGTCAGAAAGGTATGCTACGGAGCAAGCATCAAGATCAAGTTAATCCGCACAATCACTTCCAGCAGAAGTTGGGGTCAATCTCTGACATAGACTTTGTCTGCTATTTCTTCCAGGGGATCTTCTTGTTTTAACAGAAACAAAGATAGCAACTTTTACTTTATGAAATACAGACAGTCTTCAACTTATAATACTTCCACTTAGGATTTCTTGCCTTCAGGATTATACAAAAGTGATATGCATTCAGGAAAACCTCATTTTTGATCTTTTCCCAGGGTGGTAATATGTGCTCTGTTGTGCTGGGCAGTGAGCTGCAGGACCTAGGCAGCCACACAATCACAAGAGTAAACACCCAACACTGTACACTGTACCGGACTATCAACTGATATTGCCCAGTTGTAGGGGGCAATATGTAAGTGTCTGAACAAGTTTGAGGGAGGCTGGGCTAAGCTACGATGCTCAACAGGTTACATGTATGAAATGCATTTTCAACTTACAATGAGTTTATGGAGATGTACCCCATGTTAAGTTGAAGAGCATCTGCATTGCACACCAATAAAAAGAAAATTGTGCTTACTAAAATACCATAAAAAATGTGTTTTTTCATTTAACAGATGTTATGAAGGTTTATACATATAGTGTAATTATAGAAAAAGTAAATGAAAAAATGAAACTCTACACATTAAAAATAGATTAGAAGGAAATGCACCAAAATGTTATCACTAGCTATATTTAGATGATGGAATTTATGCTCTAGCAATCAGGTCTTTCTAGATTCTAGGCGCTTCCAGGCATGAGTCTGGGCCTGACAGGGCAGGTTTTCTCCTCCAAGCCTGACATCTGGCTCATCTGCAAGGGCTGGCTTCTCAGAGAGCTGGCTTAGGTCCCAAGGGTCTTTTCATCCAATTATTCAACAGAGGCCCAGGCTGGGACCTGGCAAGCTGAGTCCCTAATGTTTATCTTGAAAAGGGCTATTTCAAAAGTTCAGAGATTAGATCATAAGGGCCAGAGGTACACTGTTAATTACAAGAAAGTGGGAAAGAGGGTTTTGCAAAAAGAAAAGAACTTAGTTACTGACTAGATATAGGAAATGACAGGAAGAGAGAGGAGTTAAAGGTTTCCAACCCAGAAGGCTAATACAAAGAGTGGCACCAGTCACATAAATGAATGCTCTAGGGAGGAGTAGGGCAGAGAAGAGGAGAATTACTTCAGCATGAGACGCGTTCACTCTAAGACCCCCCTTCCAGTGATATATATAAGCAGAACTGTGCCACAAGTAATTGTAGATGCATGAAAGAAGTCATATAAGGTCAGTGATGCTGATGTCACTAAAGATGACAGATAGCCGGCACTGGGATAGGCAGGACAATTGTACACCAGGGTTAAAAATCATCTGGAAGGTAGGAATATGTCACAGAGGCATGAAGAGTGGGCAGGGCTTCAAAACAGGAGTGTTTACCTGGTTGAGTAATGGTGACAGAACAATGGACTTAAAATGGTAACAAAAAGCAAAAACTGTGCTGACCTCTTCTCTGCCTTATGAATCAGAGGGAATTTGCCTACAAATCACAAATGCAATTAAAATGCTTGACTTCGTTTCCTATACATTTCAATTTTGACTACGTAATAAATTAGAAGTAAATAACCACACTTACATAGCATTTTACTAGTTGCAAAGCATTTCCAAATATATTTTCTCATCTGAGCTCTCCAATAGTCCCATGAGGTAAGTATTTATAATCCCCATATTATGAATGAGGAAACAGAGATAGAAAAAGACGGTGTGACTTGCAAAGAGGTGTCACAAGTTAGAAACCAGGAGGCAGGGTCCGTAATGGACCCTTGGGTCTAAAGGTTGAACTTAGGCAAGTTGAGTCCACATTATCTATTTCCCATCCCAGGTAAGGTACCATGATATGGGTTGTCTTTACTCCCATACATGGGGATTATCTCTTTATAATATCCAAAACAACCAGGCTTTGCACATTTGTTCAACACTTGCCTAGGTTCCTCAAAGAAAAATAAGTTTTATGTTTAGAATATTATAAATTATCTCTAATCTTCACGAAGAAGTAGAAAAAAACAGGTGAAAAAGCAAACAAAAGGGGGCTGATTAGGAATAGCAATGGAAGACTGGAGTTGCCCACTCCCTTCTATACCAGCTCAACATAAAGACATTGGGTGGGGCTGAAGAAGGCAGAAGGTAGCCTTGGGAAGTGTCTGAGAGTCCACCCAGAAAGAAGAGGGCATCCGAGCACAAGCAGGACAAGGAAAGCATCTGTAGGAGGGAGGGTAACTGGAGAGAATGGGTTAGGATGACCACAAAGAAGAGCAGTATGGCAGGAGGTGAGGGTCCAAACGGGGTGAAAGCATCCACCAAAGCAGGCAGCCCAGCCCAGAGTCTCAGAGTCCAAACAGAGCAGGATGGGCATCTCTGCAGCATGGGGCATTAAACAGGAGAACAATGAGGCGAGCATCTACACAGAAGGGCCCCTGGCCTAGAGCGTCCAAGTCCAGGAAGCAAAAAGCACACCCGCCGGGGCAGGAATAAATGGGGTGAGGGAATCATGGTATCTGTGCAGGAGGATGGCCCTCATGGTTTCAGGAGAGCCTCCCTACCAGGTGTTAGAAGGCTGAGAATGGCCTTCCTGTGGAGGGGCAGAGGTGCCAAGCACAGGAGCTCCAGAGGAGTGAAAATGTGAAGAGGAACAGGAAATCTACATAGCCTCAAAGAACCTCTCACAAAGTACATTACCAACTTCAAAGAGGAAAAATAACCTTACAGTGGAGAAACTCAGCAGACACCACTTTAATCAACTGATCAAAGTCAACATCACTAACCAAAGTCAGGTGTCACTTGAAAGGATGCACTGAGAGGAAGAAAGCGTCACTTTTGAAGACACTCCTGCCAAAAATACGTAACTTGAACCTACTCACTAGAAAGTACCAGACAAACCCGTATCAAGTGACAATCACTCAAATAACTAGCTTGTACTCTTCAAAAATGTCAAAGACATAAAGGAAGGAGAAAGAGAAACTGGCCTGGACTAGAGGAATCTTCTAAAGAGACACGACAACTCCATGCAAAATCTGATTTCAAATCAGATCCTTTCACCAAAAAAAGACGTCAAGGGAATACCATGAATGAAGTCTGAGAATGAGGGAGTAGTAACACCTAAATGTTAATCACAGTTTTTGATGGTTTTGTGGGAGAATAATTTTATAGGAACTACTAAAGTAATTATGGGTGATAAGGTATCAAGTGAACAGCTAACAAATGGATCGGGAGAAGTTTTTGCACTGTTCGTACAACTTTTCTGCAGATTATCTTTAAGTTTTATTTTTAAAACAAAGAGAAAATTAAAGAAGCATGCTGATCTACAATATAACAATATATAGTTGCCACAAAAACAAAAATTGCAAGAGAATGAAAAGCACTATAAAATGTGGAATGGGACTCTCTAACCAGGTGGAAGTATTTTTTCCTGATAGTAAAATGAGAGTCAGTGGCAAGACCAACAATGATACTGGAAAAATGTACTTTTTGAAATGTTTATGTTAAAAGAAAATTTATTTTAAAAGCTAAAAAAGGGGGGGTAATATTCACATGTAATTATTTTAATAATCTTTCCCTCTACAGAGTGAAATACAAAAAGTTGATTAAGAGTCAGGTAATGTCTTCGGTACCTTAAATACTGTATATCTCAGATAACAGTCAGACGTTATCATTCTTCTATTCACATACTACCCTATTTCTAACTAAAAAAAGAATGAACTGCTTTCCCTCCATAGTGTCTCGAAATATCCATGAAGTATCCAACAGCCATTCATGATAAAAAAAAAAAAACTCGGAAAATTAGACAAGATTTATCTCGAATACATAAGAAGCATATACCAAAAACTCCTATAGCCAATATCATAATGTTTGAAAAACTGAATTCTTTCTAAAGTCAGGAATAAGGCAAGGATGTCCATTCTTGCCACTCATGTTCAACACAACATGGGGAATTATAACTAACAAAATGAAGCAAGAAAAAATGTATATAGATTATAACTAACAAAATGAAGCAAGAAAAAATGTATATAGACATAAAGAAATAAAGCCATTTCTATTTGCAGATAGCATGAATGTCTATGTAGAAAATTCCAAGGAATTTACAAAAAACTCCTAGAACTAGTAAGAGAGTTCTGCAAGGTCGCAGGTAATGAACAAAAGTCAATTATATTTGTACATACTAAAATGTAACAATGAATTGAAATTTAAAAAGGCAATGCCACTTATAATTATACTTCTTTGCTCCAAAGAAAATGACTTAGGTATTTATGTTACAAAATATATACAGTATCTATATGCTGACAATTATTAAGTTTTGTTGAAAGAAATTAAAGTCTCCCTAAATTATTTTGAGGGACTTACCATGTTCATAGATTTGAAGACTCAATAAAGATGTTAATTCTCCCCCAAACTAAAATCTAACATTATTACTATAAAAAATCCCAGCAAAGTTCTTGGTAGATATTAAAAAAAATTCTAAAATTTATTAATACAGAGAGAGGGAAAGTCCCTAAAATAGCCAAATAATTTTGAAAAGACTGAATTGGGAAGAATCAGTCTACCTGACTTATTATGTACCTATAGTAATTAAGACTTTGTGTTGGCTCAGGGCCCACAGCTCAGTGGTTAAGCACTGACCACATACACCTAGGCTGGTGGGTTCTAACCCAGCCAGGCCTGCTGAGCAACAATGACAACTACAACAAAAAAACAGCTGGGGTGTTGTGGCAGGCATCTGTAGTCCCAGCTACTTGGGAAGCTGAGGCAAGAAAATCGCTTAAGCCCAAGAGTTTAAGGTTGCTGTAAGCTGTGACACCATGGCATTCTACCAAGGGCAACATAATGAGACTCTGTCTTAAAAAAAAAAAGACCTTGTGGTCACATGTGAACAAGGGAGATCTTCGCCAGGATCACAATAAGACAGCAGATCAGTTAACTAAGAAATTTACTCCATGGCCAGAACAGGAAGTCTCTGATAATCACATCCTGCAGTATATGGCATTTTGGGACCAATGACTGTTCTGTGTTTATAATTCTCCCCTTCTGTAAAGAGGAGGACTGATTATGGTTTTCCTATTCTTTTATCCACTATTTTCGGTGTGTTGGAGGCACAAATTTTTTCCCTTTGCTCTAGGTCACCAGAGGACAACAAGCTACCCCAGACCTGATGGAGAAAGCAGACATCATGGACTGCGAGGTCGATGCAGTTATGGATGAGAACAGGAACTGTCTCCTTGGGAGAGGTGGTGACTGAATTCCTTGTAAAGTGTATTCATAAGAAGAAGGACATCTCTAGATTTTAGCTAGCCAAAGAGCTAGATTTTACAGCAAACCTAGTATCTACTTCCAAACTCCTCCTTCCTTCCCCATCTATACCTCGCTTTCACAGCCCTCCTTCTGGTTAGAGATAGCCATGTCAAACAGTTTGGCCATCAACTTAAGGGGAAGCATATTGTGGTTCAACACTTCCAGGAAGTTTTGGTTCCCTGGTAAAATAAAGATATGCTGCTGTTGATCCATGCCCCTTCCTGATTCTTTAAACAGAAAAGTGATGTCTAGAGCAGGAGCAGCCATCTTGCAACCATGAAGAAAAGGCCAAGAAAATTACAGAACAAGAACCCTGACATTGCTAAGCAGATAAGTGAATGGTGGCAGATTTCTGCCTCCAGGGATCTTCTGTTTTTGATTTTTTTTTTTTTTTTTTTTTGAGACTGAGTCTTACACTGAGTACAGGGTAACATAGCTCACAGCAACCTCAAACTCTTGGGTTCAAGTGGTCTTATTGCCCCAGCCTCCCAACTAACTGGGAATACAGGCACCTGCTACAAGGTCCACCTAATTTTTTTTCTATGGTTAGTAGAGACTGTGTCTTGCTCTTACTCAGTCTCAAGCTCCTGAGCTGACGTGATCCACCTGCCTTGGCCTTCCACAGTGCTAGGATTACAGGCATGAGCCACTGCACCCAGTCAAGGCTATTCTTATTTAAGAAGACTAAATCTTCATTAGTTTAAGCCACCATTGACTAAGTATTCTGTTACATACAATGAAAAGTATTTCTCTGTCATTAAGTAAAAAATTCTAAAATAATGATGTACTATTGCACTAACACTACTAATAACAACTTATATAAGAACTAATAAAAGACACAGTGAAAAGGTACACCTGTTCACATCCTTGAACCCCCCCCCAAAACATCAATCCAAGTAACTTGAGCAAAGAAATAGGTCCTAAGTTAACATTAAAGGGATGGAGATGGAGGAGCACAGGTGAGACAGGCCCTGGAGACAGCACTAGTGTTTTAAGCCTAACACGGTAAGAAAGGTGCTGCTAAGTTAAAACTGGACAAAGGGGTAGAGAGTTTCCCAATTTTATAACACCTGACTTAATTTTTTTTACACAATAGTCTACATTTTCTTCTAAGATAATATTTTAAAATCTTTACTACAGCAAAATCTACTCATGTTGAATTCCACCCAAAAGCAATTAATTAATCGTAAAGGTCTTACTTTCCCTTAACCTCATAAGGAAAATAGATGTAAATATTACGAATCACTTTAGAGCACTGAAATACACAGAACACATTTCAGCCAAATAGTCAAAATGCTTATTAAACTGTACCAGATAGTAATATACTCACTTTCTATATACTACCAATATAACTCGACTCATTAGAAATCCCTAATCTTCAGAGATTTGGCATAAGTTACAAAAACTATCCAAATGTTTTCAATTAACTTAATGAATTCCCCATATTTCCCTGGAGAGAATTGTGAACCATAATAGATTGACATATTTACCATTAGAATTCTTGTTCAACTAACCCATGCAGAAAAGGCAAAATGGATGCAGACTGACTGAATGCTTTAACTTGTTCACTAATAAATCTGTCTCTAATAGGTTTTTAATATTTGATAGATAAGAGAATCGGGTAAGTAATTTGAGAGCTTTATAATATACTCAAAAGAAGTTTGGAATAGAATATGTAAAATTATGGCCACAAAAACAGATACCAGTCTCATTATGGTATAATCTGAAAAAAAGCTATGACTTCTCCAATAGAAATAGAATAATTTTTCCTAGGAATTCATTTTCTGAAATATCTTTATCCAGATGCTTCAGAGTTTTATCTTACTGCAACCAGAGCAAAAACAAATATTGTCTTGTTGAATTAGGTGTGCTAGGTATTCTGGGAAATCATACTACTCAGAAAACATGAAAAGAGAAAGAGGTAGGACTATTTTATAAACCATAACGATATAATCTATGCCAAAAAGCTAAAAACATTAGAGACAGATAGTTCTGTCAATAAAATCATTACTACAAAGAGGATGTACCTATTCCATAGCCCACACTAATACCAGTTATTGATGTGAATAAATAAACTCAATTAAACCAACAAAAGAAATTTGCTTCCATTCACTCTATAGGCATTTGATACTATACAGTATTAAATACAGACACTAATGTAAGAAAAGCTGAGTACCAAGCAATCTTAATATAATTTGAAAGGCTTCTCAAATATTCACATCTGTGTTTTCCCACTATTCCCTTCATTTGTGAAAATGGATGGTCCTAAATTAATTTTAGCCTTCAGATCTAACCTGTGATATCACAACCCAGTTTCAAATGAGTTTGTGATCTCAGGGTAGTGGCATGTTGTTAAGAAAGCATTATGGTGACCCAAATACATCAAAGGTAGGATTTTCACACTGAATATACAGGATGAAGCAGAAGCTCTCTACCAGTTGCCCGCCTCTGAGTCAGAATGGAAGATTACAAGAAGACTTGGCAAAAAAGAAAAAGAAAAAAAAAGCATAAAATCCAATGAGTTTCCTTAATGATGGGAAACAGTATAACTAATGATGAATGGTATGATGGTGGCTGTCTCCATGGATCTCAAAGTAAACACTACTAACACCACTGTATTTAAAAAAAAAAATGCCATCCCTTTGTATAGTTTCTCATCCTCATGGTCACCCCAAACTACCAAACATCTACTCATTAACTTTGAAAACAAAACTTCTTCAATTAAGTAGCTAACAGTTCCAAATTGCATAAGATCTAATGCCAAGAAAAGAACTCCACAATAAGCTACATGTCAAGAGTTCTCCAGTCTTTTGAAAAGAGACATATAAAAAAGAAAACAAATAAATAACAAACCACTTGACTGTCATAAGAATTCTCAAAAACAGTAATAATAACAATAATAATAATAAACCTGGGTCAGGCATGGTGGTTCATTCAATCTTCACAAGGATTCTACTAAGTCCATGATTAACCCCATTTTACAAATGAAGACCCTGAGCATAAGTAATCGGGCCAAGGCTACACATTACCAAATGGTGGCACAGGGATATAAACTTAGCAGTCTGGCTCCAGACTCTGCAACCTTAATCAACACTGTTGTTAAATGCATTTAAAAGCACATCAAAACAGACTGCTAATAAGATAAAGGACTGTTGCATAGTGCTAATTTTCTTTATGTCAGGCACCATGGATGGCTGAAGAACCAACAAATCTTTCCCTACTCAATAACTAGCCCCCTACCTTAATTTACTTTGTAAAACATATACAGCAAGCATCTTCCACTGCTTAAATATTTTTTAATCACTATAGCTATTCTATGAAATATAGCAATAAGATTTTAATAAAATTTGGACAAAACACTGCAATTTCCTTTTTCTCGCTGAGTTTGGGAAAGTATATTGTAAAGGATCACACTTTAAAACCTTTAAAACGCTGAACATCTAGTCTAAGCTGGCAGACAATGCTATATTACGATGTCATATTCTAGTCCCCATATCCCAATGGATCAACGCACAAATTTTTATTAGTTTGCTTTCTTTGCTTAAAAGTTAGCTTATATACCAATTATCTTAAGACTTTTCAAAAATTATCATTCTTCTCAAATAAGCGTTCAGTTAAGTTCTTTTCTGTTGTTACTAAAAAATGAATGGGCTTTATACAACAACCGAATTTGACAAAAATTATCTGTTTGAAGAGAAGTTATGCTTGCTTTGAGATGGAAATTCAAAGACTTAAGGACTTATATCGCCTTACTAACAAACAAAAGACCTTTAAATGTACATTTTTCTTTCCAAAACTAATCCATATGAAAACAGTATCATTCATCACCATAAATATGCCTTAGCATAAAAACATTTTATTAAAAAAAAGCATGGCAAAGACAAGCAAGTTTTCTTTTTGTTTGAGACTATTAGGGAGAAAAAAATACCAGTCAGTTTCTGTGTTAATGATCGATAGCCAATTAAGTTCCTTCATCCATAAAATGAGAGTTACACTAGATGACACCTAAGATAACAATTAGATATGATATAAATTCTTAAATATAAATAGTAAATTGTAGGAGTCAAAAGGTATAACAAAGGGCTTTAAGGGGGGAAAATGCTGGTCAAAGTAAACGATGACATAATAATACCGAATCACTGAACCTATCTTTCTCAAAACCAAATGGACTAAACAAAAGAACTAAACTTTGCAAAGAAAACACCAAGAGTGTTCTCACAAGGGAAGGGATCCAAATTTAACTTATAAACTATTAATAAATGTCATGTGGAAGCAGAGTAAACAAAACTAAAAGCAAAGTATATTTCAGTAATCAACCCAATGCTATTCTCCATTCCCTTTTTCTACCTTATCCATCCAAAATCCAAAAAGCAATACAATGAGGATACAAAGGCAAATTTTGGATAAAATCCTCAAATATCTCTTTGATAGGACCCAATTCTTATTTTTAAAAAATAAAACTACAATTTCAAACAAATGAGTAATAAGAAATATAGTGCCCACGAACACTTTTGGGTGGAGGAATGAAAGACTTGCATATAAAAAACTAGGTAACACATGAAAGAATGAAAGTAATTCAGGAATGAAGAAGCCCACATATGACACAACTAAGAGTTAACAGTGAGTCCATCTAAATACAGAACCACAGTGAACCAAAAGAAAAAGGTATCTGTTATGAGATAGGATAAAACTGCTATAAAGTTTTAAAATATTTTTTAAACCCCTTAAAAAGTAGGAGCTGTAATTAATTAAAGTTGGAGACATCAGTAAGTACTCATGTTTAACTTCATATAGATACATATGTAAATATACATAAGTGTACATATACAGATTAGTATATACACATATTTCCTTGCTTTGTCCCTGATGAGGTCTAAAAGAAATTATGCTCCAGTAACAAGCACACCTAGTACCCAGATACTTGCTTCTAAAACCGTTCTTCAATAAAAGGAACTAGGGCTGCTTCTTGGAGGTAATGGCCAGTGCCAGGACTAAGGCAGAAAATGTACAACATGAGCCTGGAGCATCTTATAGTGCCAGAAAGTGCTCAACAAGAATTGATGAGGATATGGCCAAGGGACACTGAGCAACTGAAAATTTTCTCAAAAGCAAAAGCTAAAACAATTTAAGTAATACTGAATTATAACTCAGAGTAGAACAATCCATGTATCTGCAATGTATCTGCAATTTAATCAAATAAATGATTAAATAAATTATATAATAAATTAGGAGAAAAGACCAATCTGTGTAGAAGAGTTCCCAATAAATTACATGGATACTCCACTCTAAAGAAAGGGGAGCATAACTCCCTACTTCTTAAGTGTAGGCTCAGACAGCAAACTTTCTTCTGAAGAATACAGTCCGAAAAGGAGAAAAAGAGTAACTTGACAGTCCAGAAACCTAATGAACACTATTTAAGCCAGGTTTAATGTTAATATCATTAGTTATAAAGCATGTTAATAATATATACCCATGATACGCTGTGATGAAAATGGCACTTTCCCTGTGTAGTCTTCCAATACCACAACCCCACCCTAATCATGAGGAAAACATTAGATAAATTCCAATAGGAGGACATCCTACAGCAATGGTTCTCAACCTTCCTAATGCCGCAATGTATTTTCATTGTTAAAAAGGAGTCATGACCCACAGGTTGAGAACCACTGTCCTACAGTATTTAATAACCAGCAATGACCTTTAAACTGTCAAGATAATCAATACAGTCTAAGAAACTGTCACAGCAAGAGAAGCCTAGAGAGATAAGATACGCAAATGTAACGTGGCGTCCTGGACGGCAGGATAGCATCCTGGAACAGAAAAGGGACGCAGAACAAAAACAGGAAACATGAGTAAACTATAGATTTTAATTAATAATCATGTACCAATATTGGTTCATTAATTGCAATATACCACATTAAAGTAAGATGTTAACAGGAAAAAGTTATGGGCTAGAGGACACATACAGGAATGCTCCATACTATCTACTCAACTTTTCTTTAAGACTAAAATTGTTATTTGGAAAAAAATATTATAAACGGAATAATTTCATCTATTATGAGCCCCCGTCCCCCACAAAAAAAAAGTGTTAGGGAACATAGTCACAGTAAATAAATGTGTGAGTTGGCTCGGTGCCTGTGGCTCAAGCAGCTAAGGCGCCAGCCACATACACCTAAGGTGGCAGGTTCGAATCCCCAGCCCGACCCGCCAAACAACAATGATGGCTGCAACCAAAAAATGACCAGGCGTTGTGGCGAGCGCCTGTAGTCCCAGCTACTTGGGAGGCTGAAGCAGGAGACTCACTTGAGCCCAGGAGTTGGAGGTTGCTGTGAGCTGTGATGCCATGGCACTCTACCCGGGGGGATAGCTTGAGGCTCCGTCTCAAAAAAAAAAAAAAAAATGTGTGAGTTTTCTCACCTTTTATTAATTCAATAAATACCATTAAATGCCCCAAATAAAGAACACAGGAGATGTGTGCCATTGACCAAGATATCCCTGGAGCCTCACTTTTCTAATCTACCTTATGGGGACAATATTTATTTTGTAGATTTACTGAGAAGATTAAAGATGCTATATGAGCACATATCCAGCACACCATAGAAGCTAAAAGAAATGATAAACATTTACATTCTTTTTCTTTAAAAATTCCTTACGAAACTGGGGTTATTTTTAATAATTCTAAATAAAAATAAAAAGTCATTTAACTCTCTCATTAAAAACATATTGCCTGAATACAACTATGCTAGATTTCAACATTTCCCTTCACTAGATTGAGGTATCGGCTTGGCACCTGTACAGGGGTTATGGCGCCAGCCACGTACACCGAGGCTCGCAGGTTCGAACCTGGCCCAAGCCAGCTAAACAACAATAACAACTACAGCTAAACAACAATGACAACTACAAAAAAAAAAAAAAAATAGCTGGGCGTTACGGTGGGCGCCTGTAGTCCCAGCTACTTGGAAGGCTGAGGCAAGAGAACCACTTAAGCCCAAGATTTTGAGGTTGCTGTGAGTTGTGATGCCACAGGCACTTTACTGAGGGTGACCTAGTGAGACTCTTGTCTCAAAAAAAAATGAGGTATCTTTATAAATTACTCAATACAGGGTATCAGGAAAAATGGTTAGTCACATGGCGGGAAGAGAGCTGGATCCATCCATCACACATAAATCAAAATAAGTTCCATATAACTCAAGATTTAAATGTAAGAAATTGAAACCATTATAGTAACAGCAGAACAGAGAATTACCATCATCATCTTATAGTGAAGAAAAACACTGGTAAAATCAACTATGTAAAAATAATAATTTTTGCTGCAGGGCAAAAGTAACCATAAACAACTAACAAATACATCAAAGCAGGATGATCTGGAAATTCTATCACAAAGAGTTAACTTCCCAAATAGAGAGTGTCTACAAATTAGTTAAGCATCATCCAATAGAAACAAATGATAAAAGGCTATGGATAGATCATAGAAAATGAAATAAAATGGCTCTTATGAAAAATGCAAATTAAAAAACACTGAGATACCATTTTTCATTCATCAGAAGAGCAAAGATAAAAAAGGCTCTTAACATACAGAACTATATTGGCAAGGATCTGGGGAAACCGCCAAGCTCATACACAGCTGATGGGAGTATAAATTAATACAATCTCTATGGAAGGCAATTTGGTAATACTTATCAAAATTATAAATCTACATACCTTTTAACCAGTAATTACACATCCAAGTAGTTATTCTAAAAACATATTTACAAGTGTGCAAAATGATACACACATACACAGACATGGTATCACGACAGCATTTTCAGTAACAGCAAAAGACCAAAGAAACATGAACGTCTAGAATATAGGGGCTGGTTAAATAAACTATCCTATATCCATATAATGGATCACAATTCTACTTCAAAAGATAGAATATGGAATTTTATAATGAACTGATAGAAGTGATCACCAAATCACATAGTTAAATGAAAATGCAAAGTGCAAAACCATGTGTATCATAGGCCAGCTTTTGTGTAAAAGGAGGCAGAAAACATATATGTATATATTTATCTTATGAATCCATATCTTTCTTTATATATGGATGAATGGATGGATAGATATAAGTTGTAACACTGGGTTTCTTCAAAAACACATAGTAGCTAGGGCACATGGATAGTCTTATTAATGTATAACTCTTGATTCCTTTTGAATTTTGTGTCATGTGAATACATTATCCATTCAAAAAACTTTTTTAATATTTTAGTTTGATCCAAAAGCATGGCAGTAGTAGTAAACACCAGAGTCTTGTTCTATACACTGTTAATTTTTATATACAATAAAACACAGAACAAATGGGTCACAGGGAAAATCTCTCACACCTAAAATATATTAAAGTAGAGTTAGCCTCCTAAAAAACAATGCTATCACTTTAAATCTCTAATCTGTTCTCCCAGAGACTATCTAAACAGCTCCTACATCTGGAAAGGTAACAGGCACTATCCGTTATATTTACTATTATAGATTATCAAGAAGCAATGCATAGTTCCCCTGTAATTTTTCTATGCAGTAAAGTAAAATGATAAGATGGTCACAACTGGAAGAAAATTATTCTGAAGTGGGTAGATGTGAACTATAGCACTTCCCCCGGGCAGAAAGGAGGCAAAAAAAAGCAAAAGGCAGTTAGTGGTTGAAAGAAAAATAACCTACAGCAGAAAAATGTGGAAAAGTTTCAGAGGCAAATAAAGATGAGCACAGAAGTTATTGACAATAAAATAAAGAGAGAATCATCCTAGCATATAAAACACAGTATTCTGTATACACAATCATAAATGTTAATCATCTGTATGGCAACATGGAATGCTGAACAGAGATTTCTTTAGGCATAGTCAATGCACATACAGAGCATTAGATACACAGTAAAATTAACTATTACCATTTACATTTTAAAGGTACCACTGTCAAGGAAATTCCAGAAAGCAAAAGGAAAACAGAAAATATGAGAGAAAGGTAAAAGGCATAGAGCCAGTCCACAAAGCCTACTGTCTAGTATATGTTACATGCGGACTGCCAGAAGTAGAGATCATAAAGAAAACAAAGGTATGGAAACAGCAACAAAATAAGAAAATTTTCCAGAGCTAAGATAGGACCCTCCAGACTGACAGAATCCAGAGCCCTAAGCATGAGGAGCTGAAAAGTCATCCACCCTGGAAATACCCTTCCGATATCTTAGATGACTAAGGCTAAAGATAAAGTTTAAAAGGTTTCGAAGAAGAAAAAATACAGAAAGATACATAAAGAAATCAAATTTGTCATCAGACCTCTTAACTATTAGAATGAATTCTATTTCTCTCATTTCTGAGAGAGAATGATATTCAATCTAAAAAGTTTAGAACCTTTCTAACAAATACGAAACATTTTCAGTCATGCAAGAGCACAGAGAATTTAGCACCACATACCTTCTCTGAATTATTCAAGAATTAGATTCTAGACTAGACAAAGTAGGATTCTGTTGCCATTATTTCCCTACCAGTCATATTTTGTTCATTTTAGTTTTACCATTTGGATAAGATTTACTCACAGAAAAGAGAAAAGGAGGAGGAGGGAGAGAAGAAAAAACATGGCCTGGTAGGGGTTACTGGTCCCCTAACAAGACTGGGCAGGAAGGAAGGGGTGGGTGAAGGTGCACACACTTACTGCCACCACATAAGAAGTCTATGATGAAAAAACCAATGTCCCCCCCAAGGCCAGTAATTCTGCTGTGATCCTGTACATGCAATACAAGACTTTACTTCACAGCACAGTTAAAGTCACAGACACGAAAAAGAATCAACTATAAATGTCAACTTGTTTTAAGATTTAACTTGATTAGTATAATACTGTCCCAAATCCAACAATCTAGTAAAAACTCTATGAAAAATCATTCTTATAAAAGTTTTACCTCATTGGGAAAAGACCTTTATCATCTTTCATTATGTCAGCTATGATGACAAACTTTAAACAGCCACAGTTTCATAGCATTAAAAACAAAGTATATCATGCAAATCTTTTTGAATTACTTAAATATGTGTTCATTTATTGTTTATAACACACAACTCATTTTAAGAGTAGATAAAGACGCTACACAAGCATTATCATGTTCTTTCCTGATCAGGTTTCCCAAGGTAGCACTAGCTCCAGTTGTGTGACTAACCCAGCTGTAACGTACTTGACTGCAGGCAACTTCAGACATACTCCTGTGCTCTCAAACTAAAAAATAATTGGCTTCCTCTCTACTGGTATCAGCCATAGTTTTAACAGATGGTGCTGTTAAATGAGGAAGGTATGGCACTGAATACAACTAATGACTAACCATATGTCAGCAAGAAAATAGTGTTCCTGTCAAGGATATAACGCACTGGATTATATTGACTTGTTTATTTTTAGATAGAGAAGAACCTAGTACCATGCAGTTGTATAAACTGACACCAACCTGGAATCAGGAACAAACCTCTGAAGTACTAAAAAGCAGGAGACGAATTTTCAATTTCTTAAACTATATGTGTGTGTATCACAAAGTACTTAGTTTCACTCTCAGAATGAATGAAAATTTGTTTTTATTAGCTCAAGAACTTTCTCACGTAGCCTACAGACTTCAGACATTACCCAAAGTAATGATGTTATTTATATAAACTCCCATCCTCAGTACACTTGTATTTATCCAATGATAATAACTTAAGAGTCTACTGTTAACTTATCTCAGGAACACTAGAACACACTGAGATTTAAAGTATGTTGAGATATCTCTATACCTGTTAAGAGCTATTTCTGTGTACCAGCATTTATGTATAATTCCAGGGTTTGGGGAGGCTGAGACAGGAGGATCACTTGAGGTCAAGAGTTGAAGAGCAGCTTAGGCAACATGTTGAGACCCCAAACTTTACAAAAATTAAATTATCCAGACATGACAGCATACACCTGTAGTCCTAGCTACTTGGGAGGCTAAGGTGGGAGGACTGCTTGAGCCCAGCCTGGGCAACAGAGCAAGACACTGTCTCTCTCTCTCTCTCTCTCTCTCTCTTTTTTTTTTTATTAAATCATAGCTGTGTACATTAATGCAATCATGGGCTATGATGTGCTGGTTTTATACACAATTTGAAATATTTTCATCATACTGGTTAACATAGCCTTCACGGCATTTTCTTAGTTATTGTGTTAAGACATTTATATTCTACACCTAGAAAATTTCACATGTACCCTTGTAAGATGCAAAAACACTGTCTCTTAAAAGAAAAAATAGTGTAAAAGGCTTACAGAATGTGTTCCACTCTTAAAAAATCTCAAGAAAGAAAAATGCAAAATATCTATAGCCACTGATCCTTCTCCTAAATTACTCTTATTTTATGGTGTTATTTAAACTGTACTTTAGGGTCAGATAACTTTATTTGAAAAGGGGACCCTTAGTTCTAATAATAACACTGTGACTCCAGGTGCCAGGAGACATAAAAATTTGATGATCTGTGGAAAATTTAATGAGAATGCATAATTAACTGATTAAAAGATACATTTTTAAATATGTAACAATTTTATTTAAAAACATGTATGGTCATTTCAACAAATAAATGTGGGCATTTCAGTATTACTTCAGTCAGAAGGGTAACAGAGGAAACACAAAACCTAGGTTAGACAAGCTTGTCAGGCTACACTTCCCTATTTCTGTTAATCTGGTGACCAGAAGAAACTGATAACCTAAGAACTACTTTTAATTCTTCATCTTTTTGCTCTTTTCCTCAATGGAAAGAAAGCTTTATCTACTATCTTCAGAAAAAGCAGCCCATGAGTGTGATGTGGCATAAAAAAATACTTGCTTAGCAATCAGAGTTTCAGGCACAATCCCTGCTTACTACCAGCAACCTTCAGTCAAACACATAAACCTTACAGGCCCTAAAATCTTCACCTTTAAAGTGAGATTAATACCACATCCCTCCCTGAATTTATTACAAGGACAAGATGCAATAACATATGTAAAGCACCTGGCACAGAGTCAGGCAAAAAGAAGCCCAATAAAGAAAACCTCAGTTCCTAAGGCTCACCTAGCCAGAATATCCATCAAAAAAAATCTCATTGGCAGACACACAATTCTGTAATTTCACCTTGAATTGAAAGAGATGTTATGAAGCATTTCATCAAAGTTTGTTTTCTTTCCCAATTTCATATCCAACTTTTCTGTAGCATTTTAGGATCAACTCTTTCAGCCTGATGAAGTGTCTAACATGCACTAAACAGATCTAAAATCAATAAAAAACAAAGACAGAAATATATCTTTCTTTAACACAAGAACTTAGGAATGACTGTGCTTCAAATGCTTCTCTTTTGATTCTTCACTTTTCTCATCATGCATTTATTTACAAATGATTCTTTTGGTGTTCAGATAAACTCTACTCCCAGAGTTCTCTATTACCTTCTTGAAATTCTACACATTCAGCTTCTCTATGTATACAAACCTGCAGAGACAAACAGGTCGATTTTATCTGCTTTCTCTCTTCTCTGTGTTCTACTATTTATAAAGAGAAAATCTGCAGAGACATAAATCTTCAATAAAACAAAATATCTTGCTGTGATTAAGAAGTGTTTCTAAATGACTAACAGTAGACTCCCATTACACAGAAAGGTTTCCTTTTAACTTTCTAAATAATCAATATGTTTTCTGTTAATCTTAGCCTATTAAATGTTACATGAATATATGGTCTCAAAAATCATATTCAAAGCTCCCACCTGAAACCAAAAATCAGACAAAACATACAAAACAATGATTTTCAAGATACTGAACATAACATAATGAAGGATGGTGGACCCCTGAGAGATAAGAAACAAACAAAATGGGCGCGACAATTGCCCCCAGCTTACTGCCTTGACAGTTTCTAGATTGAGATGCAGTTAAGGAAGGAAGTCCAGAGAGAGAATTAAGAATCTGTGGAAAACAGGGATTGCTATGGTTTGTAAGATGGAGTACTGCACAGGAGTACTCAGAGTACTCAGTTGAATACTGATCATTGCATAGGTTAGGAAACCCAAAATTGGGGAAAGAATGCCTCAAAAGAATAGAGCTAACAGTGCCCAGAGCTCACTCAAGACCAGAAATAATACCTGTTCTCTCTAGAAATACATAAAAATGTCATGATTCACAGGGCACTGGGTAGACAGAGAGATCTTGCCTCAGTGGCAAGAAATACTTAGCCCTTGACTGAGTATGGCTCTGGTCATGCTCAAAAGGACCAAAATGTTTCCAAGTAACTTAACTGCAATCCAAAACAAAGCTCAACAATATTTATAAAAACACGAAAACATCTAGCATCTAAAAAGGTAAAATACATACGTCTACCATCTAATCAAAAGGTACCAGGCATGTAAAAAATAAGGAGAATATGACCCCTATAATCCCATAAGGAGCAAAAAAAATTAGTAAATTAAAACTAACTCAGAAATGACACTGATATTAGAATTAACAATTCACCCACATGTTATTACAACTATATAAATACATACAAAAACTTACAAGCATAGACTGCGAGGATACTTAAAAAAGGGGGGGGGGGCAGGCACAGTTGCTCACGCCTCTAATCCTAGCACTTTGAGAGGCCAAGGCAGGTGGATTGCTTGGGCTGATGAGTTTGAGATCATCCTGGGCAAAAAATGAGACCCCCATCTCTACGAAAAACAGGAAAAATGAAGCAAGAGGATCACCTGAGCCCAAGAGTTGGGAGGTTACTGTGAGCTATGATGTCACATCTCTCTACTCAGGGGAACAGCTTGAGACTCTGTCTCAAAAAAAAAAAAAAAAAAAGACCCAAATCAAAGCTCTAGAGACAAAACTACCTCAGCTACTCTGGGTTCTTCACCTGGTACAATGGACCCAAGCCTTCCTTTTGGAAAACCCAAGAGTTGTTCATCATCCTGCCTTTTTTTGGCTAATGTAGTTTTCTATTAACTATTGGGGACAAAAGTACTGAGAGATGCCCAAATAATCTCCTGGATTCTAGACACTGTGTCCTTGACTCTACTGTAGAATAGAAACCCACTTTCTCCTTGATTATCAGGATCAGTCACTCCAGTGGGTAAATCTATTCATCCAGTGGTATAAGGAACCAAAGATGGCCAAGAAGCAGACTCATCTTCCAATTAAATGGAACCACTGTTGTCCTCCCCTGCCCCATGGAAACATTCTCCCTGTATAGCCTAATGTCTCCAAACCGGAGCTCAGCAAAGTTCAGTATATCTAGGACAGGATTCAATAGTTCTACAAGTAGGTTACTAGGTATAATAAGAAGCAAAATCACTCTCACTTCCATCCCTTGATTCCTAGAGCCATAAATTCTGACTAATGTAGAGAAATCACATGTAATAATCTCTGATTCAAAGTATATACTGCATATTATAAAACAGAACCCCATCCTTTCATGGTATTGCCTCTCAACTGGCATTATTTTTTTTTTTTTTTTGAGACAGAGCCTCAAGCTGTCACCCTAGGTAGAGTGCCATGGCTTCACTGCTCACAGCAACCTCCAACTCCTGGGCTCAAGCGAGTCTCCTGCCTCAGCCTCCCAAGTAGCTGGGACCACAGGCGCCCACCACAACACCCGGCTATTTTTTTGGTTGCAGCCATTATTGTTGTTTGGTGGGTCCAGGCTGGATTTGAACCCGCCACCTTAGGTGTATGTGGCTGGCGCCTTAGCCACTTGAGCCACAGGCGCCAAGCCCTCAACTGGCATTATAATAGAGTATTTTTTCTATTAGACCAGTCACCTTCAGGTAGAGTATGTGGTAAAACCAGTTAATTCCAAGGGCATGGGCCCACAATTCCAACTTCTTTACTATGGAATGACTTCCTGGGCCAGAATTAATACAATGCCCTGATTGTGGATAAAGTTTTCTGTGAGTCCACAAATGGTGGTATTGGCAGAAGGATTATAGGTAGAGGGAGCAAACTCATATCCAGAATACATGACTATTCCCATAAGGATACAACTTTGTCCTCTCCCTAATGAGAAAGGTCCAATATAACCAACCACTAGTCGATGGTTGGCTGGTTCCCATGGAGAATGGTGCCATACTGGAGACACAATGTTAGACTCTAGCAGTTGGCAAATTTGGCACTGCACAGTAACATAAGCCAGGTCAGTCTTGTAAAGGGAAAGTCCTTATTGTTGAACCCTTCAACCCTGCCAACAGAGTCACTTTTTCATGGGGCCACTGAGCAAGCCTAAGGAGAAAGAGACCAGCATTTGCAGGGAACATTGTTCCATCACCTCATCAGTAAGAGTCTCTTTTATAGTAGATGCCCTTTGGTGGGAATCACATGGGACTCAATCTTCATAATCAGTGGACATCCAAAGAGATCCAGACCTCTTCTCTAAACTTCCTTATTACCAGTCTTCAGATCCTGTTTGTTCCAGGCCTCTGACCACCAAGACAAACATAGACAACTGCCCATTTGTCAATGTGGAGCTTTATTTCTGGTCATCTACTCCAAACACAATAAGCAATAAAATATAATGCTCAAAGTTCTGCCCACTGGGTGATTTTCCTTTACCACTGTTCTCCATGGTCAGTCTTGTGTGCAGCTTCAGTACTACAATCTGTTTTTAAGTGATACCTGCATATCGTCCAGACCATTTGTAAACCAGGCTTAAGTTTTTTCTTCTTTACTCAAATGGTCAAAGAACATCCCAGGAAGCCACAGGCATGGCCTGAAGGAAGAGTGAAAATGAAAAAGAAATTGGCATCAAGGAGTCTGAGCCACTTCTGGACCTGCCCAAGCTGGGTCTCTTAAATACCATTTTCATTTGATAACAGATTGCTACTGTCTGCGTCCAAGCTAGGGCTAAGTGGGTCAAACAACAGCCAATTCGTGATGGGAAACTCAGGGCACATTGTGACCTGATAGCTCATGATTATGTGTTCAGTCTCTAGCAAAGCCCAATAGCAAGCCAGATGCTGTTTCTCAAAAGAAGACTCTTTATCTACAGAAGGTATAGATTTGCCCTAAAATCCCAGAGGTTTACACTGTAATTCTTAAATTGGTACTTGCCAGGAGCAAATAATAAGCAGAAAAAAGAAAAGGTAGGAGGAAAAAAAAAATGACTGAGTACAACCTTGCTTCATAATATCCTCTGTATTTCCAAATTCAGTGGGAAGGAGTAGAGGCCACTCCCTAAATCTATACCCTTCTGAGATTTCATCAGTAGGATAGAACTATAGTTCTCATCAATAAGGATACACAAAGAAAAAGATTAATAGTGAGTTTTTCATCCCTGCCCTGAGACCTGGATATGGCCATCTTCTTCAGAGGAGAAAAGCATTCAATGAAAACAGGTAAATGGAATTAGAGGTCAAGCCGGGACAATTGATATTCCAGGGTAAGAAAAGAACAAGCAGGTGGGGCCGCTGAATCAGTAAGTAAGTAACCTCTGAGAAATCATGAAGAAGAAAATATAGAAAGACAAGAAGCAGGCAAGTGTTCCAATTTTTAAGCAAAAGTAAATTGCATAACTTGTCTATTTGCCATCAACCCTCAAAAGACTTTAATTACATCATTTTATAGATAGTTCATAATCACTACAGAAACAAACCACTCACCAATGGGTAAAAGCCTAAAATCCTGAGGACCAAATAACAGCAAGCTAACCCATTCCTCCCTAAGGACTGATAGACCTTTCTGAATGAACTGTACCCCCCTGAAGGGGTCTAAATGCTTGGAAGATGGGGTGAGATTCAAATAGCTGATTAGCTGACTTTTATATCATAATGAAAAGGAAAGTTTCAAAAGAAAAAGAAGAGAGGAAACCAATTAAAATCCAGTAGTCACTGGGCTTTAGAGCTGATAAGGATTTAAATTTGTTCAGCGGCCTTCTCTTGCATGCTGACTGATAAACTATGGGAAGCAGAATGGGAAATGGCGTGACTTCACATCTATGCTCCCATCCCTAGACTCAGCCTTTGCATCTATCAAATAGTGTAAGGCTATCTACCTTACAGATCTCTTTTGAGGATCACGCACAAGTACACATAAAGTGCTCTTCGTACAGTGCTTCTCACATAGCAAGTTCTCAATGCTACCTTAGCTACCGTTACTAACTTTCGGTATCCCTGGTCTTCAGCAGAATTGCAAAATAAACTTTTTCATTAGGTCTCCTATCTCTTTTCTCAATTACATTTAACCACCTGGCAAGCCAATAGTAATTACTGTATGTATAAACAATAAAGATGAAAAGAGAATAGTGCAGAAAATGGTGCAGGATTGAATAAATAGGATCTGGATTCCAGACTACCAGTAACTCATTCAATGACTTGGGACAGGTGTCCCAGTCTCTATGGGCCTCCGTTTTCTTAGCTATAAAACCAGTTTCAGTTAAATGTTGTCAAGAGTTCTTTCGACTTGGCACCCGTAGTACAGTGGTTACGGCGCCAGCCACATGCACTGAAGCTGGTGGATTCGAGCCCAGCCTGGGCCATCTAAACAACAATGCAAATGCAACAAAAAAAAATAGCTAGATGTTGTGGCAGGACCCTGTAGTTCCAGCTACTTGGAAGGCTGAGGCAAGAAGTTTGAGGTTGCTATGAGCTTTGATGCCAGGGCACTCTACCAAGGGTGACATAGTAAGACTCTGTCTGGAAAAAAAAAAAAAAAAAAAGTTCTTTCCTCCTTTACAATTCTACAATGCAATAACCTCACATAGATTTTAAAGTTGTGTATTGTTAGTACCTATCTTTTGTCCTCCCAGATTTTTGCTTAGACCATCGTCATCCTTATCAGCTATCAGCCAACTACCAAAGGAGAAGCCCTGAGAGTACTGAATCCTCTCTTCTCCAAGGAAAAACCTAAATCAACTCTCAGTTTATTTTTCTTCCTCCCATTCATTAAACTCAAAACTTTACCACTTACCATTGTCTCTCCATCAAAAAAATTGTCTTAAAACTTAACAAAAACAAAAATTTAAGCACTAGTTCTGAAATAAAAATTTGTTAGCCTGAAACTCAAGTATTAATTTATCTAAAAGAAAAGTAAGACTCCTTATGACCTTTATTAGATGGATTCCAAGTGGTGCTGCCTCCCAAGTGATGCTGCCCCCCAAGTGATCAATGACACTGGATTAACCTACATTAACTCCAGATTAAATAAGATGCCATCATTTGCATTTAATTGTGTGTTTCTGCTCTTTCTCGGATGTATTGAGACTTTTATAATCAAGTACAAGGCATTCATCAATAATACTGATTTTCCCACCGATCTAAATGTGGGCCACAGGGAGAACAAGGCAAAATGGAAACTAAAGACTTAGCAATGCCAACCAGGGGAAACTGCCAGTTCCCTCAGGGGATCCAGGATCAATCTGACTAAAAACATAACTATTTACCATCCAGCACACAGAATTTGAAAACAAAAACATACCAGGCTTTACAGAAGAATGCCTCAGTTTATGTAACACTACCCTAATCTAATATTGTATATAAAGTGAATTTTATAAATCTAACACTTTGAATACACCACCCATGCTCCCTAGCCAGAAATAAAGAATATATAGATACTGTTTCAGAATCATTTATCTCATTTAACTTCCCCACACACACACATATATATCCATCCATTAAGGTTTTTTTGATCATTACATTTGCTTAAGACAACCAAATCCTTACAAATAAAAGTAAATATCATACCTTGGATATTATTATAACATCTTATTTATTCTAAAATGCACAGGGACTACTTCTATGATAAAGAAAAATTTTAATAGAAACTATTCAAAGACTAATATTTATTCAGTCACTAACTCAAAAGTAGTATTCATCTGAGGTGCTACAAACGATAATGACTTCAATAAAATTGATAGAATCAAACTGTTCAAATACAGAGGCCTCTTCAAGTGCCTAAACCCCTCACCAATATATTTACAATAGACTCAACCACAGATGGAAAAAAGATAAAACAAGGGGTATGATTTTCCTCTGCCTTTTCAAAACTGAGGCAATCACTGTTCTAAGAAGTAATCAACCCTTGTACATAGCCAGAAAGTTCCTCTGAAAAGGAGATTTATGTCAGCTTGCTGCCCTAGCAAACTATTATACATGCATACACTCACATAATGCTTAATAAAAAGAAACCACTTTCTCCAAACAACCACCCTACAAAAAGGATCAATTGACTGAGAAGTTATCCATTATCCCAGAAATAAAGCCTGTAATAAAGCAAGAACCAACATAAAGTGCAGAAGACTAGTATCATTTCTTTGAAAATTATAAAACAAATCTCAGGCCATAGTACCACTCCTAAATGATCAAGAGTGAGATTCACTGAGAGAGGATTTGATACAGCACAGCTGTGTGAATTTGAAACATCCCATCTACCATTTCCAGTCTGAAAAGGTAAACTGTCAGAAATGTTTCTGACATTCTGACATGATAGCACAGCTAATTTCTAGAAAGATTATCAGTAAAACCAAATGTGCTTAGATTAGCTTTTCATCTTGACAGTCAATCATACAGTCACACATGCTGCAGAAGGAGTTCACATTTTGCTCACTATACCTTAAGCTATCAAGGAGACCAATTTTATGCAAATTTTCATCAACTGCAAATGGAGTTGGGTTAATAATCATAGGTCTAGATTCAATATGCAAATTCGATTTAAATACCTAAGCCAGAGTTATCCTGAGAACACTACCTGTCATAGCACCTTTTTATTTGGTACACAGTATCATCTTTCATACCCACAACATGTGAACTCTTAACAATATACAAAGCTAAATGAGCCAAGTCATTATGCAAATTTTACCAAAACTCCTTTGAGAAACACAAACAAAAAATACAGGTGGTAATACCTGTATAACCCCCCAGTGTTTGCATGAACGACTAAGTTTGCATAGGACAGGTCAAATAAAACAGTTCCAGAAGGGCAGGTCTTCTCCAGGAACTTTCCGTTTTAAAGACTGAAGCAAACATTTATACTTAACCTGAAAGAAATGGGGGAGGAGGGAGATGTAAGTGAATGAATTTATTCCCAAATATATAAAAATGCTATGACTTTGTTCTTTATAAGTTATTATCTAACATCTAACATTTATTATCTATTACTTAATCTCTCTGGATTTATACTTCTTAAAATCTGACAAAGAAAAGAAAAAGTAAAATATGTATTTGTACTTACTTGCATTTGTATAAACTATGGAAGGATATATAAGAAACTAATGTTTTTACCCAGAGAATATATGAGACAATTCAGCAAATAATTCAGATAGAACAAAACTTCTGCCTTTATATTTTGGGTATTTTAAGCCAGGTGACAATATGACTAGCTTTAAAAATTAAAAATGTAGGGCTCCTGTGGCTCAAAGGAGTAGGCCCCATATACCAGAGGTGGTGGGTTCAAACCCTGCCCCGGCCAAAAATAAATTAATTAATTAATTAAAAATGTAAATAAAATGATGTGCTACATCACAGTAGCAGAAAATACTTTTTATAATTAACTGAAATTTAAAATGAAATTTTAACATTCCAACAGTCTGCAATTAAACTTAGGCAGACTAAAAAACATTAAAGAGACTTTATAATTAAAATATTATAATAAAAAATTTTAATAAATTCTTTTGTCATAAGCAAAACCCCCTTATAACAAAAGCAGAAATGCCAATGTTTAAGTATATGAAAAATAAATGTCCCCCTCATCTTCCTGAGGCAGAAATCTTACAGCATGTAGTAAATCTATTTTAATTATCTTCATTCTCAGGGCTAAAAACTAATTATTAAGAGTTGGTAAAATTAGCTGCCTGAAATGTTTAATTTGATTCTAGTTATATATGTATACTTTAATGAACACAATAGGTATTTCTCAGTAGGCCACCATTTACAAATTTAAAACTTGTCTGTGCTCATGACAGGAGGTCCATGTCACGAATGACATGCCATACTTTATATAAAAGTTCAAATGTATTCTATCTTCAAAAATGGCTGCAACCTATTTTTCAGTCATCACTTTATAGTCCTCAAAATCAAGAGGAAGCTCAGTAAGCTGAGGCTCCAGTTTAGAAACAATTTTCCCTTCAGGGGAAGAAGAAAATTGGTATGTGACATTAACAAAAGCAAATATTGATATAAAACCAGCCCACACCACAGCTTTCCCTAGATTGCAAATTATTCCAATGGTTTTTGTAACTACAGCCATCACAAATATAAGAATTCAAGGAAATACAGTTTCATTTTTCTTACAGCACCTCTGAAACTTCTAATGTTCCAATGCTTTACAGCTTTTGTGGCCCCATGCCATCACTCTAAATGAAGGGACTGCAATTCATATTAGAAGCACTACCACATCTGCACTGTAACTCCAGCCACCATAACAACCTCACAACAGATACTAATGGACACAGAGGAGGGAATAAAAGCAGATAAAGGAGAGAGAAAATGTTGGCTCAGTCCTCGCGTCCTTCTTTAGCACTCAGTAGTGGAACCTTAATGATTGCTACCACATTTCCCTCTCAGGCTGCAATTAGACATTTATTTCAATCGTGTCTAAAGCTCTGAATCTCAGAAGAGTTCCTCCTTTTAGAAACTCTATATATCCACTTAGCAGGATATTTTCTAATAAAGAAAAAGGAAAATGGATATCAGGCAGAGTTTTCAGGAGGAAAATAAACCCTGACTACAACAATTATTAATAAAATTATGGTACCCCCTACTCTGACCATAGGTTATTCATGTATGTGTCTCTAAGCATCATGATGACCTTATTGGGTACAACATAATATAATCTTCATTTTAAAGATGAAAAACAGACTCAAAGTAAAGTAAGCTGAGACAGGGGTAACCATCAAATGACAGAGCAAGATTTAAAACACAGGACTGCCTGTTAATACTAATAAGAATAACAATAAAGCATCAGCAGCCTACTACTTTTGAATTAAGTATTTCTCCTCAGTACACTTCTGAAATATTTTAATTTAAATTCATTTATGACTCATAACAATCACATGGAACAGGCACAGTTATCCTCATTTTATAGATGAGAAAACTGGGTACGGAGAGGTTAAACCACTTGCCCAAGGTCATACAGCAAGTGATTTAGTGGCTCTTGCACTTTCTCAGCCAGCCAGTGCCATTACTTACATCTTTAAAATTAATTCTGCAGTCAATGAAGAACTGCAAAACTTTAAACATAAATTTAGACTTCACTCTTAGTACCATATTGCAATATGAGAAAACTACCTAACAAAATAATTACAAAAGTATTTTTACTAATATATTCTTTTTCTGAAATTCAATCCCACTTACATGAATTGGGAGGCCATCCACTTTCCTAAAGGGCTGAAAGGCAAATAATGAATCATTTTCGAATCAAACAAGAAGTATTATAAAAGTTCCTGGAATGCTCCATGACAACACGGCCAAAGGAAACTTGAGAAGCAATATTATCAACTACAGAATTAAAGAATCAAAAACTCTACTTACAAAGTTAAACCTCTGAATTTCACTGGCTTTTCAAAGGTTTATTAATTACATTTAAATTCAATAGGAAGCGATCTGAAACTGTCTTCTCCGAAAATGTACATGTGTGCAACAATGTGTATGTATAATGTTAAGTATAAAAAAGAAAACAGGCTGGGTATTGTGGTGCATGCCGGTAATCCTAGCACTTTGGGAGGCCAAGATCGGAGGACTGCTTGCAATCAGGAGTTCAAGATCAGCTCAAACAACACAAAAAGACTCTGTCTCTCTAAAAATACAGAAAAATTAGCTGGGAGTGGTAATGTGCACCCATAGTCCCAGCTACTCAAGAGGCTGAGGCAGGAGGATCATTTGAGCCCAGGAGTTAGAGGTTGCAGGGAGCCATGATCATGCCAAGGCAACAAAACAAGACCCTGTGAGGGAAGGGAGGACAAAAGTGAACCCATCACTGATGGAAAAATATAATAGTAATATGAAAAATATTATAAATGTATTTTAATAGCTCTAATTAATGCCATCTAGCCTGAACATTCATAATATGTGAATCTGATAACAAAAGGCAAAGAAAAATTCTCAAGATGGCAGTAGATATTCATGGAGGCAAAAACATCACCAATAATTTCACACAGGGTTTCCTGAAAAAAAAAAAACAAATAAATAAACAAGATACCTTCTCTTTTGGTGGTGAGGTTTTTATGTCATCTGGACCAAGACTTTTTAAGTCATGTAAAACCACAAAAGATAATCTTACAGTATCAGACTTAAACTTAAGCATACAATCCTATAAAACAAAAACAGATAGTAGCTAAACTAGACTCGAGACTTAAGTGTTTAATTTGAGCTTTCCACTCTAGTCAAGGAAAGTAACAACTCATTCTTAGAATTATGATATCTACAACAGAAGCAGCAATAAAATGTAAAATAGAGGAAAATATTTTAAAAGGTGGTCTCCCTCCACCCCATGCAACTAGTGGAGAAGCAGAGTTAGAAAACAATTAACAAAGTTCAAAGTATAATTTTACTAATTTTGCTTCTTAACTTTTGAAACACTGCCAAAGATGCCTAAGCAAAAAAGAAAACAATTTTAATAAAAGAAAGTCTACCAGAGTCACTGAAATAGGAGTGCCAGAGGGAAAGACTGAAATAGAAAACTTCAAAGAGACCGTAATCGAAGATGCCTTCTTCTTCACTGCCTCATCTCAGAGATTAAAGATGATTTTTAAAGCTGTTCCACGAACACAGAGATCAAACGTTCATAAATGTTTATAATTTTACAAATCCTAAATTCAAAGGTGGGCTCAGACAAATAAGAGTAACCTAAGACAGCTAGAAGGAAAAATGAATTCCTGGGTGAGGGAAAGATGTAGAAGGTAGCTGGAAGGATATACTCTTTGGGTTATAGAAAAGTATTTTTTAAAAGTTCACTCATCACCCAGAACACCTAAATGAACGACAATAACATGAAAAGGGAACCAAGCCACACGTTTAATGTATTTCCACTGAATTTTAACAAACACTAAAGTCAGCAAATATTTACACTGTGTCTACACACTGTAGTAGTTAGGTCTTCTCCTTTAAAACGAAAATCTCAACAATACAGATTGGTCATTTCTAAGTTTGTAGACAATTGATGAGTTTTATTATCTCAGTTAACTTACAACTCCCTTCCCTTCCTCCCAGAGGAAGATGAAAAAAGAAAAGATTTGCTCCCTATCAACAACAGCTTAGAACAAATCAACTACTAAGCAGAATCGTCACACAGGTGCTAATGAGATCAAAGAAACACACTTCTCTTTTATTTTTTATATATTAAACTCTTAATTACTAAATATTTAAATATGCCATTTTAAATGCTAACAGAAATAAAGCTGAACTTGAACTTTCCATTACTTTACTCCATTTCCATTCAGTGGCTACCACTCTACCAACACATACATTGAGTCCCTTAAAAGTTAGAGCACCTCACTAACTTTTTTCCTCTTTGAACCTTTTTCCTCTTTGAACCACCATGGCATAACAGAGCAATTCATGTACTTATTTTCTGGTACCTAAACCTCACATTATTTAAAACCAGGTAAAGCTAAAATATAAAGCAAATCAGATAGTTTTAATCTATTAAATTTAGACAAATTTCTACTCATTCTTTACTCCTACTGATTCATTCTACTCTATGAAGCCTTCTGAAACAGAAGTCATTACTACTTCCACTATAACTTCATTAACTCTAACTTCCATTTTGTACATAGGCCAACAAGAGTATATCATCTTGACTCTTAATTACTATTTATTAATTAAAATATTAATTAATTAAAATATTTACTGAATCTCTAGTACAGGCTAGGAATTGTTCTGGGTTCTACTACAACAATATCAGCAGACAAGACTCTTGCTCTCTCAAAAAAAAAAAAAAGACTCTTGTTTTCATGGAATTTATATTGTACTGGTGAAAAAAACACATCATGAATAAATAAATAACACCTCAGGTGGTGGTCTATATCTAAAGAAAATAAAGAAGTTCAGAGATGAGGGAGTGCTATTTTACACAGGGTAATCAGGAAAAGCCTTTCTGATGATGATTTTTAAAGCTGTTCCATGAACACAGAGATCAAACATTCATAAATGTTTATAATTTTACAAATCCTAAATTCAAAGGTGGGGGCTCAGAGAAATAGACAGCTAGAAGGAAAAGGGAAGATTTGAGCAAAGTCCTGAAATAAGGGAACAAAACAAGTAGATACCTAGGGAAAAAATGTTCCAGGCATGAGGAAACAGCAAGTCCCAGCACATGCTTGGTATGTTCAAAGAACAGCTCAAAAATTAGGGTGATAGTGGTGATAGGAGATGAAGTCAAGTAGTAGAAAAGAAGTTTAGCTTTTCTGATTCCACTTATGGCCAGTGGCTACCACAGAGTATAGAGTACAATATTCTATCATTGCGGAAGTTCTATTAGACAGCATGGGGAATTTTGAACAGAAGAATAAAATAATTTAACTTAGGTTTTCTTTTTTTTTTTTTTGACACAAGCTGTCCCCCTGGGTAGAATGCCATGGCTTCACAGCTCACAGCAACCTCCAACTCCTGGGCTCAAGCAAGTCTCTTCTCTTTTTTTTTGACACAAGCTGTCCCCCTGGGTAGAATGCCATGGCTTCACAGCTCACAGCAACCTCCAACTCCTGGGCTCAAGCAAGTCTCTTCCCTCAGCCTCCCAAGTAGCTGGAACCACAGGCGACCACCACAACACCAGGCTATTTTTTGGTTGCAGTCATCATTGTTGTTTGGCGGGTCCGGGCTGGATTCGAACCCGCCACCTTAGGTGTATGTGGCTGGCGCCTTAACCACTTGAGCCATAGGCGCCAAGCCTTGACTTAGGTTTTCAAAGAATCTCTCTGACTGCAGTGTGGAAAACAGATGGCAGCAGGGAGATAAATCAGATAACTATTAGAATCTAGGCAAAGAACTATGCTGGCTTACAACGTGGCAGCCTCAGTAGAAATGATAGAAAATGATAGGATTCTGGGGCAGAGCCTGTGGCTCAAGGAGTATGGCCCTGGCCCCATATACCGGGGGAGGTGGGTTCAAGCCCAGCCCTGGCCAAAACTGCAAAGGAAAAAAAAGAAAGAAAATGATAAGATTCTGGGTATGTCAGGATTTGCTGATTGATTCAATGTGTGATGTGAAAACAAGAGTAGTTATACCCAAATCCAGAGTTTTCGGCCCAGGCAACTGAAAAGACAGGAAGGCCAAGATAGGAAGGCTCTAGAGGAGCAGATCTATGGGGGTAATGTAGAGGTTTAGATGTGGTAAATAGACATGCTAATTAAAGGTCCAAATTCAAATACTATGTAGGCAGAGAATCCAAGATTCAAAAAAAACATATATTTGGGAAGCATCAGCATATAGAAAGTGCTTAAAAGCTGTGGAACTCTATAAAACTACAAATAAAACAAACTGTGGTATATGCCATGGAATACTATTGAACCATTAAAAAGATGGGTAGTGCTGTCACATCTTTTGTATTATCCTGGATGGAGCTGAAACACATTCTTCTTAGTAAAGTATCACAAGAATGGAAGAGTAATTATCCCCGACTCAGCGCCTGTAACTCAGCAGCTAGGGTGCCAGCCGAATACACCAGAGCTGGCAGGTTCAAACCCAGCCCAGGCCTGCCAAACAACAATGACAACTACAACCAAAAAATAACCGGGTGTTGTGGTGGGCACCTGTAGTCCCAGCTACTTGGGAGACTGAGGCAAGAGAATTGCTTAAGCCCAAGAGTTGGAGGTTGCTGTGAGCTGTGATGTCACAGCACTGTATCGAAGGCAACATCCTGAGACTCTGTTGAAAGAAAAGAAAGAAAAGTAATTATCCCAATGTACCTTCATCTCCTACCACCACTATCACCTTAATTTTTGTGCTGTTCTTTGAACTGAGACTCTGTTGGGAGGGAGGGAGGGAGGGAAGGAAGGAAGGAGAAAAGGAAAGGAAAGGAATTAACCCAATGTACTCAACACTAATATGAAGCCAGAAGATAATCTAATGCAGGTCCACATAGGAGAAAAACTCACTTCAATTCAAGTTGAGGGGAGGGGCAATAACAGAGGGAGAAAAAGGAGGCGGGTGAAATGCTCCCACTGAACGGGCATGGTGTGGGGTGTCTGGCACACCTTTTGAATACGGGACATAACCACAGGAGAGACTCTACCTAACAAAATCAAATATTTTGACCTGGCTGTTTATACCCTCACATTAACCTGAAATTAAAAAAAAAAAAAAAAACTAAAACTACAAATAAGTATAGGTGAAGAAATAAAATAAAGAAGTGCCTTGGGAAATGCTCTAACATTTTGGTATCACAAAATAAGGACCAACCAGCAAGGGTGACTGAAGGAGCAGCCAGTGGAATAGGAAGAGAACCTACAGTCAGTGGGAAGCAGTGTCCAGGAGGCCCAGGGAAGACAGCATTTCTAGAAGGAAAGAGTGATCAGTTATGGAAAATGTGAACAGATAAAGACTCTAAGATAAGAACTGAGGATTGACATTTGTGTTTGCCCATGTAGACATCACTGGTGAACTTGACAAGAGCACTTTTAAGTAAAGGTGCCTGACTGAACTGAAAATAGAAAGAAAAGCAGCAGGTATAAACAACTCCCTATAAGAAGTTTTGCTATTAAAAAGGAAGAAAGAACAGTTGGAAAGGTATGTGCTGTCAAGAAAGAAGATTGCTTAAGGTAAGACACATCACAGGATGTTTGGTGATAGAAATGATCCAGTAAAGAGGGGAAGTGATCCCCGTGTCAAGAAAGAAGAAAACTGCAGGGGCCATGACCTTCAGCAGGTAAGCGGAGAAGATTACACAAGCGACAGAACGGGCCTTAGATAAGAACACAGACTAAACATCAGGTTTCAGGGAGGGACCTGAGAGTCTACACGTACGATGAACTCACACAAGAAGGTAGACTTGGTATAAGGAAGTATGGATATTCTCAACTGCTGTTCTAAATAGCTACACACCTCAACAGACCACAGCTTTTCAGAGAAATGGGCTCTTTTAGTCTTCTTTTATTCCTAGCACTAACAAACTGGCACTGATTAAATTATTCAAGAGTTCCATTGAACAAATACATTCCTAGAACTACCTAACTACCCAGGGACCTCAGTTTAAGCCTTAAAACTCACCAGGGACTTACCAGTCAGTTCTGAACTAGGAACACTCAGTATTATACAGAAGAAAAGGGTGCCACAGCTATCACCAACCACATCCCACCTCCCCTCCCTACACAGTGCCTCTCAGGGATGGGGCAGGAGGGCTACATGGCCTTCCAGCCCGCCCGTACAGAAAGTACTTCCTGTTGTATCAAAACTCCCAGTGACTATTAACTCCTGTTTTAACTCACTACTCAGACACTGCCCTGTTTTCTCAGAACAGACCAGCTAGTTCTGCTCTTGCGTAGAGTAAAATTGAGCCCTTCTGCCTGTAAGCAACTGTAGAGTAGCTTATTCAAGGCTGATTCCTGTGATTCCCTCCCAGCCGCCCAGATTTACAGACAACACAGACCACTATTTACAAAAAACCTGCAGAATTTGTATAGATTTTTAAAATAAGAATGAGATTAGGAACTAAATATGTAAAATGGAATTCAATTTCCTGAGCCCCTTTCTAAGCTTAAGGATATTGAAAACAAATCAAATGTGAAATGTGAGTAGTAACACACACACACACACACACAGAGCAGAACCTCAACAACACAACTGACATTCATTAAAGAGAGAAATCCAGATCCTCTAGTACACGTGTATCCGGTCTGTTGATATATTTACTTTCCTGACAAAATATTTTTATTAAAATAAGTCAATGCTTATTAAATCTGCTAAATTTGACAAAGATAAAAAACGTCTTTAATCTCAAAATTTCTGTGAGTAGCAAAAATTGCTGAGAGGAGTCACCCTCTGCTAAGGCAGACTGAAATTAATGTGGGGGGGAGCTCTTACTAACAAAAGTGTCTGATTAGATAAGATAGTGCAGTACATCCATTATATCCATCCTAACAATACCATTCACAAGCCTATAGCTAAGACTCTTAGCATTTCCATTATAAAAACCTGTTTTTCAACTCTGCCACCTGCCATCCATTAAAAAAAAAAATTATTCTCCCATAGCTTTCGAGTGTTGATCCTGGAAACATTCTACCACCGCTCCCACTAAATGTTTTTGTTCTATAGATTATCATGCAAATAATTTCAAGAGTGTATTATGTCTTTCCACATTGCACCGGTCTAAGACAAATAGTAAGGTTTTAATCAGCAGGCAAGGATCACAGGAACATTCACTGCAGAAATATATCAATATGTACTGGAAGTCAATTTGATAGAATCTTAACAGTAAATCAGAATATTACCCAAAATAATTATCACAGATAATTTATGCTACAGAAGACATCAAATCTGATCAATGTTCTTCATCTAACTTCAGGAGGAAAAGTCTAACAAGGTAAAATGAAGCAAAAGAAGGTGAAAAGGAAGAATTGTATAAAAAGAGCTAAATTCATGGCAAGGAAAAGCAGTCTGTAATGGTGAATAGAACACCAAGGAAAAAATGGGTTAAAATTCATTCAATCCCCCCCCCCCCAGGATGGTAGCCAGCTACCAACTAAACAAATGTCCAAATGTAGTGCTAAGTTTACTTTTCCTAAAAAATTATTTCTCAAAAAAAGAGAAAATTGTGTTGTATTGCTATTATTAAATCCATTTACAAAGTCTTTATTACCAAGACCTTTTCTAACGCTCTCACTTTCCATACTTTGAGTAACAGAGTAGCTAGCACTCAGAGGAGACAGTACCCTGAGCAACAAGGTCTTGAAGCCTAGAAAAGTCCCCTGGAACAATCACCTGAATCAGTAAAAACTGCAGTAATGGCTGCAACCCTGACTTAACTCCCAAGGATACTGTCTCACATTGGCAAATATTGAATTTCATTGCAAACAAGCCTTTCAAAGATGACTTTTTAAAAAAGCATTATACTAAATAACAAGTGGTTACACTATAGACATCAAAATACATGCCTCTACAATAAGAAAGACAAAACCAACTGTTCTTAAATTATAAGAACAGGCACCCAGGAGAAAATTTCCAGAGAACTCATGATAAATAGATCAAAAATATGTAGGATTTCAAACAAGTTGAAAGGAACTGAAGCCTAGAAAACTGCGAGACAACTCAAAAAGAAGAAAAACCCTTATGTTGAAGAGTTTAAATCAAATTGCTTCATGAAAAGCTAGGGGAGAAGAGTCCTATTTTAAAATGAATCTGAGCTCGGTGGCTCATGCCTGTAATCCTAGCACTCTGGGAGGCTGAGGCAGGTAGATTGCTTGAGCTCAGCAGTTCAAGACTAGCCTGAGCAAGAGCAAGACCCCATCTCTACTAAAACTAGAAAAACTAGCCAGGCGTTGTGGCAGGCACCTATAATCCCAGCTACTTGAGAGGCTGAGGCAAGAGGATTACTTGAGCCTCAGAGTTTGAGGTTGCTGTGAGCTATGACACCAGGGAACTCTACCCAGGGCAAAAGAATCAGACTCTGTCTCAAAAAAATAAATTTAAAAATAACAATAAAATTATCTCATATAATGCAATTTTAAATATGTATACATAACATGATTAAATATAGGAATACTTGACAATTTCATCTTCATCCCTAAAGTTTATACATTCAAGTTAGGCAAAACATTTTATTTAATCTTCTCATTGGGAAAATGGCGGCCTCGCCTTAGGATCGCCTGTGCTTGCCACCTACGGTAATTAAAAAAATAGAGAACAGGATCAGATCTTTTCTATTTTTTAAATCATATCCCTCAGCTCACAGCATAATATCTTACTGATATTCAAATATGTTACAAACTTAAGCAACATATTAAATTTTACATATAAATGAAAAGGTCTCCATAAAATATATTGTGGAGAAAAAAATCAGAATAGTTGTATGGGTTAGATATATGAAGAAAATACTTGATCCTCAAAAATCAATTATGAATTTGCTCTGAGTCTATTTTTGGAAAATATATTTATCTATACATCTATATGCACATGTTTTAAAATGGGCAGCTTTCCAAATCCAGGGTCCATGAGACAGCTTTGTTGTGCTTTTCTAAGCAGGCTTAATCCTTAAAAAGAACTTAATGTAGATACAGCATGCAGAAAAATACCTGGCACAGAGTAAAAGCTAAGTAAGTTTCAGGAATTACTATGAATTGCTAAACCCAAAACTCAGATGTTAAAGGTTCTGACATAATTTATTGACTTGTATTTTATTCCAAAATAAAAAACCTGCAGTTTCAAGACATTATAAATTATAGATAAGTAAAATAATAAGCAAACTAAAGCCAATACTTTGATGATTACAGCAGGCAGTTCATATTGGCTATAAATCTCCCACTGCCCAATTCTGAAGGCTGCCAAAGAAGCCATCAGCACTTACCCTGTTGACTGTCACTCTAGTAGGGTCACTTTAACACTGATATTTCAGCTCGGCCCCTGTGGCTCAAGTGGCTAAGGCGCCAGCCACGTACACCTAAGGTGGCGGGTTTGAATCCAGCCCGGGCCTGCCAAACAACAATGATGGCTGCAACCAAAAAATAGCTGGGCGTTGTGGCGGGCGCCTGTGGTCCCAGCTACTTGGGAGGTAGAGGCAAGAGACTCGCTTGAGCCCAGGAGTTGGAGGTTGCTGTGAGCTTTTATGCCACAGCACTCTACTCAGGGGAATAGCTTGAGGCTGTCTCAAAAAAAAAAAAAAAAAAAAAAGCACTGATATTTCATAAGGTACAGCATTAAAAATTAAGGTTAGTGAAACTTAATGTAAACTAAGAATTTAATATCATATATAAAATTTTTCTTCAAAAATTTGCCTGAAATCTAAGAAAAGAAATGAGATTTAGTTTACCCGAAACATTTACTTAAACAAGGGTCTTGAAAGGATGAATACTTTGTAAGAATGAAGCTTCATCTCTGTGGCCCCCACAGCATCTAACTTGCTATCTTTTACACAGTATTATATATACTGAAAGGGCCCGATGAAAATGATTCCTTGTGAAATTCAAAGAATAATAAGGCTTCTTACCAAATATAGGCAGCATATTTTATGAGCTGGTAAATGGCAAAATTACTCCTTAACAAACAACATCCAGTGTTACCAATTAGTAGGAAACAAGGAGATGACCTACTGCATCTGAAAGACCAAGGCTTTGGAGGTCAAGGTACAAAAACATCTGGACTTCTCTTGGAAAAAGTAATAAAGTATTTTAAAATAAAGAGTAAAATGTAGACAAAGTGCCAGTGAAACTGACCTAACCACGAGCTGGAGGGGGAGACACAAGGGCTATGGCACAGTGATCAAAAGGAGAAAATACTACCTGGAATGCTTTCACCCACAGCTAAGAAAGGTAGCATGATAATAAAAAAGGAACTTTGTCTTTCAAGAGCAAACAGAAGTAAAAAGCGAGTATTCCATGAAGGACAAAGTAGAGATCCCTTTCAACCCTGTGAAGACTAGAAATGGCTCAGTACACTGACATGGTAGGTGACGCCCTCTGAGACTTTTCTTGAGACTTTCCTAAGTTTACAAACATCCCAGGTAGACAGACAAGAACCTCTGCTAGCCTCACTCATTAAACAAATGTCTAGAATGAAGCTCATTCCTACATTTATCATTTTTATTTAATTCTCATAAGCCTACAACTCTATGAAACTGTTGGTTTTTCTCCTAACAAATTACAAAATGTCATGAACTTTCCAGGTGCTCAAAGATAAGTGAAACCCCAAATGCTAAATTCACACATGTCAAGGACCTAGGTGTGCTCAGTCTTTCTGAGTACAAAGAGGCCATGTGGTAATACAACACCTTCAGTTGCTATTGTGTAATTCAGACACACACACACACACACACACACACACACACATTCAGAGACCCTCCCTGGAGTCTCACTCCCAGAGCCTACAGCCAACCACCCAAGAAGCAGCAGTCTGTTATAAACACAGGCTTGAATAACCACACACTTGGTCATGCAATTAGCTCTGCTGAGGCTTCAAGTACTCACTCTGACCACTACTGCCACAGATTTCTAGTTGTAAATCATTCCTTCCCATCTCTCCTCTCATGTAAAAAAACTGAACTGTGCAATTTCAAGAAACATTTTGTGAATTATAGAAATTATAAGAGTTCCAATATCCACATCTGTTTCGATATTGTCAATCCCTGAAATACCCAATGAGCACCGTCCCCGGGATCAAGGAAGAGTGAGGAGCCTATTAGACACGGAGACTGTGGCATACCAGGGAGTAAGCGCACAGGCTCTGCAACAGACCTGCAGGGTTGGAATCCCAGCTCTACCTCACGACTAAGGTGACTTCAGTCCAGTCCTTTAACTTCTTTCTGCTTCAGTGTCCTCGTGGAAAACAGGGATTAAAAAGAAAAGATAACCACTTCATGAAGTTAGGAGAGCATATGTCCAACAGAACAGGGTATAGCACATAACCAGGTAAGTGCTAGCAAAATAAATGTTATGCGTAAAAATTCAAAACTAAGTTGACATAATTCTAAACAGAAAGATGGGCATCAATTAGGAGCATTTTGGAAAAGCTTGACATTGGTATACACTTCACGAATTTCTTCTATGAAGAAGGCAAGCTCTTCAGCATCAGTGCAAGAGGAGTCCACACTGAGCGCTGCTCTCCTTCCTACCCAGTATCTCTGGCCATTGCCCATGCACACTTCTCCTGGCTCAGGGCTTAAGCTCATCAGCACCCACCAGGTATAGTGCTCAGTCCTGAGGAAAGAAAATTCAAATTTTACATCACAAGAGTTTCTTTTGGAAACATGAAGTCCTTCATTCACCATCTGTGTCTGCCATAGAAATATAAGTAAACAACCAATCACAAAACACGGTTAAGTAAGATAATGCCTGTGAAGCACTCCGCATAGGGACTGGCACCCTATAAATGCAAGTCGTCATTAATCCTCCTAACAATTCTCCTCAGAAAGCACTACTCAATCTCTCACCTTTAAGGGAAAAATAAATTTGTATTTGATGACTAGTGTACACATTTTTGTTGCTAGAAGCAAATCAAATTTATACTTGCAACAACCTGAATGAATCCTAAAAACATCATTTTGGGTAAGAGAAGCCAGACATAAAGGAATATACTATGATTCCATTTATATGACTCCCAAGAACAAGCAGAATCAGAATTCAGAGAACTGACTGAAAAGAGATGACAAAAGTCTCTAGGGTAATGAAAACATTCCCTACCCTCGATGGGTTGGTGGTTACAGAGGTATATAAATGGGGGCAAAACTGATCTGACCCCTTAAGATCTATGCATTTTGTTGGATATAAATTATACCTGAAATTTTAAAAAATTTAAAAAGCAAATACATCGGTATATACTCTTTGTCATTTAGAGTAGGAATGTTTATACACAACTTGGTGACTGGGAGGAGAGGAAATTTAGAGTAACTGCCTGAGAAAGCTGGAGTCAAAGACTTATGAGTTATGGCTCAGGGAAGATAAACGCATGCATAAAACCATCCCCTGCCCTCCCTGCCCCTCCTCTTTGCCTCCACGCCCTATTGTCTCTCTTGGTTCTGATCACTGCCTCATTCTTCCCACTCTGCTCCTCTAGTCTACAGTCTCTGCTTACACCATGATACTAATAGAGTTAACAGAAAGAAAGACTATGAATACCCAATCAAAACAGCAATGTTTTTATTAAAAAGACCAGCAGCTGTGTGAGCAGAGACTTGTAAATGCATCTGTTCTGCGGGATTTTATGTTTAATTCAATTTGTTCGAATCAGAGCAGCAAAGCCCTATAACTATGAGCTAGACAAGGAAATAGTTTTGCTAAAAGGAATCCTACATTAACACGGTGCTTGTTAGAAAGAATTGTACCTATTCATTCATTCACTCATTCAAGGGACAAGCACCTACTGAGCACCTATTCCATCCCAGCTATTATGTCCAGGGCTGAAAACACAAAGATGAAGTACAGCCTGGTAGAGGTGACAGACATCTGAACAGATGGTTATAATACACTGGCAGGTTCAATAACACACTTAGGCCTGGGGCAGCACTATGAAAGCACAGAGCAGGAGATGATTTCCTTTGAAGGCTAAGCTCTTCTGGAGTAAAAAAGGAAAAATGAAAAATATATTTACTCCCTCCACACATGGGGGCTTCAACTATATTGGTAATGTTTTATTTCTAAATCTGGGTAGGCAGTATACAACTGTTCCTTATCATATTCTTTTAATCATTTTCTCTGTAAAATACTTCATAATAAAATCGTTAATGCTGTCCACCAAGTAGTGCCTGCAGACTCTGAAAGCCTTCCCCAATAGCAGCTCCTTCTCCCACAATAGACAGCTTAGAGTTGCCAGGGTGAGCTCACCAGCAGTGACAGGAAATGGGGAGCAGAGACAGATTGAGGGGTCCTCTTGGAATAGCTGTGCATGAGGCCTGAAATGGTTTAAGGAGATAGCTCACTGAGATGCCAACATCTACTGCAAAATTACAAAACAAAGAAATTACAAAATGGGTATGGAGAACATATTCCAACTTCATTTAATACATACACAGAAAAAAATTAAAATATATATCTTTGCCATAGGGAAAAAAAATAGTTTATCATGAACAACTAACTCCACTCATTCTGACCATTATTCTTTCACCAAACATTTATTTCACACCGTGCTACACACTCCTGCCTCCAAGGTGGCTGCAGTGAAGTGGTAGGAGTCAGTCAGATGGGGAGGTTCTAGAACAGCGGTTCTCAACCTGTGGGTCGCGACCCACAGGAACTGAATTAAAGGGCTGCGGGCATTAGGAAGGTTGAGAACCAGTGTTCTAGGATAAGGCCTGGCATAGAGGGCACCCCAAGAAGGGAACAAGGGGAAACAGAAGGTACTAAGTCTCCCACCACTCACCAGCATCACAGGTCCCACAAATAAATGCATGACCCAGGCGTAAAATGCTATGGTAAAATAAGTACAATGAAATGCTGAAAAACAGTGAAGACTTAAAATTAACAAAGCAACTCCTTTACCATAAAACTGCTTAATTTACTATATTTCATACCTGCTATCAGAGGGAATAAAATTTTCAGTAGTGATGAAACATCAATTATTATCCTATCCCAACCACAAGTAATCACACCCTCTCAATAGTACCTATAAACGGGGGAAAAGCTGACAAAATCCTGGAACTCATTTAAAAGTTCAATGTGCCCCCATCACACTGAAATTATACTAGCGTAAGCTAAAGTGACTGTCAGACACATGCGTGCGCCTTTAGGCAAAGTAGACTTCTCATGACTGAAGTAACACTGTGACATGTTTACATATATAGCATAACTCCGCTACTTATCCTTCTGTTACTCTTCTCATAGACACTAAACGATGATTTTTTGAGTCAATTTTGTGGAATCTTCATTTTTCCATCCATAAAACAATGTTAAAATAAACCCCTTATGTGTATGTCTATAGCTAAGTGAATTTAAGGTACTTTTGAAATTAATTATTTTAATTGACTTTCCTCTCCCTCCTGTGATCCATCAGTTGTATGATGTAAGAACAATATAATTCCTTACACACCCCCTCCTCCTTACACTGGAGAGTTTAAAGGTAAGGGGCAAGACAGACTTGTGATGTTTTGATAGAATGTGTTGCCATGGAAATGACTGGCTTGTTCCTTATGAAGCACCATGACCTCATTGCAAATGAAAAAGGAAAAGGATGATTTCTGAGGGCTCATCTGAGAGAAAAATTAATAGCTAAGGGGAAAAAAGGATTTAAAAACTAAATAGATAATCTGGGAAATAATGCAACATCAATGCTGAAATATTTTCAAAGAACTTTTAAAACCTTTGACCTCCAAAATAGGAACCCTATGATCAAAAAGAAAAATACAGTATTAATGTGAAAATAAACTATAGAAATAACTTAGACCTGTGGATTATGAATAAACACATTACCACCTCAATCCTGATAAATTAGGAGCAAACTCCTGACTTTCTGTGGCTATGTTATAAAATTAAATCCACATCACACTTTTCCTATTCTATAGTTTGCTTTTTTTTTCTTTCTCTCTCTCTCTTTTTCAATTTTTTTTTTTTGGTGGTGCCCCTGTTTATACAGCTTATCCCTTATCACACTGACAAGACTGGGAACCACAGCAGATGGTCCCCCCAGACATAATTCTAACAGGTTTTTTGTGCAAACAAAAGATAAAGGCGGCTACGGCAATGATTTACTGATATCTAAAGCTGAAAACTGACAAAACACAAACTGCTTTTTCCTTAGTGTTTGAACTGTTTACCCATTAAACTACTAAATAAGATAGATATGGCCAAAATTAAATATGGTTTCAAAACTACAAAACCAAATATCCAGTTTTTATAACCATTAAGTTTTGTCTTTGAGTTGCCAAAATATCTTAACTTACATTTTTTAAAAACATTACCCACCACTACCTTTGTCCCAGCAAAAAAGGGAAATATTTGTAAATCTCGGCCTCGTAAATCCTATTTAGTTATTATGTTGTGAAATAAACTATTCATCTGGATTTTTCTTAAACAAGTAAAATGCATATGAGTCAAAAACTCCAAAATATCTTCCCATGAAAAACTCACTAAAGAAGAATTAACTGAACCAAATCTAGGATTTTAGTTGTAGAGCAAAAGTCTATTCTATTTCAAAATAATCTACTAACTTAATATAACACAAAAATAATCTAATTGAACATAACACCAAATGGAAAATGTACCCAAAATTACTCAACCCTTTAAGATTACAGAGTGTTTGCACACCATAAAACAGAAGCTACCTCCTGACAATCTAATTGCAAAGAGCAATGTTTTTATGGTATACCTGAAAACTCAGCAAGAGGCCCAAACAATAATATATAATGAAACTGACAAGCAACTGAAATAAACTACCCAGACATCAAGCAAAAATACACCAGACAGACCCACAGGGCTCTTTTAATGTAGGTCATGATTGTCAGACCATAGCAAAAACATGGTGACCCTTGATAAAAATTAACCTTGATTATATGTAATCATGCACATATTTTCCTCTCAGTAAGCAGTCCTCAGAAGAACGTTCATAAAGCTGCAAGAGGCAGATATCACAGGCAGCTGTGAGCTGCTTTTTACCAAAGAAAATGTCCCATCATACTTCTTATAGGGGTAGCTTCCACCAAAATAGTCCAAGACATGAGGACTCCATGCTGAGCTAAGATTACATCCTCTTACTTTCTGAGAGGTATAATATGGCTGAGTTTTGGTGGAAAAATTATAAAAGCAAATTAAAATCAGATTAGGATAACAGTCCCTATCATATCTCTTTTATACTCTCTTTCTATAGAAATCATTGACAAAGTCACTTAACTAAGAAGAGAGGTAGTGTCAAAATGCATATTTTCTGATTGATCCAAGCTAATGAAACATTTTACGAAGCCTTACATGATGACAAATATTTTCTATGCAAAACAAAAATGAACACATTCATGTAATACAATTTATCCACAGCTAGTTAATGCAGCTAATGATAGTAAAAGTGTAAGCCAGCACTGCAAATTTGAACCAGTATGAGCCAGCTAGTTACACTACCTTCCACAGCCACAAAGCAGATGTTTGATTTTCCTACTGAGCCATCCCACATGAGAACTAAATATGCTCCAATCAGTGCAAATCCATCCCAATGGGTCAAAAAGCTCATCTTTCATAGCGTAGTCTTTCAATGGAAACCATGCGTGTTCTCTGTACAATGCTCCCAAATCCAAGAGAAAGCCACCTACCAGGGTTAGTAAAGCACATGTATTTCTGATGTTAGAGATATCCAAAATTCAGAAGATGATAAATGTATTAAGTATAATCTAAAGTTGTTATTTAATGTTCTATATCCTAAAGCAAACAGTGTATCTATTTCTGAACAGAAAACAAATACTGTCAAGCATAGAAGAAATCTAATTTTGATTTTTACAGCAAGTATGGCATTTATTTTAACCCGAAGACAACATATAAACTCATGCTGATTGATATAAGAAAAATAATTTGAAACCAGTGCAGCATATTTTCTTTGAACACTTATTAGGTTCACTTCCATCTGCCATCTTTTTTGGAGCATGAAAAACTCCCTAGCTGAAATATGTTTGCTAATAAATATAACTTGAGATTTTCCTTTGAAATTAAACTGCAGAAGTGTTACAAAAACTGTCATTTGCATACCACGCCAATCACCATTCGCATTATGGTCATTCTACCAGTACTCTTAATACGTAAATAACAAACATTGACAAGTGAGGTAAAATAATAACATTGACACTCACAGTGGAAATTTTCAATCTGAAAAAGTAGATACACTACACTTTTTTTAAAAAGGCAAACAGGAAATGTGTAACAATGAGTTACGCAACATGGTCCTTAAAATCCTGAACTTACTAAATGTCATCATATTAGTAGGAGACTCTGGCTATGAGCTAATTTAATACTTAAATGTTAATATAATTTCCCCATTACTACATCTGCCATGATTTTTTTTCAAACCAATAAAAGCAAGTTCAGAAAATGGTATGTAAGGAAAATCCTCTCCATAATATCTATCCTTGTCACACAGTCACAAATATATACTCTTTCTGAGACTAGTTTTTTTTTTTTATTACCACTATACTTTTAAGAATTTGTGATTATTTAAGCAGGAATAAAGTATAACATTAATTTGATTTTAAAAATCTAATATAACTGAAATTAGTTACTGAAAATTAGTATCTGAAATTACTGTCTCACCAGGCATATAAATATATTTTTATAAAGTATATTTTTACTTAAAATATGCAGAAACTAAATCCTAAAATAAAGAATTAATTCCGTCAGCCACAGAAAAACAAATGACAAAAACAGCTCTGGATAAATCTCATTACAAATACTGCAATGTGGACCCCATACGCATGATAAATAAAGTATAAGAAAGCACTCAGCATTTCTATGTAAACTGCTTCTGAAGGATGATTATGGAATGCACACACTGGCTGAACTTAAAGTGTTCAGGTTTTAAACATTAATTTACTTTGACTATGTGCATGTCAAAATGAAAGATTGCTGTCTGGATCCAGACATGCCGTATTAATATTGAACACAGGCATTCACTTCAGGTCAGTAGTCACTCCAAGTCGACTTCAGCAGGTGGTAAAAGTAATGTACTCATTAAAATGTATGTGTTACAAGGTTATCTCCCCAAAACAGCTCTCAAATAGAGGTAGCCTTGAAACTTAAGCATTAGATATGCTAGAACCAACCTCTAATTGTCACAAGTCTAGAGAAAATTGAACTTACTCTTGCTGCCTAATAACCAATAAATTTAGTTGCTTTCATCGGTCTCTTGGGAAAAGTTAGAGATTTAAATTCTATGAAACTAACCTGGCTGCCTCCAACAGAGTTCAAGTGCTCTTGAACCAACTTATAACAGATCAGAGTACCATTTTAGATCCACAAGCCAAATAAGAGATTTTTCTTCATTTTGGATGTCTCCCTGTATTTCTAAATTAAGTGAAATTTTACTCCTTTCATTTGTATTAACTCCATTCAAATTATCTTCCCCTTCTTCTGAGATAATAAATTTCTATTCTCTAGGACTAAAACTCTAGATATTAGGCCTAATACCAAAGAGGATTTCTCCCTACTCTCCACTCCAAAAAACCACATCTGACCTCCAGCATATACAACAGCAATTTGAGAAACTCCCCCCCACCAGAAGTGCAAATACTTTAAAAAATTATTTTTCAACTTCAAAGATAAATCTTTTCTATTTTATACCTGGTACACTTAGATTTAAATAAGATTAGTCTTGGGTGGCACCTGTGGCTCAGTGGGTAGAACATCAGCCTCATATACTGAGGGTGGTGGGTTGAAACTCAGACCCTGCCAAACTGCAACAAAAAATAGCCAGGCATAGTGGTGGGTGCCTATAGACCCAGCTACTCAGGAGGCAGAGGCAAGAGAATTGCCTATGCCCAGGAGTTGGAGATTGCTGTGAGCTGTGACTCCACAGCACTCTACTGAGGGTGATAAGTGAGACTCTGTCTCTAAAAAAAAAAAAAAAAAAAAAAAAAGATTATTCTCTAGCTCAGTCTTTCACTCTTTTCTGCCCCAAGTCATCCAACTAAGTTACCACAATTAATTCACTTCTTCATTTTAATATTTTTAATATATGTAAAACTAAGTTCTTCACTAGGTTTTTCCCCCAAAATATGTTGATTTACTTTGTATGTAATTACAGAGTTCCAAATTACAATTAATCATATCACATTGCTTCACTTCCTCATTATCCACCCAATTACGAGATAAGAAAGCAAGGCGAAGGACAGGTCAACAGAGAGAGGGAAAACGGAAGTCTTCTTAGAAGGATAAGACTGTATCTGTCTTGTTCACTGCTGAATACACAGCATAACAGGAGTACAATGAATATCTAAGAATAAATGAATTTCTAAAGAACCAGAAAACAGAGAATTCATCTTGTTCATTTTATATATGAATAAACTGGGGTTCAGGAAGATTAAATGACTTGTCTACGACCACAAGGTGAGTTGGTTAGCCTGCATAAATAGAACACTCAATAGATGCTCCTTTAACATCAAGCAGCTTCTTATTCTTTCTTCTGCTTATAATACTTACTTCATAAGATCCAGAGATTTACATAGCCTTATTCCTTCAAAAATACAAGTAGAAAGTAGTCCCTTCCCCAGTCGAAGGTCTAACATTTCTGAAAATCCCCATAGCAGAATATATTTGGGGGGAATTTTAAGATCTAGTGGGAAGATAGACTAGGGAGACCAAAAGTAGAAAAAGAACCTATGGAAACCCCTGTCAATATTTTAAAACTTACCACAATAAAGACCTCATGCTAAATGAATAGACCATAAAGTGACATTTTTACCTTTTCCGTTCATAATGATGAATACAACACCTTTAAGGTTCTTAGACCATCCTTTGTTATCTAGAAAATTCGGGATTTCTCTTCTCCAGTTTCATTCAAATGTGAGTAAATTTTTTACTTGCAGCAGGTAAAATGCATTCTAACAAGCTTTCATTGTATTCAAATATTTTTAAGTCCAGTCCATACCTTTCTTACTTCATGACAGATTCCCATTTTCTGAGGGCCCACCAGGTCCCAGGGATCCTTTCAACGCAGCTTCTTCCCTGTTCTCATATACAAGATAATATGTACCACAGCCCAAAAATATCTCTCTACAGATCTTTTGAAAGGTTGAAACCTCTACATATTAATAGCCATTTTTCTTCCTTTTTAATTCTCAACCCTCAATTTCCTCTTTTCTAAATTATCTCCAAAGACTGACTTCAATATACCTAAGCGAAAAAACTCTGATTCTGAAAGACCTGTTAAAAGTAAATTTAATATAATCTACTTAAATTTCACACAAAGAGAAGTTGCATGGGGGGAATCTCCAAAGTTAGTACCTAGTTTTATATACAGAGAAAAAAAAATTCCTTACTCCAAAACAGCATAGCACCAGAATTAAGCATTCTAGAGACTGGCAGTCAATGCTAATTATTAACATGACAGGCTTCAACTTATCAGGTGGTTCATAACCTACACCAGTAATGAAATCTAACTCACTCCAAATGTGCTTGAGCAAAGTAAAAACATTTCTTTGGCGGGTGACAGAAAGAATGAGGAGTTAGGAAGAAATACTCAACACTGGCCAGAGGCCTCAAGGAATCACCAGCAAGAACAGGAGAATTAAAAGAATCAACTGAAGAAACTAACAAAGAACAATGTGCCTATTTTACTCAGTCTCTTTAAGCATGAAATCTATAGTTAAGTGCCCATGAAACACAACAGTTATAAAAGCCCAATAAGGTCATTTACTATGGTCAGGTTCATAAAACTGTCTCAAAAACTTATAAAAGAACTACAGAAACTAAAAAAAGCTAAATTTAATTCTCTTAGGTGGCAACAAAGCATTTAATATTTTACCTGTACATCTAACAGTAAAAACAAACAACACAAATGAGAAACCACCTCGGTACTCATTATATAGTTTTACTCGTCTCTCATGAATGACATGGATAGCGACATAAATTTGGCAAACATTAATTGAATGTTTATTAAAGACTAAATATGGTGGTAAGTACTATGCACACAAGGAAAAGGTACTATTGCTGTACTCCAGGTCAGTCGACTCTAATAGGAGACAAATATACAGACAAGTAATCTCAATAGTCTAGTAAGTGCTACAAGAAGAGAGAGATCTCTAGTCCCAGTGATGTGTATTGAGAGAAAGTTTGATTTAAGGGGCAGGGTAGGAAGGAGTAGAGTCTAAAATGTTCAAGGATTTCACACCTGACATTTCTTAATACAGTGCTTTATTTACTTCTTTCAAAGTAAATTAACAAACAAAACAGTTTATTTCAAATGCAAATCAAAGTCACAAGGAGACGTCGCTTCATATCTGCTATGATGGCAATAATAATAAAAACAATAATTGTAATGATAAAATAGAAAGTAACACATGCTGGCAAAGATACGGAAAAATAGAAACTTTTTATATTGCTGGTAGGAATATAAAATAGTATAGTCACTGTGGAAAACAGTTTGACAATTCCTCGAAAAGTTAAACAAAGAATTGCTGCATGAGCCAGCCATTCTACCACTGGTCATATGCCCTAAAATTTGAAAACAGGTAATTCCAACAGATACTTACACACAAATGTTCCTAGTGACTTTTCACAATAGCCAAAAGGTGGAAATGATCCAAATGCCCATCACTTGAAGAATGGATAAATAAAATGTGGTATATCCATGCAATGGAATAATATTCAGCTATCAAAAAGATGTATGTACTGATCTATGCTACATGAATGAACCCTAAAAATATGTTGAGTGAAAGACATCAGATGTGCAAAGTTACATATTAGCTGACTCCACTGGTATGAATAATCCAGATTAGGTAAATCTACAGAGTTAGAAGATAGATTAGATTACTGGTTGTCAGGCTCTGGGGGGCAAATCAAGAATATCTGATTAATGGGTATGAGGTGTCTTTCGTAGTATATGAAAGAGTCCTAGAACAAGATAGAAGTGATAGTTGCACAACATTGTGAATGTACTAAATGCCATTCAGTTTTATACCTTAAAATGGTGACATTTTGGGTATGTGAACTTTGCCTCAGTAAAAAAGTTTAAACATTTTTCAAAAGGTTATTTCATAGATGAAAACTAAAAATCTGGAAAAAGATCAATTAGTTCACCAATGATCAAATCTGGTATCCCAAGACCCCAAATCTTCCCATCCCTAATCTGGTATTCCTTCTCTGAGTCATTCCATTCTGCTTCCCTGGTCACCAAGAGGCCGACTCTCATATATCCTATTTTGCTTCCTCTCCTAATTAACACTCACCATCACAAAAAGATGCACAAGAGAGAAACATAAAACTAAGAGACATTTAAGGAGATGAAAATGGATTAAATACATGTTCAAATCAAACTTCAGTAAAGTTACCAGTTAACTTCAGGGACTCAAATTTAAAACATTTAAATATAAGAGTGAATTTTCTTTATTAATGTTTAATAGTAGCTAACAGCTACAAACCATTAATTGTCACAATAACCCTATACCTCATTTTAGAGAAAGGAATCGCAGGCTGAAAGGTTTGAGAAACACTTATTAGTTATGCCAAGTACATTAATTTAAATGTTACCAAGTGATTTTCAGATATTTTAGTTGATCAGGGTCTTTTAGATCAAGATGAGATCAAAAATGGGGACACAATAATTTCAAGATAAAGAAGCATTACACTTTCAGATGAAAGGCCAAAGATAAGGGGGGAAAAAATCCCTCCTAAGTGTAAATATTATCTACAGAAGAGACATAAATAATTTATGAGAAGCTTCTGTAGAGGAAGAAAGACAATGAAATTACATTTAAGGTATGTACATAAATTATTATTTTGCTTCTCTAGAAAGTTTATTTTACCAAAACTTTTTAAATATTTGAGTTCTTACATCAATTTTACTCTTGGTCTCCATTACTCTGTATTCACCATAAAGTCCTAAATTTCTCAACCACACATAGTATTTTCCTACCATGGGGACTTTCAGATACATAACCCTCAAAGGTCAGGGAATAGAAAAACAGATATAACAAAGTGACTTCCCTCTTTTAAAAACTGCCTATGACATCTAGTTTTCGTTCTTGTACTATTTCTCATTGAAATTAAAGAAAAATCATGGAAAAAAAACAAAAGATGTTAATAAGGCCTTGTTTAATAAAACCAATGACCCAATTCTCTTTCCAAATTAAAAGATGACAGTACTTACTATTTTCAATCAATGTTCAGACATAACAGTCTTATTAAAATTATGTCTATTTTATAATTTCCTCCATTACTAATGCATGCTTAAAGAAATTGATTCTGAGATACATTTTTCTTGTTCTTTTCCAGTCCTTGACACAGACTGGTGAGTGGTGCTATGGACTAACAAGCATATTCAACACAGATGATTGAAATTAAAAAGCTATAACATATTAACATACTGAGGCCATCCAGAAGGGTCATGAGGTAAGATCATCAGCATAAATTAGCGCATTATTACAAGGCATCTAAAGGAGCCAGACAAAATCTGCATGATAGATCTTTTATTCATAATGAATATAACTGTTTGATTGAATTTCTTTTAATCACAAGTATTATTTGAGGAAAAAATATTGCTGGTCCGATATCACATTTTACTACTTCACCCCTATCCCTGAGATGCAAATTTGAAATTATGGACAACCTGGGTGTGTATGTAGTGGTGGAGGGCTTTGGGGGGAACTTGTTGAAACCATTTTGTAACACTAAGCTGTCCTTTGTCAATTTGTCTGAAAACAAAGGTTTAAAAAAAAAATCATTATAAGTACATTTTTGCTTTTTCTAATTTTCCTAAAAAAAAATCTGAAAACATAAAGTCATTTAGGAAAATAAGCCTTTGTTATGCACCAAACTCAAAGAATTTTATATCTACAAAAAGAAGAGGTGAAATACCAATTCAGTCTCTTGTAAAGAATTAAAGCCCTGGTTTTGAATCTCTACAATAAGAATACCCTAAGAGTATGGCCTCTGACGTATTTAAATGTCACAACACATTCCCCTTTTATTTGTCATAACTCACAGAACCATAGTCAAATACTGTAAGAAAATGTCTAGATAATAGTGTTTAGCTACTGGAACTGTTGCTGAATAATCAAATCCTCCTTTAATTATGCATTTTTAAACAATCTGGACAAATCACATATGTATCATATGACTAACATCAAAGGCAGCAGGAATGAACATTTAATATAAACACATATACTCCCATCAGCACAAAACTCTAACTGCCAAGTGTGTCTTCACTCCCCCAAACTATATATTGAGTAATTCAGATAGTCACTTCAGATAGAAGGATGGGTTTTTAATGGAAAAAGATGTTAACTCTTTATTTCTAAGGCATAGTACCCTAAAAAGTGATTTTCAGGGGAAAATTAAAACTGAAATGATCAAGCTGTATTGACTCAAAACAGTTGCTTCTTTTAAATAAAGGAAATAATGGAAGTACACCTGAAATTATCTTGGATCTCTAAACTCGCCCAAAATAAAAGTCAAGCATTTCATGACAATAACAACAGAAACATTTTGTGCTTTTCTACTTCCAGTAAAAACCACTGGCATCTGCTGTTGCTACTGAAAAACAACTATAGACAGCTCTGACTGGACAAAAAAAAAAATCCTACTTGTCCTCTCTAGCACAGGTCATACTATTAGCCATAATATGTTCTATGAAGGGAAAATCAGGAGGTTTTCACCTACCTCTATGGGATGTGTATTTATCACATCCTTATAGATAAATAATCCTCACTTTAAGTCAAATTCATACTAATTTTTGCATTTCTCAGCTAGAGAAGTTACTTCCAGAACCTAGGTTCTCTTTTTATCACACTCCTGCCAGTAGGAAATTTAAACAATGAAAGGTTTTACTAAATTTTCAAAGGTACTATTAACATAACTTTCTATAATAAAATGGATAAACCCAGGCAGTGTGACTTAAAAGCCACACAAATCACTTATTTATGGCTTTATGTTTTAATCATTGGATTGTTTTTAAAGGCTTAAAAAAAATAATGCTTTTTGCTATGCAAAAGCAACTACGTTTTCCATGAAACATTAGCTGTCCTGTTTATATAAGGTTTTGTCATTAATTATACTGGATTACACAGAAGTTTATATCTACAAAATGATTGTTAAATATCTGAATTTCCAAACCACTTCAAAATAAAAATGAAACCTACATGAATTAAAGATCCATCTACAACACAAAATTAAATATAAAAAATATAACCTCAATTTAATATATTTGCAGATAACACACTTTTTCATAAAAAACCAAATTAAAATATTAAACCTAGGTAAACAGCGCCATCTTTTGGTATATTTAGGAATAAAGCTAAATTCTACAAAACACAAATGTAAAGGGGTAGAGCAAGGATTCTAAAACCATCAGTTTATAATTTCATAACATTTAAGCCTAATAAATACATTATTAGTTTAGGTTTTTTACTTTGTTTTCTGAGAGATAGGGTCTCACTATGTTGCCCAGGCTGGGCTTCGACTGCTGGCCTCAAGCAATCCTCCTACCTTACCCTCTCAAGCAGCTAGGACTGCAGGCACACACCACTGCATCCAGTAGGTTACCTATTTTTAAAATTATAAGTATTTCCAAAATCCAAGGAAACACTATCTCATGTTTGTTTTCACATCATTTTCATGAAGTTGGAGAATATCATTCCATTTTTAAGAAACTGAGGCTTAAGAAAATTTTAATGACTAACCCAGAAATCTGTTTAAAACTGTTAAGCTATCACTAGCCCAAAATGGCTACTTTTTATATTCTAACATTAATTCATTAAGTTTACATAATGAGCCAAATTATATAATTGTTTGCATTACAAGTAATGCACATATTTCTATATTACATAAGATTATGTAAAATAGTTTTATTGCTTTTACAGTATTTCTGTATACATTTGACTAGGAAAAGATGTTTATGATTAAACTATTACACAAAGAATACACAAACATTGACTCTATTCACATAGCTATTTACATTTCACAAATGCAAAAATTTCCGATCTCAATTCCTTTATTAGGTATATATCCAGAAAACCAAAAATCACATTACAACAAAGATACTTGTATCAGAATGTTTATTGCAGCCCAATTCATAATTGCTAGGGCATGGAAAAAGCCCAAATGCTCATCGACCCACGAATGGATCAATAAATTGTGGTACATGTACACCATGGAATACTATGCACACCATGGAATACTATGCAGCCCTAAAGAAAGATGGACACTTTACCTCCTTCATGTGTATATGGATGGAATTAGAAAATGTTCTTCTTAGCAAAGTATCTCAAGAATGGAAGAAAAAGTATCCAATGTACACAGCCCTACTTTGAAACTAATTCATAGCTTTTATAGGAATGTCATAACCTAATTATAGTCTTAGATTATGGGAAGGGGGGAGGAGGAGGTGAGGGGGGTAGAAGGGGGGAGAGAGGGTGATTGGTGGGGTCATCTCTATGGTTTATCTTACAAGGGTATAAGTGAATCTTTCTAAAAGCAGAATATGAACGTTTTAACTCAATAACTAGGAAAATGACATGAAGGTTACGTTGACCAGTTTGATGAGAGTATTTCAAAATGTATATGAAAACAGCACACTGTACCCCATGATTGCATTAATGTACACAGTTATGCTATAAGAAATTTTAAAAAAAACTTCCGATCTAATATGGTATTTTTCCTATTGCTATGCTAATGCAAAAAAATCCTCATTGAAAACTGCAAAAAATTTTTCCCCCTTGAAAAAAGCCCCTGTTGGGTATGGCAGCCCATGCCTGTACGCCTAACACTGGAGGCTGAGGCAGGCGCATCTCTTGAGCTCAGGAGTTCAAGACCAGCCTGAACCAGTGCGAGACCCTGTCTCTACTAAAAATAGGAAAATTAGCCCAGTACAGTAGGGAGCCTGTCATCCCAGCTACTCAGGAGGCTGAGGCAGGAGGATCATTGTTTGAGTTGCTGTGAGCTATGATGACACCACTGCACTCTAGCTGGGGTGACAGAGAGAGACACTGTCTCCAAAAATAAAATATAAAAGCCCTTACTTATGGCTTGCACATGATTTACACGTTACCGGAGTCACAAGATAAAAAGCTGCTGCAAATGAGATGGAAAAGATGAACTTCAAAGACTCTCCCTACAGCTTCTTTTCCTTAGTTTGATCTCCTCTTCGGTGTCCATAATATCATTTTCAACATCTTCCACTTCTATATTTTTCAGTAATTTTTCAAATAGTTTTATTAAACTATATTTATTCTAGAACAGCCTCAAAGGTCCTTGACTTTTGTAAGCCAGCTCACAATTCAGCTTTTACATGGAAAGGAGAAAATATTCTCAGTCACCTATTCTTGTCTTTGACTCACTTATTGCTAAGAATTTTACTCAAACTGCAGTCATCAAATTATAAAGCCGACTTTAAAATCACAGTTAAGACATAATAATTCCATCTTAAATTACCCAGTAACTCAATTAAAAAGAACAGGAAGAACGCAGCTAGTAAGATCACCACAATGGCTACAGAAAAACCTAAGGAGTGAAAACAAAGAGCGCAGCCGGAGGGACAAGCCCCAAGTCCTGCACCTTCTGTGACACGGAACTCTGTGGCCAGAGGCAGTAATTAGACCCTGACTCAGACTCTCCTATTTAGAGCTCATTGATTAGCCTTATCTCTTGTCCACAGTATAATCCAAGTACAGGACGAGACATGAAAATCGGCGAATACATTTAGAACTATCCCTAAATGTGATTTAGTGAGGAAGATTGAAATAACATGCTGAACAGTAAATTTCTGAAGGATTTCATTTCACCCCCAAGCTCTTTTTACATCTTTAGGAGGGCTGCACGCTCACCCTCAAGAGTAAACAGCATTCCAGATCTTCTCTAGAGACTTAATTTCCATCTCCTATTTCTGAGTGGAGGAAAATCCCATTTTGAAGGCCCTTAGTTTTACTTCTCTCTGCTTTATTCCCTGGGCAGAAAGGGGGAAAAGAATGAGAAGGCACCATTATTGCTCCCACCCTTTTATCTGCCCCTTTACCAATTATTGCAAATACTTAAGTGGACACAAGTAATACACAGTATCATTCCTCTCTCTCTCTCTCTCTCTCTGCAAGTACACAGGAACACACCCACATAAATGGAAATATATATATAACTATATTTTATTAAGTTTGAAGGAACATCAAAATTTCTAATACTGAATCCAATCCCATTAAATTGAAAGCAATTACAGCTTCCAATTTAATAAGAATGGATTAAATTAGATTTCTGATTCAATATAATTTGTAGTGACCATGACAGGAAAAGTGATAGTATGAGGATCTTATCCAAGACATGTCAAGACTATGCAGACTGGACTTGACAGCCACCTAAATAGGATTCCACTGAAAAACTCGAGGCTTCACACACACCCCTACATTTATTTAACCTTAGGAATATACTTTGTTACTCTTCCTTAAATATAAAAACAATAAAATCACTTCCATACTTTATATTCAAACAATGGTTCACCGCTACACCAAAAAACATAAATTCCTACCTCATGGCAGGTACCATGTTTAATGATAATAATAATAATACCAAATACACGTTGAATACTTTACATATCCTGACTCATTTAACCTTCAGGGAAGACTCCTGTTGTCATCTTCATTTAATGAGGATACTCGGGCCCAGTCATACTGTCATTTGCCCACGTTATATAGCTAATAGATGGCAGTAGCTGGTTTTACAGTCTGGCTGAATATTAATAACTGGCTCCAGTGTGTTCTCGCTCACTAAGCAACAGTGTCTCTGACATGTCAAAGGTAAAGATGGGTAACACAGAAAGAACTCATATACCATAAGATAGAAAATGTAAAACAGATAAATTACCCTGAGATGCGAACTAGCCGAGGTGTCTCTCTCTCTCTGTCTGTAAGCCGAGGAAAATAAACTAATGGCAGCTGTGCAAGTAAAGATACAGCTTATACAACGAGTTAAGCTCTAAAACAATCAGATTAGGCAAATGTATAGTTACGATTATCACCCGAAAAAGCCCTAAATCAACCATAAATAAGATACACATGAACCAGTGTATATATCACTATAAAAATTCTTAAAAACCCTTAAATTTGAGAACAACCAAGCCACAATGAAAGAAGGAAAGTCTCTACAAATGTCTGGACATTGAAATCATTTTCCCCTTAATTAACCATCAAACAAACACATGTTGGTCAAGTGGAAATGAGTGGGAAACTTTAAGGTGCAGTTTACTCTATTCTGTTTTAATATTATATCTCTTTAACAATAACGCTTTAATATGCCTAAATCTGAGGATAAATGAGACACACAGCTTGCATGCTGATGCCAAGTTTAGTTTTTAGTAAAGTAATAAAGGTAACAAATATTTGCCCTCAAATACAAAAACTCCCACTTTAATATGCTCCTATGGACAAAGGGGACAATGACCAGATTCTAGGAGATGCTCAGTCAAGGCAAAAGAGCAACACAGTCGAGCAGTAAGCCAATGGCTGAATAATTTCACATATGGTCTCCAGCCTGCCTACTGCAGGCTGAGATCTGCACCAGATCATGCTGCCTCTGAAAGGTTAATTTGTCCAATTCTTATTTTAAAAATTGCTAAAAATTTTAGGAAAATGAAATGAACAAATCAGAACAAAGTGTTAACTAATTTAATGATTTCTTACTATTTTAGTAGAATATTTGCAACATGAAATTCACTTTTCATGGCTGCATTGATCACGTAATGCAACACTGCCATCTGTCGTCCAAAAGCTAAAAACACATCATGTCTTCAATCCAAACCCACTAAGTTTTAAAAAAAGAACCAACAGATTTTTCCATATTCAACTGTCAACATCTCGGAAGTTTTGGGGTTTTTGCCCCCAAAATTAAAGAATAGAAAAAAATATATTTTTAAATGAAGCTTTCATGGTAACTCATTATCAGCTGCCTATTTTCTTAAAAAAAATTAAAACTAAAACACAGGCTATATCTAAATAAATTACAATTTTTTTTTTAAAAATTTCTAAGGGCAAATTTGAACTAGTAAGCAATTAACTAAATGTCAAGTTTCTGAAAGTCTGGGCATATGTTGATTTGTCTCTCATAAAAAATTATAAAATATTAAAAGTAGGAAATATACAGGGTGCCAAAAAAAGTATATACATTTTAAGAAAGGAAAAAACCGTATTAAAATTATAATAGACAAGTCATGTTTAACTTCTGCAATTATAAGAGGTGCTCAAATGTGGCTTGTATTTGTCTTTTGTTATTGGTATAATTATTATAATTATATATTATTATATATTTTAATAGCTTTTTCCTTGCTTAAAGTGTGTATGCATTTTTGGGGGCACCCTTTGTATTTTAAATTGTTCAAAACCAGAATGCCAGCAATTTGGAAATAATTAGGCCTCTTACCAGTTTAGCCTTCACTCCAGAGAAGTTTATTCACAAAAAATACAAGTACATGAGAATTGAAGTATTTCTCACACGCTACAAAAAGTGTGAACCAGACGTTGAAGTGACCTGAAAAGGTCAGGCCAACAGTTGAACAGGATGAAAAATGACCTCGAAGTTCACAAAGACAGACAAAAAAAAAAAGATGAACTTTTCCCATATCTTCACTAGTGGGAAAATTGAGAACAAGAGTTTAAGAACTTTACCAAAATAATTTATTTACCATAAGAATTATTAAGTAAGCTATTTAATCACTAATACTGGGCATTCGTTCTAGATACAATGCTAGGGAAGGAAAAATGAGGACTTGGAATCAAAATATTTTAGAATTAACAAGAGTGAATGAGATTTTTGTCTATCTCTTTAAAAGATGAAGATTCTAATCAGCAATACAAGTTCACTCTCAAACATAAAAATATTGCTTAGATGTTTTTTTTAAAAACTGTGGACACTATTTAATTTATATCAGTAACACACAACTTAGTACAAAATCAAAAGTAGTGCCATGTAGAACTTCGTTAGTTCAAACACAAGTATTTTGTGTTTCATAAAATGACAAAAAGAGGAAATTTCTGGGCCAACAGGATGAAAAATAACAAATTAAATATCTCTTTGCTCTGTGTGAAGAAAAAAGTTAGAATGCAGAGATGAGAAAAATCATCATGCAATCTATTTTTTTATTAAAGTAATGAAGAACGTTAAATATTCTTTAAAAACACCTTTTTGAAATGTCATATTCCATTAACACACTGCAAACTTTAAACAAAATCTTTAACATACAGAATTTAAATTGTAGGAACTTGAATAGAGAAGCCTATTCAGTCTTTATAATACATATAGAGCATAATGTAATTCCATATGGTACAAAAGGGCATTTCTCCCTTTTCTCAATCATCTCAGATCATTTTAAAACAAAGACAACATTTTTATAAGATCTTAGAAGTAAAACAGGTACATCAGGTAAAGGTTATGGGTAAATTTAATGTAAATGATACTTGATGAAGGTGCCTAAAATTTTTAACGCAAAATTTATAGGAAAAACATTGGTTATAATACACAAAAAAATGATGTAATATCTTTACCACAGCTCTTTTCTTAAGAAATGGAGCATGGGCTCCATTTACAAAGACATAACATTACTGTACTTCAAAAGGTGTATTTAGGCTTGGCGCCGGTGGCTCAAGTGGCTAAGGCACCAGCTATGTATACCTATCCAACCCAGGTCTGCCAAACAACAATGATGGCTGCAACCAAAAATAATAGCCAGGTGTTGTGGCAGGTGCCTGTAGTTCCAACTACTTGGGAGGCTGAGGCAAGAGAATCGCTTACGCCCAGGAGTTGAAGGTTGCTGTGAGCTGTGATGCCACAGCACTGTACCTAGGGCAACAGCTTGAGGCTCTGTCTCAAAAAAAAAAAGTGTATTTATCCCTGAGGCCACAAAGACAACTATGGTAGTTTTCCAGAAAGTTATGGCAATTAATTAAATGAATCAATGGACTTACACGTATCAAATTATAGCATTTTTAAGACCCTACTACATAAATGGTCTTTCAGGTACACTGGACATCCTTCCAAACGATGGAGTCACTCATTAAGAGACACATGCATGCAGACCACACACCCTACTTCATTCTCTTAACTTGATTGGCATTACAGTCTTATTTTATTTACAAGATCAAGTCTATTCTCTGCAATTTCCACTCTTAAAAATGTCTTTTAACCCCCTAAAATTGCTGCTCATCTTCCCCAACTTCAACCACCACATCTTTTACATTGTCATCATTCCCAAGCTAGTTTCCTCAACAAAAGGAAAATATGGAGTGAGGAGCAAATCCCTCAATTCCTTCTGAGATCACAAAGGAATTTTTCCTGGCTCAGGCTAGCCATTCTAGAACTCTAAGTATGAGATTCCCAAATGTTATTCACCCATAACACAAGGGCTGATCATAAAAAGGCTGTCTAGTTCATGCACTTACCGCCTGAACTCAAACAATGTTTATTATACACACCTCAATGCAGTGTGCCCACAGGCCTCATACGGCATTTAGAGATCTGGAAACCACTTTCTCTCTTCAAATCCTAACATTGTTGAGTTGTTTTGTTGTCTGAGCAGATAAAATGTAGGGAAGCTACCAAACCTATTTAAGACTTCTCTCTCCCCTTTCTCGAAAGCTGAGTCCACTGGAGAGAACTGACAGAACACAGCTCAGTTATCTAATAAGCACTGTCATCCCTGCCACAACTGGTACTTCACTTTTATTTTCTTAGGAGTCACTCCCTAGGAAAATGGCTACTTCCACTACCCTTGCACTGTCAGATCCTCAGCTTTGAATAAAATTCTCACCTCCCTAGATGAGAAAAGTGACAAAAGTGACTAGAAAAATATTAATATTTAATGAACAATAATTTCAGCTCATGCAAATATCCTAACATAAGAGTACTTCCACAGTAATCAGGGAGGAAAGGTGAGAGTGAATTACTGGCAAGTTAAAGGAAGTACTTTTAAATCATGATCTTGAGACTATAGTTTTGCAGTGCATAGACTGTGTGTGCACGCATGCATATGTGTGTGTATGCATCTATACGAGTAAAAGCTTATAAAATTAGCTGGAAATACAAATAGAAGGACATTTTACAGATCAACAGATACAGTTTCTATTTTAGTAACTGTTTAACTCCTGAGCCTTAGAACAAGGCTAAGCTTCAACCATATGTAAAACTGATGGTCCGCTCTTACATTACAGACACTCTGCACATGATCCGAGTACAATTTATTTTCACTATAATTCCAGATGCACTTTGTAACTGTTAAGATAAAAGGCATCACCTTTAGCTACAGAATAAAGAATGTCTGCAAGGAAACTGGGTTACATTAAGAAAAATATACTATTTAACACATGACTAAAGACCTCATTGTAAATACTTATTACGAATACATGTATATACAATTAGAGTATTTTAATTTTTAAAAGCTTCAGTTAAACTCTTTGTCCTGCTTTCATGTTTGGGTACATGCTATGTAAAATTAGCAATAGATACCAAAGTGTTTTAAAACCTATAAGACACTGTCCATACGTAAATAATTGTGGTGGCAGTAAAGGAGCAAGACGGCCAGATTACAGAAGCACATGTGAAAGCCAGTTAACAGTCCTGTGCAAGACAGTTGGTGGTTCTTTCATGGAATTCCACTAGAGGTTCAAGAAAAATGCAAAAGGAAGATTATTTATTTAGGTTCCACTGGGTGATGACTTTATATTTATGATTAAGGAGGCGAGAATGAACCAGGTAGCTTTCTGCTAACACTGCTATCTATTACTAAAGAAATAGCTTACTTCCAACTCCCAACTCAGCAGGGCAATTAACAAACCAAGCATGTTACTGTGGCACAAACTACAGTGCTATGTATTCTTCCTCTCCCCTCCAAAAAACAAAAAGAGGGAAAGGCTCCTAATAAGGGTCACATATTAAAAACAAAATCATAAAAGAGAAAAAAATGTTTAAGTATTGCAAAAACTATTCTAATAAAAGCCATTAATACTAGTACATTTATGTCCTGAACTGCCTTGAAAACATCACCCTGTAGAGGCTAGAGCAGAAAACATCACCCTGTGAGGCTGTGCAGACACACAAACCTGTGTCTCAGTGGCAGCTCCACACAGATTATTGTAACTGGATGAAGCATTCATCACGTCTTCCTTCTCCCTGCCGCAAACTCCTCATAAAACACACAGTAACCTCAGGCCAGTTATTCCATGTAATCCTTGCAACAATAATGCCTAACGAGGCTTTTAACCAATTCAACTTCCCTACCTAAAAGTGTGTAGAGAAATCCTGACTTCACTTAGAACTAGCCAGCCCCAAATATTGCATCATCTAAGAGAAGCATAATAGTCTACATACTTTTCACTTATGGATTTCATGTCTTTTGGAGACTTTGTATTTGGAGAAGTCAACTGCAAAGCTCTCCACAGAATTCATCCACCCCCAATCTTAATATATTTTATTATATAAGTGAAGATGCAAACATAAGATGTCATGGTCACCCATTCTTAAAACTGAATTAAGAAAACAGGCAGAGTTGTGTTTTGTTAAAGAAACTTTATATGTACTGATACTTGAATTATGTACTATAACCTAAGCCTAAGTCCACACACAAAAATGTAGCTGTACTAGCCTTTAAATCATACAGACTGCTAATACGGTACCTGTACATACTCTTCTGTAAACATTTCTATGTAGCAATCAAATATGTCCCATTGACCTCAGCCACAAAAATGTAAAACTACTTCAAATTAAATGGCCAGGACCAGATATGCTATATACTTTGGTGATTCCTTTGTAATACCACCTCCTAAAGCAAATAAATCCATGTTTATTTGCTTCTGCAAAGAGATATTAGTTTCCATAATTCAAACATAAGATGCCATATTCTGACTAACATTATCACAAAGCATTTCTAAAATATAAACTGTAAAAGCTCTTTTAATAAAGGTCCTACCCCCACTTTCCCTGTATTATAAAAAAAAGAAAACATCACAAGATTCCACATTTACTAAAATAATTTATAGGATTTAACACAGACTATGAAAGCTTTTCCATTGCCAAAAAATAATAAACCACTTGTCTACTAGAATCCATGGCTATGTTATTTTCTTACCTTCACACCTCCTAGCACTCTACCCTATAACACCTTATCATCTTCAGAGAATGTCTGCTGAATGAATTAACTATATACTAATATACAAAGAGGCTATCAAGAACTTTAACAATCCAGCAACTTTAAAATGTCTCTGAAACCATGAGCACGCAAGATAAGCACTCTATTCTGACTTGGATAATTATGAATTATGAATTAAGAATTCCTTGATGATTGGAAACAAGTATGAAGAATCCTCAAAGACCTCAAAATAGACCTTCCATTTGATCCCACAATCCCATTAGTAGGCATCTACCCAGAAGAATAAAATCATTTACTGTAAGGACATTTGCACTACGTTGTTTATCACAGCTCAATTTACAATCACCAAAATGTGGAAACAACCTAAATGCCTATCAACTCAGGAATAGACAAATAAACTGTAGTACACGTATATCATGGAATACTATTCAGCCATAAAAAAGATGGATACCTTACATCTTTTGTATTAACCTGGAGTTGAAACACATTCTTAGTAAAGTATCACAGGAATGGAAAAGCAAGTATCCAATGTGCTTAATACTCATATGAAGCCAGTAGATGATCTAATACACGCCCACTTAAGATAAAAACTCAATTCAACTCAAGGTGGAGTAAGAGGGAATGGGGCAGGGGGAGGGAAAGAAGAGAAGAGGACTGGTGTGCTCCCACTGAATGGCACAGTGTGGGGGTATATGGCACACGTCCTGCAGGCAGGACACAACCACAACAGGGTCTATACCTAACAAATCCAAACACTGTAACCTAATTCTTTGTAACCTCAAGTTAACCTGAAATTTAAAAAATAATAATAAAATAAAATAAATTTTTAAATTAAAAAAAAAAGAATTTCTTGATGAAATTAAGAGTTATGAGGTTCTAACTAAGGGCAATGGTTCAAGCCTTTAATGCTAGCACTCTGGGAGGCCAAGGCAGGAGGAATGTTTGAACTCAGGAGTTCCAGACCAGCCTAAGCAAAACAAGATTCCATCTCTACAAAAAAAATAGAAAAATTAGCTGGGCATTGTGATGGACACCTGTAGTCCTGGCTACATGGAAGGCTGAGGCAAGAGGATCACCTGAACCTAGGAGTTTGAAACTGCAGTGAACTTGGCCGATACCACAACAATCTATCTAGGGGCAACAGGGCAAGACTCTGTCTCAAAAAAGAGTTGTGAGGTTCTGAAGAGACCCAAAAAATGTAAGAATCACTGCTACTCTTTTAGAACTATTTTCAGAATCAATTGATATAATCAAAAAAGCCTAATTTTAACTAAAAGGGTATTGTTCAATATCATAGCACATACTTTCTCAACCATATTTGGCCTCAAATGACCTGTGACCATTTCTTACACTAAATCTACTCTCAAGGTAGGAAGATTTGCCATGAACAAGGACACTGAAAATAATTTACCAGCATCTCCAAAAGAAATAATCCGAAAAGAATAACCAAAGGATTGCTGGAAAAAGAAGTGGTCTATAAAAACTGGGTTACTTGAAGAACACATTCATAGAATGTATGCATTCAAGTCATATTTCTTTTAAAAGCCATGGTACCCACAGGGAAAGTTTAATTGCTTCCCATGATGCTGATTTAATTATAACAAGCTTCCACGTATCCATGATACAGTTAATTGTTCTGAGTTTTAGGGATTAACATCATTTCTCCTCCGTAGGTTTCATTCTTCAAAACAGAAGCAAGAGCTTTTTTTTTTCGAGACAGAGTCTCACTATGTCGCCCTCAGTAGAGTGCCGTGGCATCACAGCTCAGCAACCTCAAATTCTTGGGCTTAAGCTATTCTCTTGCCTCAACCTCCCAAAGCAAAAGCTATTTTAAAACAGTTTACTTAAAAGATACAAAACACCTTAATCCTCAAAATAAAAAGGGTCACAATTAACAACTAAATGCTCTAAGCCTTTATCAAGTTTTATTATGGAATAATTACATCTCGAATTCACACAGTTAAAAGTTAACAATTCCAAATACTGTATATGCTCACATCATCGTTCTTCTCCAAATGCTCAATTACTATCTATAGTTATTCTCTCAATTACTATCTGTAACTAGTAATTGAGAGATAGTTTTAATTTCTCTATTGTTTATAATTTTTAATCCTATACATATCTATATTTTATATCAATTACGCATTTTAATTTTAGATCTACATTTGGTTAACAAAAACATCATAAATAATGTTATAAACTCTCATTATTTCATAATAATGAAAGAAACCATTGGCATAGGCAATCCAGAAAGTATTAGCATCATGTATCTAATTAAAAATAAGATCTACAGAGATTTCCTTAATGTCTTACAGAAGTTAACATCATTGACACTTCCCGGGCCTACAACACCTAGACTAGTGGTCTTATAGTCTGCTGCATGTAAGCCAGACTAGAATTAAAAACTATGCATTTCTAAAGTGAGAATAATCAAGATTTTATAAAATTAATACAATATATGTAAGTAAAACAACTATATAAAAGTAACACAATACATTAGCAAAAAAATTCTTATTCAAGTAATTATTTCCTTAATTCTCCCTTTTTAACTATTCTCAAAAAAGAAACAAAAGTTAAGTGTGCATAAAAAAGCTTAATATTCTTGTATAAAAATATCAGGACTATTATTTTATACAGAAGAAAACGCTTATAAGGCCAAGCATAAACTGCTAATAGACTAAATTTTAAAATGTATTAGATATTTAATACCAGGTAGGAAAAGTCAACACCCGAGTTTTCTGTTTTAGGAAATTATCTTAAAGGCTATTTTTCCTTTAAGTGGGGTGTCTAGAGGTTAGAGGCAGGCCCACAGCCCCAGGCTGTTTTACTTAAGGTTATTTTTCTTAGGTGTAGCAGTTAGTGTACCAGTAATAGACATACTGACATCATAACCCCCTGATAAGACGCACTGAGGATATAATAACACTTCTGTGCTCTTCCGGCCAAAAATGTATAACCTCATTCTAACTACGAGAAAATAGACAAACCCAAGTTGAGGAACAGTCTACAGAAGAACCAATCATCAACATCTGCAAAAGAACCAAAAGCATCAAAGTAACATTGTCTTCAGAAGAAATAATGTTTTCTTTACAAATGGCAAGGTCATAGAAGACAAGAAAAATTAGGAACTGGCAGAGATTGGACAAGACTAAGGGAAGGTTACAACTAATCTATGTTGGGATTCTAGATCCTGGAACAGAAAAAGGAAGGTAATGGAAAAACTGGTAAAATTGAAGTAAGATCCTCAGTTCAGATAATGGTATTGCACTAAAGTTCATTTCCTGGATTATTAATTACAATTATGGAAGATATTAATATTGGGAGAAGATGAGTGAAGGGGACATATGAGCAAATTCCATAATTCTATTTTATGAAAGTCTAAACTTATCTCAATACAAGCTTAAGTTGTTTTTTTTTTCTTTTGAGACAGAGCCTCAAGCTGTCCCCCTGGATAGAGTGCCGTGGCATCACAGCTCACAGCAACCTCCAACTTCTGGGCTCAAGCGA
>NW_003852421.1:16510197-16518511 GCF_000181295.1 Otolemur garnettii | reverse complement strand
CACAGCTCACAGCAACCTCCAACTCCTGGGCTCAAGCGAGTCTCCTGCCTCAGCCTCCCAAGTAGCTGGGACCACAGGCGCCCACCACAATGCCCAGCTATTTTTTGGTTGCAGCCATCTTTATTGTTTGACAGGTCCAGACTGGATTTGAACCCACCACCTTAGGTGTATGTGGCTGGCGCCTTAGCCACTTGAGCCACAGGCACTGAGCCAAGCTTAAGTTTTTAAAAAATGATACCCATAGTTATCTTGGCAAATAAACAGTATTTCTTGTTTTGCTTTAAAAGCATTAAGTTTGCTAAAATATTCTTTAATCTCTGAAGCTAGAGTACATGTCTCCAAAAAACTTAACTCTGAGAAATGTAATCAATTAAATACATTACAGGCTTGGCACCTGTAGCTCAAGCAGCTAGGATGCCAGCCACATACACCAGAGCTGGAGGGTTTGAATCCAGCCCGGGCCCACCAAACAATGACAATTATAACCAAAAAATAGCCAGGTGTTGTGGTTATTGTCCCACCTACTTGGGAGGCTGAGGCAAGAAAATCGCTTAAGCTCAAGAGTTTAAGGTTGCTGTAAGCTGTGACACCACAGCACTCTACCTAGGGCAACAGCTTGAGACTCTGTCTCAAAAAAATAAAATAAAATAAAATACATTACAAATTTCATTACCTGTAATTGTATAGCCATAAGCAGCTAGCTGTCCAGCCATGTATTCTCCATCTGAATTATTATGAGAGCAACCCCATGTTCGTATCCAAATTTTCTGTATGCCTGGAATGGTGCTGTTAAACAAGGAATTTTTTTAAAAGTAAGTCTCATTAACTTTTAGAATTAAAAACACTACATAATTTCAGGGTACATTACACACACACACACAAACACACTGCAATTAACTGACAAGATATTTATTAAATGCACCAACTTAATTCAAAATCTGCTGTTACCTCAAAAGTCTGAAATCAAGATAATATAACCATAGAATTTTAAGACTCTACAGTTTAAAAAACCTCATTTATCTCTGAATTACATTTTAAATTCATACTACTACCTTACTAAGTTCAACTGTTAGAAAAGTATATATAAATAAAAATAGCCAAGAAAATGGTTCTGGCAACAATAACAGATGAAAGAAAACTAAGTATATCTATATACTAATTGCAACCTTACAAACTTACAGATATAAATAACAATCAGGCATTATTCAAAGTACCCCATCTATAAAAAGAGACTTCTGGCTCAGCGCCTATAGCTCAGCAGCTAGGGCACCAGCACAACCCTGGGGGGGGGCAGGTTCGAACCTGGCCAGGGCCTGCCACACAACAATGACAACTACTACAAAAAAACAGCCAGGCATTGTGGTGGACACCTGTAGTCCCAGCTACTTGCAAGGCTGAGGTAAGAGAATCACTTAAGCCCAAGAGTTTGAGGCTGCTGTGAGCTGTGATGCCACAGCATTCTACCAAGGGTGACATAGTAAGACTCTGTTTCAAAAAAAAGAAAAGAAACAGACTTCTAAAAAAAGGTAACATTTTTGGGAAGAAAAAAATGAACTTTCAATTTGGAGTGCTCTAATAATTTATAAGTAAATAGAAATTACCCTGAAGATGGGAAAATTTGATAAACTTCAGTTATTAAAATATAAGTAAATTTAAATTCAGAGATTTTAAAGGCTTAATATTCCAAACAAAACAGTATATTAAAACTTTCAACAATGTAGTAAACACAGGCTTATTAAAACTATACAATTACATAATCCTTTCTGGTTAGGCTGTATTAGAATTTCACTGACTAGATACCTACTATAAAGCATTATGTAAGGCAATAATTTCATTGTACCCAATGCATTTAGCTGACCCAGCAGTATTTGTAAATTGGCTAAGAAAAAATCAAATATCTAAAGTACCACTGTCTTCAAAAAATCATAAACTGAAGCCAGGCATGGTGGCTCACACCCATAATCCCAAGCAATTTTGCAGGCTGAGACAGGAGGATCACTTGGCAACCCGGTCTCTACAAAAATAATTTTTTAAAAATTAGCTAGGCATGGTGGAATGCACCTGTAGTCCCAGGTGCTCAAGGAGGCTAAGGTAGGAAGATCACTTGAGCTCAGAAGTCTGAGGTTGCAGTGAGTTATAATTATGCCACTGCACCCCATGCCAGCCTGGGTGACAGACAAAAAAAAACTTCCAACTTCTAGTAAAAATGTGGAAGTAACACAGAATTATACACAAACTACAGTTATAGCAAAGAGATTTCTACTGTCCTGGGCCCTGCCTGCTGCAATGCAAGGAACATCCAATTTGACATCTTTTTCTTTTTTAACTAATTACCAAATCTAAATATATTCAATTAAAAAGAAAAAAAAAAGAAAGCTGACTATCCCTAATCTAAAAATTTGAAATCCAAAATACTCAAAATCCAAAACTTTTTGAGCACCAAAATGATACTCAAAGGAAATGTTCATTGGAGGATTCTGGATTTTCAGATTAGGAATGCTCAACAGGTAATTACATAATGCAGCTATTCCAAAATCCAAAACAACCCAAAACACTTCTGGTCCTGCCCAGGCATTTCAGTTAAGGGATACTCAAACTGTATTTCCTATCAAAAGTTCAAACATTCTTAAAAAGAGAGACAGTATGTATATCACATAAACTAGTAGCACTAAATCCTCCTGTGGAAGGAAACAAGACCATTTAAAGCAAAAAAGCTTACCTATCACTGGGGGGACAGTTTTCCTCTTGCAAATATTTTTGGGTATTTCGTCTTCGTGCCTTTGGAACAACATGCTTTCTCGAAAAATGCCTATCTTGTGGCTTTGAATCTTCCTGTGACACGATATCTTCTATGTCATCCAATAGTGCATCACAGGATGCAGAAGGCATCTTGTCTATAAAAGTTAGACATAACATAAACTTAAGAAAATCTGCTTTAACATGATCATTAAGAAAATGCCGTAAAGGCTATGTTAACCAGTTTGATGAAAATATTTCAAATTAGATATAAAACCAGCACAGTGTACCCCATGATTTCTTTATTGTACACAGCTATGATTTAATAAAAAGAAAGAAAGAAAGAAAATCTGCTTAACATCTGTGAACCATTCTCATCAAACTTGAATCTAATCAAGTCTTTAGATCTAACTTCTAGTTTACAAAAAATGCAATAGATAAGCACAAGGACACAGTGAGACAAACCCTATAAATAGTGGGATTCCAAGGTTCAACAGAAACTAGTTCTTCAATAAATTAATATCATGGAAATAAAAAAGGAGAAGAACTGCTCAAGATTAAGGAAAACTTAAAAGCCTGACAACAAAATACCATTTATGTTCTTGATTGGATCTTTGTTATTTTAGCCACAAGACATGTGGGGAATAAATAGGGAAATCAGAATATGAACTAAACATTAGATAATATGAAGATATTACTATAAATCATTAGTCATAAACACTGTCTATGTTCCAAAATTTTTTTTTAAAGATGCATATTGTTTTAAAAGTAAAATGTCATATCTATAATTTACTCGAAAACACCTCAAAAAATAGAGTAAGACAGATAGAAAAACATATATAATTTTTAAACCTGGAAAATAGGTCTACTGATACTATCTTATTCTACTATTCTAAATGTTGGAAAGATTTTTTTCTTTTTTTTTTTTTTTTTTTTTTTTTTTTTTGAGATACAGTCTCAGTTGCCCATGCTGGAGTACAGTAGTATAAGCAAAGTTCACAGCAACCTCAAACTCCTGGGTTCAAGCAATCCTCCTGCCTCATTCTCCTGGGCACCTGGGACTATAGGTGCGTGACACTACACCTGGCTGATTTTCCCTTTTTTATTTTTGGAGAGACTGGGTCTCAATATATTGCTCAGGCTGGTCTCAAATTCCTGGCTTCAAGCAATCTTCTCACCTCAGCCTCTGAAAGTGCTGGAATAACAGGCATGAGCCACTGAACTCAGCCCAAAATTTTTATAACTCCAAAAAGAAACTGTGAACACAGATTCCAGGAAGATAAGAGTAGACATACTTTGCCTTATCCTTTCAGCAAAACACAAGTAAAACTCTGAACATTTTTTTAAACAAATATAAGATGATCTTGAAAGGAGGAGAGGAGGCAGCAGATGGAGAGAGACCTCGGGAACCAAAGAAGATTTTCTTTTCTTCCTATATCCCAGACTTGGAACTGAAAAAGCCAGCAATGCAGAAATGTCAACAGATGCAGAAAATAAAAGCCTCCAACAAAAGTTTCCTTTCCAGGGGTGGTGCCTGTGGCTCAAAAGAGTAGGGCGCTGGCCTCATACACCGGAGGTGGCAGGTTCAAACCCAGCCCCAGCCAAAAACTGCAAAAAAAATAATAATAATAATAAGTTTCCTTTCCCTTGGCTTGGTGCCCACAGCTCACTAAGAAGGGAGCCAGTCACATACACCATGGCTGGCAGGTTCAAGCCCAGCCAGGGCCTGCTAAACAACAATAACTGCAACCAAACAATAACTAGGCATTGTGTCAGGGGCCTGTAGCTATTTAATAGGTCTTAAAGTCAGGCAGTAAGAGGAATTGGTCTGCCTGACGTTAAGACCTATTAAATAGCTACAGTAATCATGAACTTGGTGGAGGAACAGAAACACATGTTAACAGAGCAGACAACTCAGAAACAAACCCACACAAATATGCCCAAATGATTTTTTTATGAAATTGCAAAAGCAAGCCAGTGGAGGAAAGATAGGCTTTTCAACATTCATGTTGGGGAACAGGATGTATATAGGTCAAAAATAAAAGACACGACACCTTAACCTAAGTCTCACATTTTATACAAAAATTAATTCAAGGGGGGCGGAGGCAAGATGGCTGACTAGAGCCAGCTTTCTGCAGAGGCTCCCGTCCAGAAGGAGAGTTAAAGGTTAAAGGACAGAAGTTTAGCAAGTAAGCTGATGGTTTGGAGCTGAGCCAAGACAGAAGGTTGAAGAACACACATCAACCCTACTGAGGCGAGCTGTGACCTCCAAGGATACAAACAATAGGTTCAAAATCCATCACCAAGTGGAAAGGAGTTCCCTTCCCCATGAGAACAGCTCGCAGTATACTTTCTACAAACAAGTGAGCAAAGTTCAAACATCCTCCCATTTTATCCCATGGGAGAGCCCCTCTAAAAACCAGACCTCCTTCCCCTATTAGGGTTCCATGACACTCTCCTGCCAGGCATAAAACTGTATAAAACTGTATATATTCTCTACCTGCAATTCTGAACTCCCAGCACTTCCCTGCACTCTCACCCCGAGGTCTGAAAGCCTGTCCCCCATGGAGTCCAGAGTCTTGGGCATTTTCTCAAGAAATGTGGACAGGGTGTGGACTGTTGCAGGTTTGTACTGATTCTGCAGCACAGGAATAAGGAGGTGGTGGACTGAAGGAAGTGGACAGGAGGGGGAGAGGCGGTGGTCCACAGCATGCAGCAGCAGCAGCAGCTAGAACAATAGGGCTTACACCCCTGGGGATATTTTGGAAGGACACTCCCTGTCTCTGGGAAACCAGAGAAAGCCAGGCATCTTCCCTGGTGGCAGACACTGGCGGAATAGATCTGGGACAGTAACGCAGGCCCCGTGATAAAGGGTTTGCCTGAGGTGGTACCAGCCTGGGCAGAGGGGAGCAAGGACAGAGAATAGAAGGTGCATGCAGAGACGGCATATTCCCAGGGTAGAACTGAGCCAGGACTGCTTTAGTGAGCCTAAGAAACACCCGGCCCTCAGGGCATCATAGCTGAGACAAAGGCAGGCAGGCCGAGGCTGGAACTCCAAGCCAAGTGTGAGCTCTAACTGCAACCACTCCAACACAGCCTGCCAGGGAGACAGAAACACCAGCTCCAGGCAGCAGCACAGACCGGGGCTGAGTCACAGTTTCTCTGAACTCAAACAGTGCCTGGTCCACAGGGGAATATAGCCAGGACAGGATCACAAAATCTACATAAATATAAGTGTCAGCAACATCAATCAGGGGCAGGGCTGGAACAGAGTGAACCACCCCAGGTTCCAATAAGCTTCCCCTACTGGATGATGGCAAAATACAGAGACCTGGCCAAGAAGACATAAGATCTCTCTGTGACTCAGGCAGGCTAAAACCCCTGGAGCATCTACTCATTGGAGGGAACTGGGTCATAGCCCTGCGGGATTACCAATAACTGGGCATGACAGAGGTAGAAGGTGGGGAAGCAGGCATCAACCTTCCCAGACTAATTCATTTGCTAGGGGGATCCTTCTGACTCCACGGAGTACCAGAACAAATCATACTAGAGCTGCCAGCAGACCCCTGTTATCTAGTTGCCAAAGACTTTTTGAACTCCCTCACTAGACACCAGGTGCTGACTGGGACAACTGATTTGGATCTCTCGAACTGGACCAATCACCAGAGGACTATCCAAAGTGGTACCCTAGGTGTGTGGTTCTGGGAAGCTTTGATTTTCCTTTTCCAGTTGTTGCCCATGGGGGGCAGGGTGACTTGATTGCTGGTATTGCTCCACAGCTGAGACTTCAACCCAGAGTAACTGATTCACTAGGGTAGGACAGAGACCAACTGAAAACAAGACAGAGACACTTAGCCCCACCACACCAATTAAGTCCCCAGTGTCTCAGGCCGTAGCACTGTATGGGTCCTTTGCAAAGCTCTAGGGGAAAAGGTACAGACACCAGTCACAGCTCTTGGGCAAAGGGCTGATTAATCACTCTCCAGAAGCCCCCCAACCCAACTTCACCTTATCTGTTCATCTAGCCAAATGGTGTAAAATAATCATGGGGCGGAATCAGTGGAAAAACTCCAGTGACATGAATAACCAGAGTCAAGCAACTCCCCCAAGGAATGCTATGGCGGACACAACTGAAGATCCCATTCATTTCATATACAAATGGCTGAGATGTCAGAAATCAAATTCAGAGTTTGGATTGCAAATAAAATTAATAGAATGGAGGTAAAGTTGGAATTAGAAATTCAAGGAGCATTTCAAAAGTTGTCTCAAGAATTCAATGAATTCAAAGACAAACTCACCAAAGATTTAGACAAATTAAGACAAGAATTTGCAGCTCTCAAAGATCTGAGAAATACAGTAGAATCCCTCAGTAACAGAATGGAGCAAGCAGAAGAAAGGATCTCTGACACTGAGGACAAAGCTTTTGAATGCTCCCAAGCGTTCAAAGAGGAAGACAAATGGAGAGCAAAAACAGATGATTCTCTCAGAGCACTCTGGGATAATTCAAAGAAAACTAATATTCACTTTAGAGGAATTCCTGAAAGTGACGAAGTTGCTTCACAAAACACAGAGGCTCTTCTTCATGAGATTATGAAGGAGAACTTTTCAGACATGCCAAGAGATTCTGAAATTCATATAGCAGATAGTTTCAGAACCCCAGCACAACTCAATCTGAATAAGATATCCTCCAGACACATCATAATTAACTTCACTAAAGTTAATATGAAGGAGAAAATTCTTAAAGCAGCCAGACATAAGAAAACAACAACCTACAAGGGGAAGAATATTAGAATGACTGCAGATCTCTCTGCTGAAACCTTTCAAGCTAGAAGAGGGTGTTTTAGGAAGTTTAACTTCCTAAAACAAAGTAACTTTCAACCCAGCATCCTGTATCCAGCTAAACTGAGTTTCATTTATGATAGAGAAATTAAATACTTTAATGACATTCACATGGTGAAGAAATTTGCCATAACTAAATCAGCTCTCCAGGATATTCTCAGACCTATCCTCCATAATGACTAGTGCAATCCTCCACCACAAAAGTAAATTCACTCAGAAACTTTTGATCAAATCCCAACTTCCACAGTGGCAAAAGGATTAAAAATGTCCACTGGACTTTTGAAAAACTCGATACCCAAAATTCTATCAGGCTTATCAAAATTCTCAATTAATGTGAATGGCTTAAATTGTCTTCTAAAGAGGCACAGGTTGGCTGACTGGATACAAAAAGTCAGGCCAGATATCTGCTGTATACAAGAATCTCATCTTACCTTAAAAAGACAAATATAGATTCAGGGTGAAGGGTGAATGGTCATCTATATTTAGGGCAAATGGAAATCAGAAAAAAGCAAGGGATGCAATTTTATTCGCAGATATGATGGGCTTTAAACCAACAAAAGTAAGGAAAGACAAGGATATCCACTTCATATTTGTTAAGGGTAACACTCAACATGATGAGATTTCAATTATTAACATTCATGCACCCAACCAGAATGCACCTCAATTTATAAGAGTGGGCTCGGCGCCTATAGCTCAACCGGCTAAGGCGCCAGCCACGTACACCTAAGGTAGCGGGTTC
>NW_003852421.1:16505814-16509949 GCF_000181295.1 Otolemur garnettii | reverse complement strand
ATGAGCAACTTGATTTCCTCCAGCTCCATAACAGTCGGAGATTTTAACACTCCTTTGGCAGTGTTGGATAGATCCTCCAATAAGAAGCTAAGCAAAGAAATTTTAGATTTAGAAATTCTAGATTTAAACTTAACCATCCAACATTTGGATTTAACAGACATCTACAGAACATTTTATCCCTACAAAACTGAGTACATATTCTTCTCATCAGCCCATGGAACATACTCCAAAATTGATCACACCTTAGGTCACAAGTCTAACCTAAGAAATTTTAAAGAACAGACATTATTCCTTGCATCTTCTCAGATCATCATTGAATAAAAGTTGAACGCAGTAACAACAGGAATCTGAATACTCATACAAAAACATGGAAGCTAAATAACCTTTTGCTGAATGATAGCTGGGTCAGAGACAAGATTAAGAAGGAAATTAACAAATTTTTGGAACAAAACAATAATGAAGACAAGAATTAACAGAACCTCTGGGATACTGCAAAGGCAGTCCTAAGAGGGAAATTTATAGTACTGCAAGCCTTCCTCAAGAAAAGAGAAAGAGAAGAAGTTAACAACTTAATGGGACATCTCAAGCAACTGGAAAAGGAAGAACATCCCAATCCCAAAACCAGCAGAAGAAAAGAAATAACCAAAATTAGAGCAGAATTAAATGAAATTGAAAACAAAAGGATTATACAACAGATCAATAAATCTAAAAGTTGGTTTTTTGAAAAGGTCAATAAAATAGATAAACCTTTGGCTAACTTAACCAGGAAAAAAAGAGCAAAATCTCTAATTTCATCAATCAGAAATGATAATGATGAAATAACAACAGATTCCTCAGAAATTAAAAAACTCTTTAATGACTATTCCAAGACACTTTATTCTCAGAAATATGAAAATCTGAAGGAAACTGACCAATACTTGGAAGCATGCCACCTTCCAAGACTCAGCCAGAATCAAGTGGAAAAGTTGAATAAGCCTCTATCAAGCTCTGAAACAATATCAACTATACAAAATTTCCCTATAAAGAAAAGCCCGGAATCAGATGGCTTCACATCAGAATTCTACCAAACCTTTAAAGAGGAACTAGTACCTATATTACTCAACCTTTTCCAAAATACAGAAAAAGAAGGAATACTACCCAACACATTCTATGTAGCAAACATCACCTTGATCCTCAAACCAGGAAAAGACCCAACAAGAAAAGAAAATTATAGACCAATATCACTAATGAATATTGATGCAAAAATATTCAAGAAGATCCTAACAAAGAGAATCCAGCAACACATCAAACAAATTATACACCATGACCAAGTATATTTTATCCCAGGGTCTCAACACAGGTTCAATATACATAAATCTATAAATATAATTCATCACATAAACAAATTAAAAAACAAAGACCATATGATTCTCTCAAATGATGCAGAAAAAGCTTTTGATAATATACAGCATCCATTCATAACCAGAACACTTAAGAAAATGGGTATAGAAGGGACATTTCTTAGACTGATAGAGGCCATCTACAGCAAACCCACAGCCAATATTGTATTGAATGCAATTAAATTGAAATCATTTCCACTCAGATCAGGAACCAGGCAAGGTTTTCCATTATCTCCACTGCTTTTTAACATTGTAATGGAAGTCTCAGCCATTGCAATTAGGCAAGAAAAGGTGATCAAGAGTATACATACAGGGTCAGAAGAGATCAAACTTTCACTCTTCGCAGATTATATGATTGTATACCTGGGGAGTCTACTACAAAACTCTTAGTAGTGATCAAGGAATATAGCAGCGTCTCAGGTTACAAAATCAGCACTCATAAATTGGTAGCCTTTATATATACCAACAATAGTCAAACTGAAAAAACAATCAAGGACTCTATTCCATTCCCAGTAGTGCCAAAGAAGATGAAATATTTGGGAGTTTACCTAACAAAGAACATGAAAGACCTCTATAAAGGGAACTATGAAACTCTAAGGAAAGAAATAGCTGAAGATGTTAATAATGGAAAAACATACCATGCTCATGGCTGGAAAGAATCAACATTGTTAAAATGTCCATACTACCCAAAGCAATATACAATTTTAATGCAATCCCTATTAAAGCTCCACTGTCATACTTTAAAGATCTCAAAAAAATACTTTGTTTTATATGGAATCAGAAAAAACCTCAAATAGCCAAGACATTACTAATCAGGAGGAATTACGCTACCAGACTTCAGTCTATACTATAAATCAATAGTGATCAAAACAGCATGGTACTGGCACAAAAACAGAAAGGTAGATGTATGGAACAGAATAGAGAACCAAGAGATAAAACCATCTACTTACTGTTATTTGATCTTTTGACAAGCCACTTAAACATTCAATGGGGAAAAGATTCACTATTTAACAAATGGTGCTGGGTAAAGTGGCTAGCAACCTGTAGAAGACTGAAACTGGACCCACACCTTTCACCATTAACTAAGATAGACTCTCATTGGATTAAAGATTTAAACTTAAGACATGTAACTATAAAAATACTAGAAGAAAGTACAGGGAAAACTCTTGAAGAAATCAGCCTGGGTGAATATTTTATGAGGAGGACCTCCCTCCCCCCCCCCCCCGGCAATTGAAGCAACATCAAAAATATACTACTGGGATACCGGCACCTGATCAAACTAAAGAGCTTCTGCAGAGCCAAGAACACAGTAAGTAAAGCAAGCAGACAGCCCTCAGAATGGGAGAAGACATTTGCAGGTTGTGTCTCTGACAAAGGGACAGAGAGAACTCAAACGTATTAGCAAGAAAAGAACAAGTGATCTCATCTCAGGATGAGCAAGCAACTTGAAGAGAAACCTCTCTGAAGAAGACAGGCGCACGGCCTACAGACATATGAAAACATGTTCATCATCCTTAATCATCAGAGAAATGCAAATCAAATCACTTGAGATATCATCTAACCCCAGTTAAGATTAGCCTACATCACAAAATCCCAAAACCAGAGATGTTGGCATGGATGTGGAGAAAAGGGAACACTTCTACGTTATTGGTGGTAATGTAAACTAATACGTCTGTTTTGGAAAGATGTTTGGAGAACACTTAGAGATCTAAAAATAGGCCTGCCATTCGATCCTACAATTCCTCTACTAGGTGTATATCCAGACGACCAAAAATCACATTATAACAAAGATATTTGTACCAGAATGTTTATTGCAGCCCAATTCATAATTGCTAAGTCATGGAAGAAGCCCAAGTGCCCATCAACCTATGAATGAATCAATAAATTGTGGTATATGTACGCCACAGAATATTATGCAGCCTTAAAGAAAGATGGAGACTTTACCTCTTACATGTTTACATGGATGGAGCTGGAACATATTCTTCTTAGCAGAGTATCTCAAGAATGTAAGAAAAAGTATCCAATGTACTCATTCTTACTATGAAACCTCTTATGAAAGCTATAACCCAATTATAGCCCAAGAAGCAGCAGAAAGGGGAGAGGAATGGGAGGGGAGGGAAGAGGGAGGGTAATTGGTAGGACCACATATACTGTACATATTACAAGGGTACATGTGAAATTTACTAGGTGTAGAATATAAATGTCTTAACATAATAACTAAGAAAATGCCGTGAAGGCCATGTTAACCAGTTTGATGAAAATATCTCAAATTGTATATAAAATCAGTACATTGTACCCCATGACTGCATTAATGTATACAGCTATGATTTAATAAAAAAAAATAATAATTCAAAATGGATCACAGGCTTAAGTATAAACATAAAATAATAAAAGCTTTAGGAAAAAAAATCACAGAAGAAAATCTTTTCGACCCAAAGCTAGACGTGGGTTCCTAGACTTGGTACCAAAGGCACAATCCATCAAAAGACACGTTGATAAACTGAGTGTCAAAACTTGTAATTTTTGCTTTAAGAAAGACCCTTTAGAAAGACACAAAGTCTGCTTGGCGCCTGTGGCTCAAGTGGCTAAGGCGCCAGCCACATACACCTAAGGTGGCGGGTTTGAATCCAGCCCAGACCCACCAGAAACAACAATGAGAGCTGCAACAAAAAATAGCCAGGCATTGTGGCAGGCGCCTGTGGTCCCAGCTACTTGGGAGGCTGAGGCAGGAGACTCGCTTGAGCCCAGGAGTTGGA
>NW_003852421.1:16481284-16504702 GCF_000181295.1 Otolemur garnettii | reverse complement strand
AAAAAAAAAAAAAAACCTGTACATAAATGTGTCTAACAGCTTTCTTTTTAACAGCCAAAATCTAGAAACAACCCATATGTCCTTCAAAGGATGAATGAGTTTTTTTTGTTGTTTTGTTTTTTGCGGTTTTTTTGGCCGGAGCTGGGTTTGAACCCGCCACCTCCGGCATATGGGACCAGCGCCCTACCCTTTTGAGCCACAGGTGCCACTCAGGATGAATGGTTATACGAAGTGCAGTACAGACACACCACAGAGCACTGCTGAGCAACAAGGAACGTACTACAGATGCGTCCATCAACCCGGGTGACTGCGGAGAACCGTGCTGAATGACGTCAAGTCTGAAGGGTCACACACAGTACGATTACATTTATGTAACATACTTAAGATGGCAAAATTATGGAAAGGGAGAACAGGCTGCCAGGATTTAAGAGGATGGGGTTAGAGGAAAATGGGTATGATTATAAAAGAACAACATGAGAGATCCTTGTGGTGACAGAAGTGCTCTGTATCCTCGTGTCAATGCCAATATCCTGGCTGTGATACTGTTTTTGTATTATATACACTCTTGCAAGATGTCACCAATGTGAGAAGTGGGTAAAGTGCACAAGGATCCTGCTTACCTAGTATGTGTACATTAAATAACCACTATTCCTCTTCTGAGTCATCTGAGGCAGTGTTAAGGATCTTATATTCTCTCAGTTCACCTCAAACCTTTCTGACGAACTTTCCTTCACTTCATTTACTAGATTCCCATCTTTCATTCACATCCCTCAATTAACAGAGTGGTTTCCAGCCAGGCTCTTTCCCTCCATAATGAATTCTCTACAACCATGACAAATTATGCACTGTGACTCAGAAAATCTGTGTTTAAATCTCAAGCAGCTTTATGTTGTCTATAAGAACAAAAGATTAGAAATAACCCAAAAGTCCATCAATAAAAGACTGCTTAAATTATATTGAACATGCATACCACGTGAGCATGGTGGCAGTGTTAATCACAGCCTTCCCCTTCTATAGATGCAGGAGGGGGCACACGACTCAAGCCTGCGAGAGTAACCCACCCTCCTGGCCACAGTGATCCCTTTGCAGTGGGTCATCACAAGCCCAGCCAATCAGAATCACTGCGAGGACTTGCATGTCAGAGCTAACAGAAAAGAAGGGCTTCTCTTTTCACTGAAGTGGCTAAGTTGGGAGGACGTTAAATTAGGGACACAGGGGCCATTGTGCCTGCCACGGGAAGAAGCCTGCCTAAGGAATGAGGCCTGCCTAAGGAATGAGGCCTACCAAGAGCTAGAAAGATAAACAGCCATACAAACATTGTCTGAGTACGGGGATCCCACCAATGCCAGAAGACAGATGTGACCCTCTCTGCCAGTCAGGCAGCCCCATACATCCCCTCTGTGGATGAGCTGGGTTTTCTATTCTGGCAAATGAGAGCCCTGGCTACTGGCCAACTCAGCAATCTAGGCACGGTGAAATGAAGCTTGTTAGTCGTTCCCAAACTGGTTCTATTTATCTGAGATACTGACTACATGAAAAAAGGATTCTGTAGTCAAATAAATTTAGGAGATCTGCCCTCTTCTAGATTCACAGTGCACATTATTTAAGACTGTGAAGAATTCAGTAAAGAAACTTTAAACTCATTTAGGAATTTCTCGAAAATCCATTTCTCACAGATCTTCAGAGGAAAGATGGGATGGAAAACAGAAGGCCTGAATAACAAACATCCTCGAATCCCTTCTCACGTTCTGCACAGATGGATGACTTCATTCCTTTACCAGAAACTGGTTCCTTGCCCATGTACTATGCCTTCCAATCTGTTACTATGAATGAACTGTCCACCTCCCTAAGGGCAACACTTCTGCTCTGACCAGCGCAAGTACAGAATTCCAACATCATTCCCTCCTCCTACATCATCACCACCTCTCTACTTAATCATCACCATCTAAAAATAAAGTTATTTCTCCCAGTTAAAAAACGGAAACAAAAGCAAAAGCAAACACTCCTTTCAACCCCATTTCCTGTTACTATCTCCACATTTCTCTCCTTTAAAGAAAACCTCCTTGCAAGAGCTGTCTATTTTTATCAGCCTCCAATTTCCCCTCCTATTCTTTCATTGAAGATTTCACCCACACCACTCCTCCGAAATTGCCTGTTGTGAGTCCAATGACTTCCAACGATATACACAATAATCAATTCTCAGTCATCTTATCAACCCCTTCTGCAGCATGTGACACTACTGACACTTCCCAAATTAAGGCATTTCTTCACTGGCTTCTGGGAAGCCACACTCTCCCAGTTCTCCTCCTTCCACATTAGCCACTCCCCAAGTCTCCTGCTTGATTCCTCATTTCTCCAACTTCTCAACACTAGGACATCCCCAGGCTCTGCAAGAACTCAACTCTTCTCTAGCTTCAGGCACTCCCTAAATGATCTCATCCAGTCCCCAGTCCTGTAGCCTCAAAACACCACGCACATGCTTATACAAGCAGCCCCACTGCTCCCCTGAACTTTAGGCTCCAATGTCCAACTGTCTATTTGGCACCTTGCTTATACGTCTAGTAAATATTTCAAACTTAAAAAGTCAAAACAGTCTTCCTCTGATGGGAATTCCTGATCTCCTCACAACTTTCCCCATTTCATTTAAAGGTAATCCCAACCTTCCACCTGCTAAGGCCAAAAATCCTGGCATGATCCCTGACTTCACTCTTTCCCTCACCCTAAATCCACTTCACCAACACAAGCCTTTTGACTCTATCATTAAAATACATTCAGAATCCATTTGTGACTGTACCCACTGTTACATTCTTAGTCAGAACCAATATCAACTCTTGCTTAGATTATGGCAATACACAGTTTAATTCCCCAGGAATGTTTTCAGCACAAAAGTTAGGGATCACTTTAAAAGCCAAGTTCATCTCAGGCTTTGGATCAAACCCTTCCAATGGTATTCGGTATCAGAGTAAAAGGTCAAGCTGCACACAGTGGTTCGTGCCTGTAGTCCTAGCCCTAGGAAGGCTGAGGCAAGAGGATGCTTGAGTCCGGGAGTGGTAGGTTACCTGAGAATAACTCAGGTTACAGTGAGTTATGATCATATCAATGTGCTCCAGCCTGGGCAACAAAGTGAGACCCTGGATCTTTAAAAAAAAAAAAGCCAAAATTGGTACAAAAATCTGCAAGGGCATAAATAATTCTATTAGCTTTCTGATCTCATTTCCTACCATATAGCAACACAGCCTTCCTGGTTATCCGAATTTGCCAGGTATGTAGTCATAGTTTAATTCTTGCCTGGAATGCTCTTATTCTAGATACCTGAATGGTTCACCCACTCAAGCCCTTCAGGACTTTGCTCAAATGCAACAAGAAAGAACTTTCTGAGCAACTCCCACCTTATCCCCACCCCATATACACTCACTCCCTATTCCCCTTCACTGTTTGTTTTACTATTTCTCTCTTTCTACTAGAATATACTCCATGAGGGTAAACTTCATGTGCTTTGTTCACTGATTCAGCCCAGCTGCCTAGAACTACATCTAGCTGGCACATCACAGGTTCTCAATAAATATGTTTGCTGTAGCTGCCATGATGGCATGTGCCTGTAGTCCCAGCTACTCAGGAAGCCAAGGCAGGAGAATGCTTGAGCCCAGGAGTTTGAAGCTACAGTGTGCTATGATCATACCAGTGCACTCCTGCCCAAGCAAAAAATCGACACCCTGTTTCTGAAAATAGTTTCTAACAAGATAGGGATACAGATACTCAGTATGCCAAATTAGTTTCTGACTCAGGGGCCTTTACATTTGCTATAACTTTGCCAGAACTTCTGGCCCCAGATATTTATATGTCTTACTGCCCACATCTATACTCAAATAACACCTCCTCAGAAAGGCCTTTCCGAATCATCCTATCTAAAATGAGCACCTTGGCCAAGCAGGTTTCATTTTTATTCATAACACTTACCCGCCACCATATATATTATTGCAATGTCTTTCTCATTACAATGTTTGAGTTCCATAAGCACAAAGATACCATCTCTTTTCAGCACTATCTCTACAATACCTCTGACAATGCCTAGCACACAGCAGACACAGTATGTACTGACACTATGGATACAAGGTTTAATTTCCTCCATACACAGGAGGAAATTCTTATATTAGGTGGAGAGTTGAAGTAAATCCCTAACCCCTAGGATTTCTTCTACCATTATTATTCTATAAAGTAATTAAGTGAGAAAGGCTAAGACCAGGTAGTGTCTTTGAATGTTACTAAAGAACTACTGAAGGATTATGAATCACTAAATGACATTGAAGCCATTTCTTTTTTTTTTTTTTTTAGAGAGACAGAGTCTCATTTTATTGCCTTTGGTAGAGTGCCGTGACGTCACACCTCACAGCAACCTCCAACTCCTGGGGTTAGGCGATTCTCTTGCCTCAACCTCTCAAGTTGCTGGGACTACAGGCACCCGCCACAACGCCCAGCTATTTTTTTGTTGCAGTTTGGCCGGGGCCAGGTTTTAACCCACCACCCTCGGTATATGAGGCCAATGCCCTACTCACTGAGCCACAGGCATCACCCAAAGCCATTTTTTAATTACATAATTTTTACATCCCATACACAACTGTGTATGGATCCACTTAAGAGAAAATGAAGAAGAGGGTGAAAGGAGTCCCCTGCAGTAAACATACCATAGCATTACAGACTAGGAAAGTAGAGAAAGTGCCAAGGTCCTTATTTTACAGAACTGGAGTCCAGAGAAGCAAAATGCTGTGCTCTTCCTACTACGGCCCTGCCTCACTGACAAACCACAAACAATGCAAGAGTCTAATGTGACACAAAAAAGTAAACACATCCCAGAAAACAATGGGCAGAGGAAAAACAGGCAATTCATTTAAGAAATACTAAACAGCCAATAAAAATAGGAAAGAATGATCAACCACACTAATAACAAACATTTAAATGAGCTATTTTCAACTATCTCACTGATAAAAGACTGACCAAAACCTTACTGTCAGCTGAGAGCACAGTAAAACTGGTATGCTCCTTCTGGAGGGCAATCTAGCAATACATATCAAACTTTATAAAGTATGTATACCCTCTGACCCAGCAATTCCATTTCTAGAAACTCACACTAGGGAGACAAAAGAGATAAACATAAGGCAGAGGTTGTTAAACCTAGCTGTATATCACAGGCACCTAAACAATCTCACTCATCACTATGAATAAGGTAAAGTTTTTACTTCAAACATATTGAGAGAGGGAATTATTTAGACTTCAGAAATGTTGAAATAAGTTTTCAACATTTGAAATGAAAATTTGAGAATAAAATGCAAGATACTTAAATGGGGCAACATGATCATATAAAAATTTTTCTCAAAGGTAGAGGAAATCAAGTTTGATAAAGGGAATAAAAACAGTTAAAAAAGGAAATACTGAAAATGATAGAAGAGAGGATGCAATATCCTAAAGAGGTGGTTACTTATATAGGGGAGCTTTTATGATATCAAATCCCCAGCTTCCATTCAGAATTAGAAAGGGCCCAGATAATTCCACTAAACATCCCTGAAAGAGAACCACTATTCTGGCTGGGCATGGTGGCTCATGCCTGTAATCCCAGCACTTTTGGGAAGCCAAGGCAGAAGGATTCCTTGAGGCCAGGAGTTCAAGACCAGTCTGGGAAACATGGCAATACTCTGTCCCTACAAAAAATTTAAAATCTTAGCTGGGTATGGTGGTGCACATCTGTAGTCCTAGCTACTCAGGAGGCTGGGGCAGGAGATCACTTGAGCCCAGGAGTTGGAGGTTGTAATGAGCTATGATGACATCACTGTACTTCAGCCCTAGTGACAGAGTAAGACTCTATCTCAAAAAAGAAAAAACACAAAAACAAAAAATGACCACTTCTTCTACAGCAGTGGTTTTCAATCTTTAGCATCCATTCTATTAACCCGAGGCACTCTTGAAAATTTCTAATACCTGAGCCCCAGGCCAGCTGACCCAATCTCTAAGAATAGAACCTGCACATCAATATTTTTCAAAACCTTCCCAGCAATTCTCAAGTGCAGAGTCACAGTTGCAAACCACTGTCCTAGTTTAGTAGTTTTCACAGTGTCATTCCCACGTCACAGGGAATTTGTTAAAAACGAAAATCCTGAGAACCACTCCAGATGTACTGAATAGATTTTTTTTTTTTTCTTGAGACACAGTCTCAAGCTGTTGCCCTGGGTAGAGTGCCATGGCATCACAGTTCACAGCAACCTCAAACTCTTGGGTTTAAGCAATTCTCTTGCCTCAGTCTCTGAAGTAGCTGGGACTACAGGAGCCTGACACAATGCCCAGCTATTTTTGTTGGTGGTGGTACAGTTGTCATTGTTGTTTTAGCTGGCCCAGGCCAGGTTCAAACCAACCAGCCTTGGTGTATGTGGCCAGCACCCTACCCACTGAGCTACAGGCATTGCCCTGAATCAGATATTTTGAGTAAAGCTCAACAAACCCTACGGGTGATTTTAATATGTATTAAAGTTTGATAATCACTATCCTAAAGTCATTCTTTCATAAAAATCTTCTAGAATCCATGTCAAAAAATATATTACCTGGTCAGCTGATTTTTAACAAGGGTGTTGGGGAAAGAATAGTCTTTTTCAACAAATAGTGCTGGGACAACTGGATAGCCACATGCAAAGAGTGAAACTCAAGCCTTCATCTCACATAATATACAAAAACTAATTCAAATGGATCATAGACCTAAATTTAAGAGCTAACACTATGACGCTCTTAGAAAAAAAATTGGTGTAAATCTTCATGACATTAGAGCAGGCACTGGTTTCTTAGTTAAGACACCAAACGGCAAGCAACAAAAGAAAAAATAGATTAGACTTCATCAGAATTAAACATTTTATGCTTCAAAGGGCACCATCAAGAAAGTGAAAAGGGGCGGCACCTGTGGCTCAAAGGAGTAGGGCGCTGGCCCCATTTACCTGAGGTGGTGGGTTCAAACCCAGCCCTGGCCAAAAACGGCAAAATAAAAAAAAAATATAAAAGAAAATGAAAAGACAACCCACATAAAGGGAGAAAATATTGGCAAATCTATATCAGATAAGGCTCTGGTATCTGAATATATAAAGAGCCTCTACAATTCAACAATAAAAAGACAACTCATTTTAAAATATAAGCAAAAGATTTGAATAGACATGTGTGCAAAAAAGATAGACAGATAGCTGATAATCTCACAAAGAGATGTCAATATCATTAGCCCTGGAGAAAGGAAAAACAAAAGCACAATAATATACCACTTCATCCCACTGGAATGGCTAGAATAAGAAAGACAAATAACTGTTAATAAGCATGTGGATTAAATCACCCAGAAGAAAGGAAAAAGGGAACAGAGTTAGGAAGGAGTACAGGACCAAGCAACTCCAAATTTAAGTACCAAGTAAAGGAGAACCAGCCTATAATGGAAACCAAGCAGCCACCACCAGAGGGAAAAACAATATCAGTGGGCCAATAAAAGCAAAGGAAAAAGGAATGTCAAGTAGGTGGACATGGTCAGGAGTGCTGAATGAAAATGAAAGGTTAAGTAAAATAAACAAAAATGTCTCTTTTGGAAGTAGTGGAGGAAATAACAATGTTTCCATGAAATGATGTTGACAAATGGCTAAGAAATTAGGCTACCTTTGTGCATAACCTCATGTGTAAAATGCCACTCAAATATAAAAGGTTCAAAATAAAACAGTATTTTGATTACCTTCAATTAGTCTAAAGTCGTCTTGAAATTATAAGTCCGGAAAACAAAAACTGATTAGGAAAATATCAAGTATCCAACAAATTCACCAAATCACTGTAAAACCTCCTTATGACTACCTAAAGGAATAGACTCCATAAAAGACTGCTTTATTAACAAGGTAAATGACGTTCAACAATACTTCTAACTTCTTACTGAGACAGGTGTGTTGACCATTTGCTAAGACTGTCTGCATAGTACGAGTGACCAACAACTACGAAACAGGAATAAGCCAGCAAGGTAGGTATCCACATCACCTTCCAAGAGAAAGACATCCTTCCAACATTTAAAGAAAACTTTTATGAGAAAAGAAGAAAGAAAAGTGAAAAATGAAGACACCTGCTGCTCTGGCCAACTTCAGTTTTAATTCTTGTTAAGACACTGCTCTGTGAAAGCTAAAAAACTGAGAAAACTCTGTCATGGCCACCAATTCATTAACACAGAAAGTGATAGAAAAAATGAAGTTAAAGCTCACAATAAGGAATGCGATATCTTAAATACTCCTAACAATCAGGCAGCACCTTAGGCCGATAACGCTGTCCTCAATCTGGCAGCCCAATCTGCCTCCCGGTCTCCCTATCCCATCTGGCAAGTCCCCTTTAAACTGCGAAACAAATAAGCAAAAAGCCCAAGAAAGCTGAAACTGTTTAAACAATGCTTCGCCATAAAAGGAGCTCTCGCCACACTCCGACCCACACTGATCCATCCGCCACCCTTACCCAGCAGTCCGAAAATAAATAACAGTCCAAAGGCAGAGAATCAACACGCCACTTTGCGGAAACTGCAGAGACTTTCGATGGAGCGCGCCATGACACATACGTCCCGCCACGTTTATTTACGCATGCTCAGCGACGGTGGCCGGGAGAGATCAAATTGCATCACTGCTGAAAGCGCCAAGTTCTGATTTAACCTAATTTAGTAGTGAATAGACTTCAAGTTCCTTTGATTGCGAGGGTGAAAATAACACCCCCCGGCCTTGGGGTTCTTAGAATTGCATGGGAGATAACTTCAACTGAGTTCTTACTATGTTTCAGGCACTTTACCATAAACATCTCACAGTTTATTTACTATTATTATTCCCAGTTTACAAAAGAGAAAATTGGGAACTTAAGTACTTGCCATAAATTACTAATAGTGACTGCCGCCTGAGCTAAAATCTGACTGTGACTCCCAAACAACTTGCTCTTTTTCCTACATTTGACTAGCTTCCTCAACCTTTCGTGAAAAGAGATTTTGTTAATATGTATGAGAGAGGGTAGAAAAGGATACAATAAAAACAGTTGGGAGATTAAACTTTCCGGTAATAAAGATCTGTCAGCATCAAGAAGGTTCTGGGTTTTGTTCTGGAATGCATAGCTTTACATATGTTATCTCACTTTATTATTCATTACCCAAGAACCACATTGGACCATCTGTTTCCCAGAACATCTTCACTTTAAAAAGTGAAGGCAACAGGCCGTGAACAGGAGGCAGAAATCATAAGTTTTATGTCTGACTTTGGGTTTCACCATGATTTGAAGCAATTACCTTATTTGGCAAATGCCTCTCATAGAGCAGTTTACTCTAATCAAAATGCCACCCCTTGCTCTGTTTATCCTTATCCTTAAAATATTCTAAACTGTGGCCTGAGGCACACTGCAGTTCCAACCCTGAATTAGAAGTGTGTGTTTATGTTGTCCCCTCTCTTTCACTAAATGGAAAGTAGGCCCTAGTTATCTTCTTGGTTATATACCTAATCACACTGCCAGAACATATCCTTGCACCAAATAGCCTCTCAATAAACATACATTGAATAAATGAATGACTCCATCCCTTTTCCCCAAGATCTAGTTAAACTCCATTGAGGAAATTTTACTGATCGTGCATCTCATCAGCACAAGCACTATGCTAGATGCTGAAGCTGAAAAGAAAGAAAAAGACTACTACCTCTTGAAAATTCAAGCTGCTTCAAGGAAATCATTTCAATAGAGGACAATGATTAGTATGGAAGATGAACACACAGTAAGGGGAATAAATGAAAGCATTCCAGGCTAGGGAGACAGGGAGAGCAAATGAAAACATCCACACATGAAATGATGAAGTCTTTTACAGTATAAAGACAAAGAATGAACCTGATAATGGTAGAGGGCTGCCGGAGGAGAGACATGCAGGACCAGGCTAAGGTGAAGCTCGTATGCTAAAACAAGGACATTAGGCCTAATCCTGAACCTCTAAAAGAGTCTGAGTAGATTATTCTCTCAGGAGAGTGGATTGAGGACAATACTTCAGCCATGAAAGAATAGTGAAAGCTTAAATTGATGGTTGTGAGGAATGGGATGGGAGGACAGATTTGAAGAGAGATTGAGAGGTACATCAGCATGACTTAGCGATTGATAGCTGTTTACAAAGAAGATACAAGGATGCTTCCAAATTTTTGTCTAAAACAACCATCACAGGTACTTCCTCAGTGAACTATTTCTTTAGGTCCTTTTGGTCTAAAATGTTTGAAAAACCAGTGACCTTAGCTCTTTTTAGGAATTTATCTTACAGAAATATACATAATGACTTATATTCCAGAGTATTTTTGAAGCACTGCTTGTAATGGCAAAATACTGGGAACTCTCTCTGGCTCCTCAATAAGGAATTGTTAAATATATTTGTAGTGTCTGTACAGCTATTGAAAGAGATGTTTGCTTTTAATATTTTCTCCAAGCAATATTCTCAAGTAGAAAAAACAAGTTGCAGGATAGTGTATATAGTATTGTATATGGCTACTGGAGTAATATGTATGTAATACCTCTGGTGGGATATGTAAGTAACAGATAATGTGGTTGTCTCTGGGAACTGAGTCTGGGTAATAGGGTAATGACGGTTGTCTCTGGGAATGGAGTAGCTCAAGGGAGATTTACTTTTCCCTGTATATCATTTTTTACCTTTTATGATTGTACTATGTTAATATATTATTTACTCCAAAATAGAGCAGGTTGGTTAGAGTTAGGGTTACAGTTATGGCTAAAAATAATAATAAAGCAGGCATGGTGGCTTGTGCCTATAGTCCCAGTTACTAAGGAGGCCAAAGTAGGAGGATCACTTGGGCCCAGGAGTTCAACATCAGCTAGGCAACATAGCAAGACTCCACCTCTACAAAATAAATTCTTAAATTATCCAAGAAATTGGCCAGGCATGGTGGCATGCTCCTATGGTCTCAACTATTCAGGAAGCTGAAGCAGAAGGATCATTTCAGCCCAGGAGTTTGAGGCTGCAGTGAGCTATAATATACATAAAATTTCCTATGTAGAGGATTAGATAAATTTTAAATTTAGTAGAATGAAATTTAAAGGAACCCATCTGTTATATGAAATAGGAAAAGTATCAATAATAAGTTTTCTTAATTTTTAAAGTTCAACAGGTCACAATACATCAGACAAATAGATTGTTATTTATATTAGCTTTCCATGGCTTTCAACCAAAATCCAATTCCAATTTCTTAAGCAACAAGAGTCAGAAACAGTGCCTGTATACCAAGAAACTTGGGAGGCTGAGGCAAGAGAATCACCCTAGCCCAAGAGCTGGAGGTTGCTGTGAGCTGTGACACCACAGCACTCCACCGAGGGTGACAAAGTGAGACTCTGTCTTAAAAAAAAAAAAAAAAAGAGTCAGAAACACATGCAATTCAATCCTAGATGCAAAGATTTTGATTGTGTTAATAAATTAGGTATCAGAATAAAGTTCCCCAACTGGATACCGTACAACTAACACAGTTTTTAGAAAGATTTTTCTTTCTTTTTTTTTTTTTTTTTTTGAGACAGAGCCTCAAGCTGTCCCCCTGGGTACAGTGCCATGACATCACAGCTCACAGCAACCTCCAACTCCTGGGCTCAAGCGAGTCTCCTGCCTCAGCCTCCCAAGTAGCTGGGACCACAGGCGCCGGCCACAATGCCCGGCTATTTTTTGGTTGCAGCCGCCATTGTTGTTTGGTGGGCCCCGGCTGGATTCGAACCTGCCACCTTAAGTGTATGTGGCTGGCGCCTTAGCCACTTGAGCCACAGGCACCAAGCCAGAAAGATTTTTCAAGTGTTAGATGAACATAAGAAGAAAGATGGTGACAGTGGAGATACAGGGGAAAAAGAACAAATACAAGATCTAGTTGAAGGGAAAATTTGCCCAAAATGAGCGAATGTGTCAATGTAGAGAATAAGCACAAAGAATTCTGATGTTCTTAAATAAACTGATCAAAGATCATATATCAGTCTGAAGAATTTTAAGTTTAAAAAAATCATATAAAAACATGATGTGAAATTAATTCACCTCCTGTTGTCTTTGGACTAATGCTGACGTTTTCTCCAGGTAATCTAACCACTAGGGGTCAGAGTGCTATACTTCTAATATCAGTCTGTCGGCACAAATAGATTTGGTTCAATTCTATAATTAATTTTATCTTTTCATTCTCCCACTCTCAGCACAAGTTGTTTAGGGGCTGAACAAATGGCCCGTGGCCCAGGTCAGAGCAATGAGAACATTCCCTTGCCCAGCATGTAACCCACACCAGGCCAGGGTGAATTCTGGGCTGTCAGTCAACTGTGAGAATCTGAGCTAAAGCTTCCAGGGCTAACACAGGAAGAACACCTCTCTGAGATCAACACCATTTTAGAGGAAAGCAGAGCTGAGAAATGATGGGAGAAATCAGTAAGTTCTGAAGACAACTGTAAGGCCTCTCCATCCAGCATGCCGGGAGCTAGCTTTACTTCTGCACTGTTCAGTTTTGTGAACGGGTAAATCCTCCCCCCTTTTAAAATAAAGCTAACTTGAGAGTATTTCCATTACTAGGAACCAAAAGACTCCTGGCTAACCTTCTTATTGTTACATATTCTCTTATGATTAAAAAAAAATAAGGTACATCTGTTGTCTAACTCCCTGATTGCTGGCAAGTATCTGTGGGAAGAAGACACACAATGTTTTCTCTGTCCTCCAGTAAGATATGACTCATAAATTGTAAACTTACTGAGTTACATAATAATATATGTATTGAGTGTGTACAGTATACCAAGTGTTCTAAACATTCGGGAACCATAAGATCTTAAGAATATATATGGTCACAGGAAGAGAGACAAACCATGATAAATAGGATATTATATGTTCAAAGGTAATAGACAGGGCTGAAAAATTATAGCAGATTGTGGGGAACCAAGAATCGGGGCTTGCGATTTTTAAAGATGGTTGGATCACTGAGAATAAGACCTTTAAGCAAAAGTATGGAAAATATGAAGAGTTAGCCAAGGAAAGTCAGGGGAAAAGCCATTCAAGGAAAAGGAATCAGATTCTGAAAAGCCTGGAGGTAGTGGCTCAGACCCTGTGGCTCAAGTGGCTAAGGTGCCAGCCACATACACCTAAGGTGGTGGGTTCAAATCCAGCCCAGGCCCACCAAACAACAATGACAGCTTCAACCAAAAAATAGCCGGGTGTTGTGGCGGGTGCCTGTAGTCCCAGCTACTTGGGAGGTGAAGGCAGGAGACTTGCTTGAGCCCAGGAGTTGGAGGTTGCTGTGAGCTGTGATGCCACAGCACTCTACCCAGGGGGACAGCTTGAGGCTCTGTCTAAAAAAAAAAAGCCTGGAGGTAGGAGCGTGCTTGACCTGCTTGAGAAATAGCAAGAAGATCCGAGTGGTTTAAATAGAATGAGAGAGCCAGGGCATAGTAAGAGAGGAGATAAAACGGGAGGGCCTCCTAGGCCATAGTCAGAACTTAAACTTTTACTCCAAAAGAAATAGGAGCCGAAAGGGTTATGAGAAGAGGAATGGATCAGGAGGTCAGTTAGAATGCTATTGTGATAACCCAGGCAAGTACTGGTGATGTCTTGCACTAAGGGGACAGCAGTAGAGGTGAGGAAGAGTGGTTTGATTTTTTTTGAAGAAGAAGAGTCTCACTCCTTTACCTTGGGTAGAGTGCTGTGGTGTCATCATAGCTCACAGAAACCCCAAACTCTTGGGCTCAAAGAGTAGATGGAACTACAGGCATGCACCACCACCCCCGGCTGTTTTTTCTATTTTTAATAGAGACAGGGGTCTTGCTCTTATTCAAACTGGTCTTGAACTCCTGAGCTCAAGCAAAATACCGGCCTTGGCCTCCCAGAGTGCTCGGATTACAGGTGTGAGCCACCGTGCCCAACCTGATTTTTTGCATATTTGAAGAAACAATCCATAGAATGTCCTAAAGATTGGAATTGGGATTTAGTTGAAGGAAGGGAGGGAGGGAGGGAGGGAGGGAGGGAGAGAGGGGAGTGAGGGACCTTAGAGTTTTTGGCCTGGCCAAGAAGATGGAGTAGCTTTGGGAGTAGAAACAGAGATCAGAGATTGAGATTTTCTTAATTTTTTAAATGTATTTGAACTTCTCATTTTGAAGTAACCAGATAGTTTTAAAGTTACAAAAATATTACAATTAATCTATGTATAGTCTTCTCCTGGCTTTGCCAGATGTTAACATCTTATGTAACCAAATTACAATTATCAATACCAGGAAACTAACATGGACATGATACTATTCACTGTTTCAATCTGCTCCTCATTTTTTTGTCTTTCATGACCTTCATACTTTCAGAGAACAATGGACAGTTATTTTGTGAAATGTTCCTCCATTTGAGTCTGTCCAGTGTTCCCTCATGACTAAATTCACATTATGAATTTTTGCCAAGAATGCCACAGAGGCGATGCTGTGCCCCCCTCAGAGTCCATCACCCCCCGAGGCACGTGGTGTGTCTCACTGGTGGGGACATACTTTGAACACTTGTTCTCTGCCCTGTGGAATTACTGCTTTTCCCTTTGTTATTAGTAAGTGTCTTGTGGGAAGATACTTTGAGATTATATAAGTATCCTTGTTTCATAGCACGTTACTGCCCACTAATTTTAGCATCTGTTAATGATAGTTGCAGGCAACGATTTTTTTACTGTGGTTTGGCAAATGGTAACTTTCCATTCCCATCACTTCTTCTACTGATATTATTAGATAAGCTGTCCTTTCTCCCCCATGTATTTATCTGTTCGATTATTTGTTTATATCAGTATGGACTTGTAAATGTTCTTTTATGCCATGGCTTATAATCCATTACTAGCAGTATTTAATGGCTCAAATTATCCCAGATTTTGCCATTGGCCTTTAGGTTGGCTTCTGTGTTCTTTTGACACAGCTCCATTATACATGTGTGTGTGTATATACATACATACATATGTATTTTTTAGCACTTCCTTATGTTTTGGAACCACAAGATGCTCCATTTCTGGAATCGGCCAATTCTCCAAGGAGCTATGGTTCCTGTTGGTATAGAATGGTATTTAGAAACCAATATATAGACACTAGGTGTGCTCCTGACTACTGGATGTCCCTGCTTCAGGAGCTCAGTTTTAAACATGCTAAACTTGAAGTGTCCACTAGACATCCAAGTGGATGGCTAACTTGAGAGTTGAATTTATGGTTCTGAACTTTAGGTGAGAAGTTTGGGCTATAGATATAAATTTGGAAGTCGTTTGTTAATAAGTAGTGAAAAGGACTAAACACCCCAATATTAACATAAGGGAGAAGAGGATACGCTAACAAAGAATACTAAGAGGGAACATCCAGTGAAGTAGAAAGAAAACTAAGAGTGTGGTGTCCCAGAAGCCAAATGATAAAAGTATGTCCCAGGGGAGGGAGTGATAGACTGTGTCAAAGGATGCTGACGGGTCAAGTGAGATGAAGACTGAGACCTGGTTAACTGATTGAGCAACCCGGGAGGGCAGTTCAGGTGAAGCGATGTGGGCAAAAATCAAATGGAGCCAATTCAAGGATGAAGAAGGGGAGAGAACCAGAGGTAGGGAATGTAGACAATTCAAAGTTTTACTGCAAAGAGGAGCAAAGATATGGGACTGTAGCAATGGAGGAAGTACGTACAAAAGGAAAGAACTTTTTGGGGATCAGAGACAACTTCGCACATAAGAACGTGCTTCCAAGCTGAATAGCAGCAATCGTCTGGAGACAGGGAAATTAATGATATAGCAGAAAGAGGGGAGGAACCACTGAAGCGATATTCCTGAGAAAGGGCTGTGACAGTTTTCTGGGCACTGTATCACCGTACCTGAGATATAAATAGTTGAAGAATAAATTAGCCTTGTTCACCTAGTTTTAAAAATCAAATACTTTTGGCTGGTGTTATTTTAAAATCCAAAATTAAAGGAATGTAATTTTTTTCTAAACTAAGAAGACCTCAGAAGCGACTGTCAACAGTGAACTAATGTACTATACTGGACAAACATTGATATTTCACGGGCAAGTAGCAGAATGTGGTCACTGTTAGGAAGCTAATGGGAAGAGAAAATTATTTTTTTCCCTTTTCTTCTTTTTTTAACCATAAGGCACTTGTGGCTTTTATTTAAGAGAAGAAAATGCATTCATTAAATGATCTATATTAACTACATATCTCACTGGCTTCTTTCCAAATATTTTTCCCACAAGTGATAAATCTGTAGGAGAAATTCAGAGATTTGCGATTCCACCAAGAACAATTCTCTCTGAGAGTCAGTGGTAAGAATACCAAAGGCCCAGGAGGGTTCCACTAGTGAGCAGCTCTCTGTCAGACAACAGTGCAGATTCCTTGTAGCTCTGATTTTGTGAGAGTGTCTTCCCTGTACCTACAGAAAAAGCAGGATTAAACTGCAGCAGCTGGCAAGGAGAAGAAGAGGGACGTATTCGTTTCGCTTTACTTCCTTATTCAAAATTTCCCAAAGGCCCTCTTTGGGTTGTAACCTAAAAGGCAAACCAGGACAAAATAAGGGAAACAAGGCTTTTTGTCTTATTTTCTGCTGTGTTCTTACTTTTGCCCTCTATAATTTCTCAGTAAATGACTGGTAAGAAGACAGAAAAATACTAAGTAAAAATGCACTCCGTAAATAGTTGTAATATTTATTTTCAAAGCATGTATTTAATTATGTATAAATATAGGCATTTATTTAAGTATTATATAAAAGGTTTTGACATCTTCAAATGTATTTAGTTATGTATAAATATAGGCAGAATTCAGCTCGGTGCCTATAGTACAGTGGTTACAGCGCCAGCCACATGCACCAAGGCTGATGGGTTCAACCCCGGGCCAGCTATACAGTGATGACAACTGCAACCAAAAAATAGCCAGGCGTTGTGGCAGTCACCTGTAGTCCCAGCTACTTGGGAGGCTGAGGCAAGAGAATTGCTTAAGCCCAAGAGTTTGAGGTTACTGTGAGCTGTGATGCTATGGCACTCTACCGAGGGTGACATAGTAAGACTCTGTCTTCAAAAAAAAAAAAAAAATATATATATATATATATATATATATACACACACACACACAGGCAGAATTCATATCTGAATGAACATTTGCTCAAAACAAAAGTATTCTCAGAGGTTGACTTGTTTTTACATGATTATGATGTATTTTTAGACAGATGACATACGTGAGTTCATTTCATTGCTTGCTGATTATCTCGGCTAATGGAGGGAAACAATGTTGTGGTCCAAATAATCTAAAGTCATTTATATTTGATTTTGAAAAAAAAATTGTTTGACGTTTAGTAATGAATGTGGGTATTCTCAACACTCTAAGATCTTTAAAAACTTCAAATGAAGCAGTGAAAACATTGAATAAAAATATATTCAGCCCATAGCCTGGCCCTGTACATATTAAGCTTGCAATAGATACCTGGTAATTACTAGCCAGGAAATTTCACAGCTTCCTCATCTATCTACCATTTAGCAGCAGTGTCAGTCGTTGTTTTCCCTTAGTCAGAAGAACCTCTTAGCTGCTTTAGTTCTGAGTGGTTCAGGTGGGCATACACTGTGAGCAGGCAACTGAGACTGGCTCCATCAGAGCCTGGTATTCCTCCAGCAACAGTAGTGGGTTTCATGAGTACGTGTAACTTTGTCCATGCGTTTATGTACAGCAAACCCTGTCTTCCCTGGCAATAGGTTCATGGGTGATGCATGGTAACAGCTGTTGAGTCCCTAGCTGTCATTTTATAAAACATGGTCATGACCTTCTGGCCCTTGGCGATCTGTCCAGAGTAGACCCCCATCAAATTGTCCCAGAGTTCTTTCCCCATGAATTAGAAATTAAAACTAAGAAACCTATATCAGTGTTGACATCACTTTAACAGAGTTGTGTATTAGGGAGCTTCTGTGTGATTGTGGGAGAGGGGAAAGTTGTTCTAGAGAAAGAACAAGAGAGGAAACCAGCACTCAGGCAGAAAAACAAAGACAAAAACTGAAGAGACAGGTACTGATTCTGATCCTTTAAAGGTCACCTACATTCTTGACCCTTGGTCTTCTAAGGACAAATTTGAATCATCATATTAATTTCCTTTATGAAGCTAGCCCCAGGTGGAGTCTCACTGTCAGCCCATGGAGATAGTAGCAAAGAAGGAAGGGGTGGAAATTTGTAGGGCAGATAAGACAATAAAGACTGGAGGGGGAGGAAATTGAAGGTATCGAAGGGAATGTATGAAGTGGCTGAAAGCCCAGGTCAAGTTGGGTTGAAAAGAAAGCGAATTCAAAATTGGATAAACCCAACTAGAAGAAGGGAGAAGGGACAGGGCTGAGGCTGGAGGTCAGAGCTAGATGAACCTGCTGCCTGTGGGAGTCAAGTACTGACAGGAAAGGAGGGTGTGTCCTGAGAGTGAAGTGTCAAAGACAGAGGAGCCCTAAATTGTAATAAGGCCCAGGATGGGACTAAGAGAGTTCCTTGTTAAAAGGAAGTAATAGTTAGAATAGAGATTAAGGAATTCTGGGACTAAGAAATGGAATGTATAATTTACCTAGGTAAGTGGCAGAAAAGTTAGGTGGAGAAGAATGTGAGCCAGATGTCAAAGCCTCAGTAACTATGTGCTTATTAGAAATACAGGTAATTGACAGACTCAAAATCATATTGGAGTTTTTAATTCTCCAATGTCAATAATGAAAACCTGAGTGGATGAAGTATTATATAAAAGGTTTTGACATCTTCAAATGTAGACTTGAGGCTTGGTGCCTGTGGCTCAGGTGGCTAAGGTGCCAGCCACATACACCTAAGGTGGCGGGTTCGAATCCACCCTGCAACCAAAACAAAAAAGCCAGGCGTTGTGGTGGGCGCCTGTGGTCCCAGCTACTTGGGAGGTGGAGGCAGGAGACTCGCTTGAGCCCAGGAGTTGGAGGTTGCTGAGTTGTGATGCCACGGCACTCAACCCAGGGGGACAGCTTGAGGCTCTGTCTCAAGAAAACCAAAACAAAACAAACAAAAAGCCAAATATAGGCTTGATTGATATTTGAAATAATTCAAGTGAAGTAGAGGACCTGTATTTTTAATGCATGCAAAATATTCTCCAAAAGAAGCACAACTGTTATGGAATACAGTATGGAGGTTCCTCAAAAAAATAAAAATAGAACTAGATATGATGTGGAAATCCCATTACCTCATATGTATCTAAAAGAAAGTAAATCAGTATGTCAAAGAGATATTTGCACTCCCATGTTCATGGCAGCACCATTCACAATAGCCAAGATAGGGCGGCACCTGTGGCTCACCTGTAGGGTGCTGGCCCCATATGCTGGAGGTGGCGGGTTCACCCAGCCCCGGCCAAAAACTGCAAAAAAACCAAAAAACCTGCTCACAATAGCCAAGATATGGAATCAACCTAAGTGTCTGGATAAAGGTGAATGGATAAAAAAAATGTGGTCTAGGCTTGGCACCCGTAGCACAGTGGTTACCGTGCCAGCCACATGCATGGAGGGTGGCGGGTTCAAACTCAGCCCAGGACTGCTAAACAACAATGACAACTGCAACAAAAAAATAGCTGTGTATTGTGGCAGGTGCCTGTAGTCCCAGCTACTTGGGAGGCTAAGGCAAGAGAATCACTTGAGCCCAAGAGTTTGAGGTTGCTGTGAGCTGTGACAGCACGGCATTCTACCAAGGGTGACATAGAGAGACTCTGTCTTGAAAGAAAGAAAGAGTGGTATATATACATAATGGAATAATATTCCACTGTAAAAAGAATGAAATCCTGTCATTTGCAGCAACAACCTGGAGGGCATTGTGTTACATGAAATAATCCAGGCATGGAAAGACAAGTATTGCATGTTCTCACTCATATGCAGAAGCTAAAAAAGTGGCCCTCATATGGAGGTAGAGAGTAGAGTGGCGGTTACCAGAGGCTGAGAAGAGAAGGGGTTACAGGAATAAACAGAAGTTGATTAAGGGTTACAAAAATATAGTTAGATATAAGGAATAACTTATAGCATTCAATAGTGCAGTAGGGAAATTATAGTTCATAATTCATTGCATATTTCCAAATAGCTAGAAAAAGAGAATTATAATGTTCCAAACACAAAGAAAAGATAAATATTTGAGGGGATTGATATGACATTTGCCATATTTTGATCATTATACAATGTATACAGGTATCAAAATATGACATGTACCTCCCCAAATATGTACAGCTTATGATATGTTAATAAAAAATGTTTTCAAGGTCACTTGGTTATGATAAAAACAGAAATTATTAACAAAAATATAGGCCAGGCATGGTGGCTCAGTGTGTAATCCTAGCACTCTAAGAGGCCAAGATGGGTCGATCACCTAAGCTCAGGAGTTCAAGACCAGCCTGAGCAAAGGAAGACCTCATCTCTACTAAAAATAGAAAACCCAGCTGAGCATTGTGGTGGGTGCCTATAGTCCCAACTACCCAGGATGCTGAGACAAGAAGATTGCTTGAGGCCGAGGTTGCTGTGAGCTATGATGTGATAGCACTCAACCCCAGGGCAACTGAGACTTTGTCATAGGTAAATAAATAAAACAAAATTATTACATGACAAATATTAATTCTTCTAAATATACTAATCAGGAAGAAAATTAAGAATACCATAGAAGTCTGTTTAGAAATAATAATAATGATATATACAATGGAAAACTATTCAGCCACAAAAAAGAACATCCTTTCCATTTGCAACAATAAGGATAGAACTGGAGGACATTATGTTAAATGAAATAAGCCAGGAATAGAAAGTTAAATATTGTATGTTCTCACTCACATGTGTAAGCTAAAAAAAAAAAGTTTTTGTCATAGAAGTAAAAAGTGGAGAATACTAAAGGCTGGAAGGGTAACTGAGGAATAGAGAGATTAGTAAAAGAATACAAAATTACAGTTAGTCAGAGGAAGTAAGTGCTCAAGTTCTATACCACTGTAGGATGACTATAGTTACCAAGAACACATAGATAGCTTCAAATAGCTAGGAGGACATTGAATGTTTCCAACACAAATAAACGATAAGTGTGGCTCGGTGCCCATAGCTCAGCAGTTAAGGGTCCAGCCATATACACCGACCCCACAGGCAGGTTGAAATCTGGCCCGGGGCCTACTGAACAACAATGACAACTGCAACAAAAACAACAAAAATACCTGGATGTTGTGGCGGGCGTCTGTAGTCCAAGCTACTTGGGAGGCTGAGGCAAGAGAATCACTTAAGCCCAAGAGTTAGAGGTTGCTAAGAGCTGTGACACCACGACACTCTACCAAGGGCAACATAGTAAGACTCTGTCTCAAAAAAAAAAAAGATAAATGTTTGAGATGATGAATATGCTAATTACTCTGATGTAATTGTTATACATTATCTGTATCCACCACCATGTACCCCATGAATATGTACAATTATTATTTGTCAATTAAAAAAAATAAAACTATAATCAGCCCTTTATAACTATAGGTTCCAAATCCACAAATTCAACCAAACCTGGATCAAAAATATTAAAAAAAACACAATAAAATAGAAATACCAAAATTTATTCATGTATTTATTTTTTATTCGAAATTAATATGAGGGTAAAAATTTTGAGGTTACATCATTCTCATTTCCAGAGTAAAGTTCCGGCTGTAAAAGAGCCCCTCACTCAGGGGCCGTGTTAGATACCCTCTCAATGTGTATAATAGGTAAAATCCCACCTCATACAGTACAACTATTTATATAATATTCACAGCATAGTAGGTATTGTAAGTGACCCAGAGATGATTTAAAGTATATAGGAGGGCCAGGCACAATTGCTCATGCCTGTAATTCCAGCACTTAGGGAGGCCTTGAGATCAGGAGTTAATAAAGCCCAGCCTGAGCAAGAGCAAGACCCCATCTCTACTAAAAATAGAAAAATTAGCTGGATGTTGTTGCACCCTTGTGTCCCACTTATTTAGGGGGCTGAGGCAGGAGGTTTGCTTGAACCCAGGAGTTTGAGGTTGCCGTGAGTGATGCTGATGCCACAGTACTCTAGCCTAGGGCAACAGAGTGAGAATCTCTGTCTGGGAAGGAAGAAAAGAAAGAAGGAAGGGAGGAAAGGAGAGAGGAAGGGAGGAAGGAAAGGAGGGAAGGAAGGAAGATTAAAAAAGGGAAAACAATCATATAAAGGAATTTTTATAGGAATCAGGAAATACTTATAAAAATCACTTTGAAAAAATGCCAAGAAAACAACCCAATGTTCTTCAACCAATAAATAGATAAACTTGGCATATACTTACATACAAGGAATATTACTCAGCAAGAAAAATGAATATGCAACACACACAACGACATGGGTAAATCTCAAATACATTATATTTTTTTAAAAAAGGAATTTCCGATTAATATGAGGTTACATACAATTAGGTTACATAGTTTGCATTTGTAAGGTTAAAGTCCAAGTTGTAGCTGTGTTCTTCACCCAGGAAGTGTGCTACATACCCATATGCTAAGTACCCATTGTGTGGGAGCCCCCTGGACCCTTTCCCTGCTCTCCCTACTTGAATCCAACTGAGTTTTTCTCTTGCGTGAGCTTCAGTTGTTAATATACTAGTTTCAATTTAGTCCCGAGCATGTGAAATGGTTGTCTCTCCATTCCTAGGCTACTTTGCTTAGGAGGATGTTCTCCAAGTCTGTCCAGGTTGTTACAAAAGATGCAAAATCATGGCCGGGTGTGGTAGCTCACACATGTAATCCTAGCACTCTGGGAGGCAGAGGTGAGTGGACTGCCTGAGCTCACAGCTTCAAAACCAGCCTGAGCCAGAGCCAGACCTTGTCTCTAAAAAAAATAGCTGGACATTGTGGTGGGTGCCACAGCTACTTGGGAAGCTGAGGCAAGACTGTTGCTTGAGCCCAAGAGTTTGAGGTTGCTGTGAGTTATGATGCCAAGACACTCTACTGAGGGCAACCAAAAAAAAAAAAAAAAGATGCAAAATCCCCATCTTTTTATGGCTGAATAGTACTCCCTGGTATACATACACCATAGTTTATTAATCCATTCATGGGTTGACGGGCACTTGGGTTGTTTCCACATTTTTGTGACTGTGAACTGAGTTGTTATAAACATTCAAGTGCAAATTTCCTTGTGGTAGAACGCTTTTTCTTTTGGGTAGATGCCCAGTAGTGGGAAGGCTGCATGAAAGAAGCCAGATTCTAATGGCTACATCATATAGGATTCCATCTGCATGACATCTGAGAAAGTAAAACTATAGGGACAGAAAACAGATCAGTGATTAACAAGAATTGGGGACAAGGGAGGGGCTGACTATAAAGGGGGATGGGGCACATTTTAAGGTTTTAAAAATGTTCTGTATCTTAATTAGGTTGTTATATGACTATGTGCATTTGTTCAAACTCTTTTTTTTTTTTTTTTTT
>NW_003852421.1:16460853-16480755 GCF_000181295.1 Otolemur garnettii | reverse complement strand
TTGTGGCGGGCGCCTGTGGTCCCAGCTACTTGGGAGGCTGAGGCAGGAGACTCGCTTGAGCCCAGGAGTTGGAGGTTGCTGTGCGCTGTGATGCCATAGCACTCTACCCAGGGGGACAGCTTGAGGCTCTGTCTCAAAAAAAAAAAAAAAATGTTAATAGAAAATGTATTAAAGAACAATGCTGAAAAGTATAAAGGATAAAGGATATAAAGGATAAAAAAACTTCTACAAGAAAATATTAGTTAGCACTAAAAATTAAAGTAATGTGAAGATAGTGCGAAAACAGAAATCTGTTTTAGATAAAAAAGAAAAAAGTTAAAGAGACCAAAGACTTAAATGTGGGTAATAATTTATTACAAACTCTTCGTTTTCTTTTCCTCTTTTCCTTCCCATATCCTCCCCCCCTCCCCTACCCTTCCTGAGCAATTTAGTGAAAGAGCTATTAGACTGTAAGACTGTTAAATGGTAGGGCCACTCTGGAAAAGAGTTTGGCAGTTCCTAAAAATCTAAACCTATCCTCCCCATATGACTCATCAGTCCCATTCCTAGACATTTATCACAGAAGATCTATGTTCACACAAGAACGTGTACAAATATGTATAGCAGCTTATTTGAATGTCCCCACCCTGGAAATAACCAACATGTGCTTCAATAGGCAAAAGGTTAAATAATCTATGGTACATCCATGGTATGGAATGCTACTGAGCAGGGGGGACCAAGACCCAGCTTAGGCTGTCAGAGCTGGAGAGGGGTAAAGAGGATATCCACAAAGGCAGCCTGGCACCAAGTGTCAGGACCCAGGCAGAGTAAGGATAGTGCTTGCCAAAAAATGGAGGGTGGTGACTAACAGCATGGGGTGTAAGATTACAAGTGGAGAGACTGGGGAGAAGGTATGGTGGCCACAATGGGAGATGGTTACATACTGGATAATTAAGCAAGTAAGTTAATATATTGAGAATAATGAGAACTAAGTTTCTTATTGCCAAATAAGAGAATTATATATAAGAAAAGAGAGAAAATAAGAATGCGGTTGAATTGGTGAAGTCAGTGTAAACTCATGGTTGTTAATGTGTGGAAATAGATACATAAATAAATATAAATGGAACAACGTGTGTACATGTGTGTGCACATACACACACACATACAAACACGCATGCCCCTACATACAGTCCTCTTCTGGTGTCTTTACGGGATTGGTTCCAAGACCCCTAGGGATACCAAAATTCTTGGATGCACAAACCCCTTCTATAAAGTGTAGCATTTGCACATAACCTACACATGGCCTCATCTATACTTTAAATCATCTCTGGATTACTTATAATAACTAACACATTGTAAATGCTATGTAAATAGTAGTTATGCTGTTTTTTATTTGTATTATTTTTATTTTTGTATTGTTATTTTTTATTAGTTTTGTTCCCCCCCAAATGTTTTCAATCTGCGGTTGGTTGATTCTGGGGGTAGGGACAGATATACAGTATATAAAGCTTGTGTGTCTCTGTGTACACACACACTAACCAAACTGTCTTAATTAAGACTAGGGATCTTTATTTTTTTTTTTTTTTTTTTTTTTTTTGAGACAGAGCCTCAAGCTGTCCCCCTGGGTAGAGTGCCGTGGCATTACAGCTCACAGCAGCCTCCAACTCTTGGGCTCAAGCGAGTCTCCTGCCTCAGCCTCCCAAGTAGCTGGGACCACAGGTGCCCGCCACAACACCCGGCTATTTTTTGGTTGCAGCCATTATTGTTGTTTGGCGGGTCCGGGCTGGGGATTCGAACCCGCCACCTTAGGTGTACGTGGCTGGCGCCTTAGCTGGTTGAGCTATAGGCGCCGAGCCGGGATCTTTAAATCTTAGAGTAGATCATGTCTGAAGCAAAAATGGATTTAAAGACCCAAATGATGTCACCAAGGACCTATACCTCTCCATCTCTTAACTTTACCATTCATCTTGACCTCATTCTCAGACACCACCACATGTCAAGTACAGCTGTCAGCTTCCGGGATAATTTCCAGGTTCAAGTCTCAGAGGAAATAACTAAATTTACTTTTCACTCAACAATCTCAAAAAAAGGTCGCACTGCAAATTACGGGCTGAGTCTTGCCAGCTCCTTGGGTTGTAGAATCTCCAGGACACCGGGAATGCAGTTCCCGGATTGGCTGAGGGGGAGCCACGCCCACTCCCAGGCGAGGACGGAATCAGCGCTCTCTGCGCACCTGGGCTGGTTGCAGGTGTGTAGCTCGCGGTGGTTCCGCAGAGGAAAGCTCCGGGTCCTTTTGCTAAAAGACTAATGACGGGATGCTGGGTAGTAAAATGGATTTTCACTATTTATTTCATTCCTTTTCGTTGCTGGAATTCCCACACACTCTCTGCACAGAGTGTACCTTACAACATGCCCGCACTTCCGTACTGAAATACCATATGCAGCCAAAACGCAATCACTCTATCCTTATAAAATGAGAGGACGCCAAATCGCGTCTAGTTTCTCCATTGAAACACGTGTCTAAATTCTCTGGGTGACCCCATATCATCAAGCAAAGCCCAACCCACGTGATATAAAAATAACACGCACTTGCACACACACACAACATACATACACAAGGTATAATGGTAAAGAGAGGTGGCTCATACTGGAAAGAAAAAAATTAAAATTAAGAGAGAACCAAATTTCACAGATTGTCATATCAACTTGTCACAACCCTTGTGGCAGCCATGGAGGTACAACCCTCAGATCTGCTCTCAAGAGAACCTGCTGTTCAGCTGTGAGCAGTGCAATTAGCCAACTGCCTCCATCAGAAGCACCTTCAGGATCCACCCCAGCAGTCCAGCTGAAGCAACACCCCCACCCAGGCAATGACTAAGCATGACAGGCTGTTCACACCTAGCCGCTTCTGTACACTGCGACTACTGTAACACCATTTTTGTTACAGAGCTCTCCATTACCCTGACCCAGACTTTATAAATCTGCATTGCCAACTTAAGCCATTCCCTACCCAATTTTCCTTACATCCTTACTCCTTACTTTACCTTTTATAGGCATCCCTTTAATCAGTAGTACAAATAGTGCAGTGAAGTGTTAGTCTTCTTCTGTTTTTGTTACTGGCACACATCAATTCTTTTTTGGATAAGGGAAGAATAGGTAAACCAAAAAAAAATAGAATGGTCCCCAGTCCATGGTACACATCATAAACATCTGGACAATAATACCAAGTTCCCCAACCCTGCCCGTACAGTGAATCTCTTACCAGTGAAATAATTACCAGTGTTTTTGTTTGTTTTGGCAAGATTTGGCCTTAGGTTTTAGTTAACTCTTGCTTCTATGTAATGTCTAGGACTAATAATCAAAGCCAATACCCAGTAAAATCTAGAACTGGATGTATGGGCTTCTGTTTTTTAGCAGCAGACTCAAATGCTCCACCTTTCTTTCTCTAGCCCTGCGGGTTGTGACCCCTTTGTAACAATGAAAATACATCCTGCAATATCAGATATTTACATTACGATTCATAACAGTAGCAAAATTACAGTTATGAAATAGCAACGAAAATAATTTTATGGTTGGGGGTCACCACACATGAGGAACTATATTAAAGAGTCGCAGCATTAGAAGACATTACGTAGATTGAGAACTACTGCTCTAACCCTTAGCTTAATGGCCTTCATCTCCACACCTGTCTTAAAGCAATTTAACATGATGTGATGTTCTGAGGCAGGTAGGTGAGGCTGATCTGCTCTAGGCCTGCCTTTCAGCGACAGTTTTGTAGATGGTTAATTGCCCATTTTGTCAGGCAGCAGTGCATTAGGAAGGTAGTTGAATGAGACCTGTGGGATCAGGAATGATTTAAGATTATTGATGCTAGCTCTTGGATTTCAGATGAGCCACTTTCCACCTAAGCCTTCCTCTTTGGGGCGCCATGACGTTGGCCACAAGAAATAGCCAACACATTCTAAAATTCTGACATTGGTTATACCTTGTTCTCTAATCTATCCCTTGTCAATGAATGGTCTGTGTCCCAAAATAAATTATAGCATAGTCATTTGACCAGCTATTTTCACTTCATTTGAAGGGTTAAGATTACGAGCTTTCAGGCCAGGTGTGGTGGCTCACATCTGTATTCCTAACACTCTGGGAGGCCGAGGCAGGTGGATCATTAAGCTTAAGAGTTCAAGATCAGCCTGAGCAAGAGTGAAACCACTGGTGTCTACTAAAAATAGGAAAAATTAGCTGGGTGTTGTAGTGGGAACCTGTAGTCCCAGCTACTCAGGAGGCTGAGGCAAGAGGATTGATTAAGCCCAGGAGTTTGAGGTTGCTATGAGCTATGATGCCATGGCACTCTACTTAGGGCAACAGAGTGAGACTTTGTCTCAAATATATATATATATAACCAGTTTTCAGAGTGGGACAGATGGGTCTTTACTCTTGAAAACAACCCTTAAACCTTAGTGATTCTATAATTTAGTGTCTTTTATACCCAATTTTGATATGAATTTCTTCATCATTTAGGACTTCTTTTCAGTTGCAAATAACATAAAACACAATCAAATTAGGTTCATTTTTAAAATAAGACATGTTATTGACTTACATAACTGAAAAATCTTGATCTGGAGATCTTGTTTCAACCAAGGTTAATAAAGGAAACCAGACTATTTCACCTCCAAATATGCCACTTTGGCTTAAATAGTCTTAAGCTAGAGGTAGTTGGGAAACAAAAGTTACAGAGAAGGGCTGCCTGAGCTGCCTCTTCTTACCTGTGGCTGGCCATAAAAATTCCTGTGAAAAAAGATGCAAAAAGGGCTTCCGCCTTCCCTCCTCACACGTGAAAATTATCATTTCCTTATCGATAGAGATCCGAGACTTGTGCCAACTGGGCCAGAGGAATCTTGGAGCAGATTTTACAACCTTCCCATAATTTTCCCACCTTTTGGGAACTTGATGCTGCTTATTCCCTTGTCTTATCCCTTCTAAATGCATTGTTCTTTGTCCCATATGTGGTATAAGCCAGGACCCTAAGCCACCATGTTGAGAGCAAGAGTGGGAGAAGCAAGGGAAAGGAAAAGGCCAGTATGGCTGGGATGTGTATGATTGAGGTGAGAGTGGCACTAGATGGAGTTCAGAAGCAGCAGAGATCAGGTGTGCGGGGCCTTCTATACCCTTCACCAGCAAGAAATATTTATTGCCCTCAAGGAACTTGTCAGGAACTGTAATGTCAAATTTTCTGATGTTCAACATTGACTAAAGCTTGGCTGACAGATACAATATTAATAGAGGATTGCCTTAAGGATATGGAGTGCATGCCTGTCTCTAAAAATCCGTCTGTGGGATAAGTCAGATGAGCTGAGAGCTGGACTGAACTACTGAAAGGTGCTGTGGCTCAGTGACACATGGCCAGATGAAGGGACATGAGCAGCCAGGATCCAAGATGGCCCCAGGAGCCTTACTTTGCATATGCCCCTCCCACACCAAATATGGGATCCATGGGATAATGAGGAGATGACAGGTGCAGGTTTCTGAGACTGGGTCATAAAGACATAGTATGCCTTTTTCTCTCTTGGATCATTTTCTCTGGGGACATCAATGGCCATGCTATGAGGGCACTCAAATAGCCCAGTGAAGAAGTCCACATGGGGAAGAACTGAGGCCTCTAATTATAGAGTGAGCTGACCAGCAGTAAATTCTCCAACCCCAGACAAGCCTTGAAGTAACAACCACCCTGTCTGACGTTTTGGCTGCACTTCATGAAATGCCTAAGTACGAACCAGGTGAGCTGCTCCAGAAATCCTGACCCACAGAAACTGTATGAGATACTAAATGTTTACCATTATTTTAAGACAATCAGTTTGAGCATATTTTGTTATGTAGCTGTAGATTAAAGCAGATACTGTAAGAAATAACCCTAATAATTTTCTATATTAACAATAACACTGCTCATTAAGGGTGCTGGCTGTGAGTTTGGGCAAGTTACTTATCTTGCTATCCTTGAATTTCCTCATCTGTCAAATGGACTAATAACAGTATCTGTGTCTCAGGATGTTTATAACATTAAAGGAAATACATATTTTAAAGAATAAAATGGAATCATAGATAGTTCATGGTAGAAACTCATTAAAAGTCATCCATTATTATTTGCTGTTATTATTAATATTTTTTATTTTTTAATTTTATGTTATTTATTTATGTGTTTCTTTATTTTTTAGAGATTGGGCTCTTGCTCTGGTTGGTCTCAAACTCCTGGCCTTTAAGGATCATTCCTCTTCGGCCGCTCTAGTAGCTGGGACTATTGGTGCAAGCCACTGGGTACTTTTCAATTTTAATTTTAACCAAATTTGCTTCTCCTCCTGTTTCTCAAAATCAGTAACACAACAATCCAGGCAATCAAAACTCCAGAAGTTATTTTTTTATTTTTTATTTTTTTAGACAGAGCCTCAAGCTGTCCCCCTGGGTAGAGTGCCCTGGCATCACAGCTCACAGCAACCTCCAACTCCTGGGCTCAAGCAAGTCTCCTGCCTCAGCCTCCCAAGTAGCTGGGACCACAGGCACCTGCCACAATGCCTGGCTATTTTTTTTTTGGTTGCAGCCGTCCTTGTTGTTTGGCGGGCCCAGCTGGATTCGAACCCGCCACCTTAGGTGTATGTGGCTGACATCTTAGCCGCTTGAGCCATAGGCGCCAAGCCCAGAAGTTATTCTTGTTGAAAGAGTTCATTCTTCATTCTTCAAATCCAGTCAATCATTGTTTTAATAGTTATAACTGCTAAGTACTTTCAGATTATGGTATTTTCTTTATCCCTACTCTCACTGCCTTAGTTCAGATCTACATCAACATCCATCTGGACTAGTAAGTAGATTCCTAAATGGCTCCCTGCCTCTAATCTTATCCGCCTCCAAACTGTTCTGCAGCCAGTGACCTGTATACAACACAAATATGATGAAAACCTTTCAGCGGCCCTCTCACAAAGTCCAGTCTCCTAAGCATGACCAACACGGCCCGTCAGGACCTTGTTGTTGTCTGTCTCTCTTCTCATTAACATGCAATAGTCAGTGTTAGTTCTCTTATTTCTTGCATTTGGTTTCTCCCTCTCTCTCTCTTTTGAGACAGAGTCTCACTCCATCACCCTGGGTAGAGTGCTGTGGCCTCATAGCTCACAGCAACCTTGGATTCTTGGACTCAAGAAATTCTCTTGCCTCAGTTTTCCTATTTTCAGTAGAGATGGGGTCTCATTCTTGCTCAGGCTGGTCTCAAACTCCTGCGCTCAAGCAATTCGCCCACCTTGGCTTCCCAGAGTGCTGGGATTACAGGTGCGTGCCGCTCAGCCGGCATCTCCCTTTCATAATGTTGGCTTTCCTCAGATGGTTGGTGACTGTTGCTTTGTTTATTTTTTTCTTTCTTGTTCACCATTGCTGCGTGGGTCTAGATTCAACAGCCCATTTCTCTACTCAAACGAGACCTGAACTCCTATCTGTGGGCTCAAATTTTGATCACAGGGAAGTTATCTCTGACGATTGCAGCTGGGAGTTGTGTCCTGTGGTGAGGTGCAGTGTAGAGGCACTCATACTCTTAGACCTGAACGTGAAGGATGCTGCACAAAAATAAATTATGAAATAAAACAAAGGTGCACTTTTCACTCGGGATGTGGCATTCAGTCCTGGCACAGCAGAATCTCCATCCCTAAACATCTACTCTCAGGCTAACACTGTTCAGGTCCCAGAGAAACACTTTTCCTCATCTGGTGTCCATGACCTTGAAACAAAAGAAGACAATCCTGTCCCGATGTCTGAAGGTTTGTGTGTTGTGCCCCATCTCAATTGCTTCAGCAGGGAGTAATTGAAGCAGCCAACACACTGAGGAAAAAAGAAAATGCAAATTAATTATCAAGAGAAATCCTTCTTCTCAAGATGAACGTAATAGATTCTTACATAATGAAGTCTGATTCCCTGAGAGGGCTGAACATCCATTTTCCTGCTTGTCTTTGTGGATCTGGAGGTTCTCTTGAATTAGGTCAATATTTGAAACAATTGTACATGACAGCTGAATAGAATTTGCAATATGAAATAATTCTTATTACCCTTACATTTGTATGAGTGGGTCTAAACAGATAGTCACGTGGCTCTTCAGGGACAACTGGATGGACACTGAAAACTAGATGTGTGAGCAGCTTGTAGTGTTATTTCATTTAAACCTTACTAACATCTAATTAAAATTTCAAAAAATTAAGTTTAACTTCCACTTTTAAAACATTTTTGATTTAAAAATTAGATATACATTAACTTTAATTTGTAGTTTGTCATTTAACTTTAAGAGATACTTTAAATATTTATTTATTTATTTTTGAAACAGAGTCTCACTTTGTCACCCCGGGTAGAGTGCTGTGAGATTATAGCTCTAACCCTTGGGCACAAGTTGTTCTAAGGCCTCAGCCTCCCAAGTAGCTGAGTCTACAGATGCCTGCCACAGTGCCTGGATGTTTTTAGAAACAGGGTCTTACTCTTGCTCAGGCTGGTCTTGAACTCCCAAGCCAGGAAACCCACCTGTCTCAGCATCCCAGAGTGCCAGGATTATAGGTATGAGCCACTGTGCCCAGCCAGATACCTTAAATATTTTAGAAGAAAATAACATTTTTCAAAAACTGATATGAAAAATGATTTCACTTTGCAATTTTTTCATTTACACATTTTGGTAAAGACAATTTAATTTTTTTTTACACTTCATTTATTCATTTATGTATTCTAGGGACATGATCTCACTATGTTGTCCAAGCTGGCCTCAAATTCCTGGGCTCAACTCATCCTTCTGCCTCAGCCTCCTGAGTAGCTAGGACTGTAAGTGTGAGCTAAAGTATGTATACTTTAAATAATTACACTTTATTTTTAACCCCTCTTATTATTACTGGCAATAGAACCCCAACTATATGAAAATCTTGAATCTTGATTATAACATTATATTTGGTGTTTTTGCTGAAATCAGTTAAGAAAAATAAGTTCTATGGAATAAATATACAATAATTTATGAATTACACCTGTCTTTTAAAAAATACTTCTGGGTGGCACCTGTGGCTCTAGGAGTAGGGTGCCGGCCCCATATGCCGGAGGTGGCGGGTTCAACCCCAGCCCGGGCCAAAAACTGCAGAAAAATACTTCTAAACGTAATTGATCCATCAACAGACAGGTGCGATACTAATAAAAGTCAGATATCTTTAGTAGTTTGCAAAACCATACCTTTGCATGCTTTAAAAAATTGTTGTTATAGAGGAGTATTTGTCAAGGTAGAAAGATAGTATTATATAAAGAGAGAGAGAGAGCATGCACTTGCCTTAGAGTTAAAGTTATGGAGGCATGGAGGCACCTTACTCTTAGCTGGGGTCCTCTAGTTACCTTCTGAAATACAGCTCTCTTCAGAGAACAGTGTTCATGACTTTAGCCTAAAATTTTTTACCCACCATAGTCTTGGCCAAAGTCCAGTGTGTCCTCTGGCTCATCTTTGCTTTGCTCTCTGTCCCAGATGCTCATGATCATTCTAATGCTAATCCTAACCCTTCCTTGCCATGTTTAGCAAATCATATTCCCAGGGTTTTATCCTGGGAACAAACTGTCATCTGGTACATGGGGAGAGGAAGGGGAGCCAATAGGTCCTATGGTTTCAAGTCAGGTCTTTTGATAATTGTCCTGATGATACATTCAGGCTCTTCTCTTTGTTTTTATTTGTTGACAATGAATTTGGGGTTTCTTTGGGAAAATCTCTTCTTCTCCTTGAAATAGCATTGAAGTGACATTCTCTTGTTTGTGTTTTGGGTACAATTTCTCTGACTTGTTTTTCTATTAATCTGATCCTATAAATGTCTATTTTCCAGGAATTCCTCAAATCTTTTATCTACTATTTGAGTCCTGCTAGCTTTCTGGTGTCATCATGAATTACTGCTTTTGAAACATCTTTCCTCACATTCCAATAGAGATCTGCACAGGAAGGGAGGACATCATGGGTTCATGATTAGCATGCCATCTTAATCCCAACCCATTGGGTTTTGTTGTTGTTGTTTGTTTGTTTGTTTTTGTTTTAGAGACAGAGTCTTACTTTATTGCCCTCGATAGGGTGCTGTGACATCACAGCTCACAGCAACCTCAAACTCTAAGGCTTAAGCAATTCTCTTGCCTCAGCCTCTCAAGTAGCTGGGACTACAGGTGCCCACCACAATGCCTGGCTATATTTTGTTGTTATTGTCATTGTTGCTTAGTGGGCCTGGGCTGGGTTTGAACCCACCAGCCCCAGTGCATGTGGCCCGAGCCCTAACCACTGAACTATGGTGCTGAGCCCCAACCTATTGTTTTAAGCCCAATACTTGTGAGCTTTAGTGACACTAAAGTACTTGAGTTCCCAACACACACGTGTGCGCGCACACAGCTGTGTCATATTCTGGGCCTTCTCTATGGTTTTCTGTTTTTTTGGTTTTTGAGACAGAGCCTCAAGCTATCCTCCTGGGTAGAGTACCATGGCATCACAGCTCACAGCAACCTCCAACTCCTGGGCTCAAGCGAGTCTCCTGCCTCAGCCTCCCAATTAGCTGGGACCACAGGCACCTGCCACACACCCGGTTTTTTGGTTGCAGCCATCATTGTTGTTTGGTGGGCCCAGGCTGGATTTGAACCCACCACCTTAGGTGTATGTGGCTGGTGCCTTAGCCACTTGAGCCACAGGCACCAAGCCGGTTTTCTTTCTCATTCACATAGTCTTCCAATCTCTCTTTATCTGGCGGATTCTTACTTATCCTTCAAAACTTGACCCAAGCATTTTTTTCTTCTCCAGGGAAGAACTAACCAACCAACTAAATAAATACATAAATAAATAAATAAAAATAAGATTTCTAAGATGCCGCCTTTTGGATTAACTCACCCCTCTCTGACACTTATATACAGTGTATCTCTGACATTGCCAGATAAAATATTTGGGACACACATGGAAAATTTCATTGTTTATCTGAAATTCAAATTTCAATAGGCATCCCAATTTTGTTATTATTATCTAAATGTGGCAAGATTTAGAAAGAAGACTAAATGTCCTTTACCTGCTAGACTATATGTATTTTACCTACTGACATGTTCCTGTCCCTTAGGTACTGAAAGGTCCTTGCAGGATGGGACCATGTCTTTTTCTGGGGAGAAGTTGGGAGGATGGCAGGGTCCAAACTATGTATATGTTTTTAAATCTCTGATTTAAAGGCAGATTATCTGGGACACTAGATTATATTAGTTAGGATCTTTTGGTTTGAAGTAGTAGAAACAAACTCAAGTCCAATTAAGCAATGAAGGATTTGTTGTAATGAGAATCCTAGGAAGCTCAAGAACCCATTGCTCCCTCTTCATCTCTAATCTGTTTCTCTCAACTCCTGGATTTCTTTCTTCTCTACTTGCCAGGGCTTTCTCTGCTACTGGATTCACTTGGAAGATGGCTGAGCCATATTCCTGAATGGTTACAGCTCCTCCATTCAAGATAGACACTAGTTTCTCTTAACTGCAATTCCAATTTCTGGGCAAGAGACAGTGTTCAAATCCCCGAGTCTAGGAAGTTATGGTCATCTGATAACGGGGGACTCATCTGTGACCCTGTGGTTTGATAGTGGAGGAAGGGCAGAAACTGAGGAAGTTTCTACCATATAGATGCTGTATCAGTCAGGGTTCTCCAGAGAACAGAACCAAGAGGATGTTACCTCTTGGAATGTTACCTCTTGAGATTTATTTAAGGAATTAGTTTGTGTGAATGGCAAGTGCAAGTCCTCAAGGATGGGCTGGCAGGCTGGAGATCTGGGGAGGTAGTGCTAGTATTGTTGTTCAAGTTCAAAGGCAGAGTGCTGGTCAGTCTTTTGTTCTTCTTGGACTTTCATATGATTGTATGAGACCCATTTACATAAGGGAAGACAATCTGCTTTACTCAAAATCCACTGATTTAAATGTTAATTTCATCCAAAAAACACCCTCATGGCAACATCCAGAATAATGTTTAACCACGTATCTAGGCATCATGGCACAGCCAAGGTGACATAAAATTAACTATCACAGATGCTCAATAAGGGCTTGTTGAGCTTATTTTTATTGCCTGCTACATTTAAACAACGTTTGCAGCTGGGCATGGTGGTTCACACCTGTAATGCTAGCACTCTGGGAGGCTGAGATGGGTGGATTGCTTGAGCCCAGAAGTTCAAGGCTAGCCTGAGCAAGTGTGACACACCCCTCTCTACTATAAACAGAAAATATTAGATGGATGTGGTGGCAGCACACACCTGTAGTCTCAGCTACTCTGGAGGCTGAGGTAAGAAGACTACTTACACCCAAGAGTTTGAGGTTGCTATGAGCTATATATACCATCATGACACTCTAGTGTGGGGCAACAGAGTGAGACTCTTTGTCAAAAAATAAAATAAAATGCACCCTATGCATGCATTTTGTACACTAATCTCATTTCTATCTATGTATTACCTTTAAAACAACTCATTTTTCACTTCTCAATTGCCTCACTAATTTGTTTTCAAGTTTATTTAAGAGCCCTTTATGGGAAGATTACGAATTAATAAAGAAAGTACTTGTCAAATTCCTGATCTGCTTTTCATAGAGGAAAGAACAATATCCTTCATTTTTAATGATTTTGAAATGAGCAGTTGATATTTTTTAAGTCATCAGGATAATCTGATTCCCACATCCCTTCCGTTCCAGAATTCCTGTTTACAGTTTTAAAAGAAACTCAGCGTATATCTACTATTCAAAGCACAGCGAAATCAAGAGTTCAGTGCTGCAAAACACCTCCAGGATTCTTTTTTTTTTTTTTTTTTTTTTACCAGCTTAAATTGCTCTTCCTTTACCAGTTTAAAACATGTGTTCTTTTCCTCGGGTCTTCAAAAATGTTAACTTCTCAAGGTGGCCCTTTGTTCAGTAGTGGTAGAGAAAGTCAAGCAAATATAAGAAAGAGGAGCTGAGAGAAAAAACAGAACCAAGAGAAGAATGAGATTTGTGATGATATTCGGATCTGTTCAATAAACATGGCTGGCATTAGAATTTTCCTGAACAACCTGGAAAGTCTCCTTAATTACACCTCTATATAATTATATAATGAAGTATAGGAGATTATTGTGGCCACTATATTTTTGGCAAATGAAGTAAAAAGAACTCCCCTACGATGCTCTAAGAGTTATCTTCATTTGGTGCCTTGCAAGCAGTGGTGGAGTGCAGCAGCTTTACTTAGTATGTGCCAAAATAGAAAACAGCCAGAGGATAATCTCCATTCTGTATTTCTATCATCATATCACTTCCGTGCCCTGATTAAAAAATATAGTTGTCCTAAGACAGAAGTTTTCATAAGTGATAAAATTTCATTAAAATGTTAGTACTATTTCAGATATGCCAAATGGTCACCTGAAGAAATATGAGAGGAAAAAATGGGTAATTTCACCATGAAATGAACACTTTTGTCATTTTATTAACGAAGCCAAACAATTAAAGGGTGAAAAGTACATATTGATTACATGACATTTTCCCCCAAAGTACAGTAAAGGGGGGAAAAGAACAGAGGTCTCAGGAAGATCTTCAACGGAGCCCAGTATTTCTAGAAAACATTTAGAAAGAATATTATTTTCTCTGCTCTTCCATTCATGATATGTGGTGAAAGCCAGAACTGGAATAGTAAGGTCTGAGATGCCAAATACCAACCCAGGGTGGCAGAAGCTTTGGGCTTGCAGGGCAGAGGAGGAGGGAAAGATGTCGGGCGGGGCAGGTGCCGCCACGTGGAGCACACACCACCCTGCGAGAAGAAAGAATGAGGGAAAGCCAAGAAGATGCGAAGTGGGCCATGAAATTTTGAAGGTAAGACAGTCCAGAATGGCTTAGGAAGGCCTAACTTGAGGGTTTTTCTTTCTTTTTTTTTTTTCCTAGTATTTTCATGAAATTACTAAGAAAGGAGCAGGTTAGACAGCACAGTATCGGCAGCCTTGCTTGCTCCTTAGCAACTCCTGCTCTTCCCAGCCCCTCCCTGCTGGCATCTCTCCAGGAGCCAACCATCACACCTGGGGCTTTTGAAGAGAAGCTACCTGAACACAGCTGGTCCAGGGGCCTGGCGGAAAAGCAGTTTTTAATCAAGGGCAGTTCTGACACCACCACGCCTACCAGCCCTTCAAAGAAGGGCTAAGCAAAGCTCTCAATAGTCCTGATGCAATAAAACTCTAAATTGTTCTGTCTCCTTGCTTCTCTTCTTAGCTTTCTGTTTCTGATTTAATTCTTGGCTTTAAAAGAAAGAACTTGAAGGCTTTGAATTCTCTTAATTCCACTCAATTCTCTATTTTTATCTCTCTTTATCAGAAGCATTTATTGCAACGCAGGGCAATATAAAGGGATTAGCTCAATCTAAGATGTGTTCTTCTGTAACTGACTTAGATCTTTATCATAATTAGACTAGCAATACACTGGGTAATGAAACAGCACATTTGGCCCTCCAACAATTAATTGCTTTCCTTTATCCTTCTGGCATTGGAGCATCCAACCTTTAAAAAATTATTTTAAATTGTGTAATCATTTCATTTACAAACACATAATGTAATATTAATGTAAATTGTGAAGCTGAGTAGTCAGAGAGTAAAATGAGCGCCTGGGAACTTACCACTTGAGAACAAGACACCAATACTAAGGTATCAAACTATGTCCAACTTAATGAGTTTTTTCTTCACGGATCTTCATTTTGGTGTTGTATCTAAGAAGTCATCACCAAACCCAAGGTTATATACAGTATGTTCTTCTATGTTAACTTCTAGACGTTTTATAGATTTTCATTTTATATTTAGGCCTATGATCCATTTTGAGTTGACTTTTGTGAAAGATGTGAGGACTGTGTCTAGATTTTTTTTTTATTGCATGTGGATATCTAGTCATTATTGGACCATTTATTGAAAAGACTATCCTTTCTTCACTAAATTGTCTTTACTCCTTTATCAAAGCTCAGTTGATTATATTTATGTGGGTCTATTTCTGGACTCTCTAGTCTGTTCTACGAGTGTATTTATCTGTTCTTTTGCCAATGCCATACTGTTTTTATTATTGTAGCATTATAGTATGTCTTCAAGTTGGGTAGTGTCAGTCGTCACACTTTTTCTTCTTCAATATTGGTGTTGGCTATTCTGGGTCTTTTGCCTCTCTCTATAAACTTTAGGAAGAATATGTCAATATCCAGAAAAAAAAATTACTGGAGTTCTGATTGGGACTGAGTTGAATCTATATATCAAGTTGGGGAAAACTGACATCATGAAGATATTGGATCTGTCAATCCATGAATGTAGAATATCTCTTCATTTTTGTAGATACTGGATTTCTTTCTTCAGAGGTTTGTAGTTTTCCTCACGGAGAGCTTATACATATTTTGTTAGGTTTGTATCTAAGTATTTTTATTTTTTTGGAGCTAATGTAAATAGTGTGATATTTTAAACTTAAAATTTAAATCATTTATTTCTGGCATATAGAAATGCAATTAATGTTGTTTAATATGTTAACCTTATATCCTGCAACATTGCTGTAATCACATTAATTCTAGGAGTGTTGTTGTTGTTGTTGTTGTTGTTGTTTGTTGATTCTTTGGGATTTTCTGCTTAGACAATCGTGTCATCTGCAAACAGTCTTATTCTTCTTTATCAATCAGTATACATTTATTTACTTTTCTTGTCTTATTGCACTAGTTTGGACTTCTAGTATAAGGTTGCATAGAATGGGTAAGAGTAAACGTCCTTGTCTTATTCCTAATTTTAGGGTAAAAGTGTCAAGTTTCTTACCATTAAGTATGATATTAACTATCAGGTTTTTGTAGATGTTCTTTATCAAGTTGAGGAAGTTCCCCTTTAATTCTAGTTTGCTGAGAGTTTGTGTCATGAATTGGTATTAGATTTTGTGAAATATTCTTTCTGCATCTATTGATAAAATCATGTGATTTTTCTTCTTTAGTCTGCTGATATGATAAATTATACTAGTTAATTTTCAAATGTTGAAGCACCCTTGCTTAACTGGAATAAATCCCACTTGATCATCTGGTGTATAATTCCATTTATAGATTGTTGCATTTAATTTGCTAATATTTTGTGAGTATTTTAGCATCTATATTCTTGTCTCTTTTTTCTTATTTTATTTTTATGTATCTATAATTCTTATAATGTATTTTTCTTGTTTTATTATTAGGGTAATGGTGGCTTCATAGAAGTTTCAAAATATTTCTTCTGGTTTATTTTCTGGAAGAGATTATAGGCAATTGTATAATTTCTCCTGTAAATGTTTGCTAGATTTTTTTTTTTTTTGAGATGGTGTCTCACTCAGTCACCAAGGTTGACTCATATCTCACAGCAACTTCAAATTCTTTGGCTCAAGAGATCCTCTTGTCTTAGCCTCCTGAGTAGCTGGACTACAGGTGCCCACTACAATGCCTGGCTAGTTTTTCTGTTTTTAGTAGAAATAGGGTCTCTCTTTGTTCAGGCTGATCTAGAACTCCTAAGCTCAGGTTATCCACCTGCCTTAGCCTCCCAGAGTGCTGAGATTGCAGATGTGAGCTACTGCACCTACCCATGTTTGCTAGAATTTACCAGTGAACTCATTTGTGCCTGAGCCTTTCTGTTTCAGAAGACTACTAACTGATAATTCAATATCTATAATATATACAGGCCTATTCAGAGTTCTCCTTTTGTGAGTTTTCATTAATTGTGTCATCAAGGAATTGGTCAACTTTGTCTAGGTTATCAAATTTGTAGTCATAGAGTTGGTAATAACAATATTCCTTTATTATCTTTTTAATGTCCATGAGATCTGCATCAATGGCCACTCTTTCATTTATGTTGGCAATTTTTCTCTTTTTTCCTTAGCTAACCTGGCTAAAGGTTTGCCAACTTTTTTGGGTTTTTTTCCAATAAACCAGCTTTTGGTTTTATTGGTTTTCTATATTGAATTCCTGTTTCAAATTTCATTGATTTCTGCTCTTATTTTTATTAATTCTTTTCTTTAGCTTACTCTGTATTTAATTTGCTCTTCTTTTTCTGTTTTTAAGGTGGAAGCTTGTATAATTTATTTTAGATCTTTCTTCTATTATGATATATGCATATATTTTCCCTAAGCACTGCCTTCACTACATCCCACAAATGTTGAGATATTTCATTTTAATTCAAAATGTTAAGATTTATTTGATCCATGTGTTGTCTCAAAGTATGTTATTTAACCTCTAAATGTCTGAGGGTTTTTCAGGCATCTTTCTGTCATTTCCATTGTGGTCCAAGAGAATACTCTGTGTGACTCCTATCTCATTTTTTTTGACAGAGTCTCACTTTGTCACCCTCAGTAGTATGCCATAGCGTCATAGCTCATGGCAACCTCAAACTCTTGGGCTCAAGTGATCATCTTGCCTCAGCCTCCAAAGTAGCTGAAACTAGGTACCTGCCACAATGCCTGGCTAGTTTTTTTCAGAGACAGAGTCTTGCTCTGGCTCAGGCTATTCACCTGCCTTAGCCTCCCAAGTGCTAGGATTACAGGCATGAGCAACCTCACCGGCCTATTCTTTCACATTTGTTAAGATATCTTCTGGGGTCTAGAAAGTATTCTATTTTGGAGAATGGTCCATGTGAGTTGGTGAAGAATGTGTATTCTGCTGTTGTATGAAGTATTCTATAAATGTCAATTAGATCTAGTTCATTGATTCAGATCAACTATGCCTTTACTGATTTTCTACTTAATTGATCTGTTAATTACTAATAGAGGGGTGTTAAAATCCCTAACTGCAATAGTAGATTTGTTTATTTCTCCTTCAGTTCTATAAATTTTTGCCTCTTGCATTTTGTCACTATGTTGTTAGGTGCATGCATCTTAGGAATTGTTATGTCTCCTTGGAGAATTCACCACTTTATCATTATAAAATGCACCTCCCTATCCTTGATAATTTTACTTGCTCTGTGGTATTCTTTGTCTGAAATTAATATAGCTACTCAGCTTTCTTTAGTGTTCAGTTGTGTATTTTTCTACAACCCTTTCCTTTTTGTTTAAAAAGGTTCTTATCGTGGTAAGAGCACTTAACATGAGGTCTACTCTGTTAACAAATTTATAAGTGTATAACATCATGCTGTAAACTATAGACACAGTGTTGTACAGTAGATCTCTAGAACCTAATTATCTTGTATAACTGAAACTTCAGACCACTTGACTAGCAACTCCGCATTTCTCTTCCTCCAGTCCCTGAAAACCACTACTCTACTCTCTACTTTTATGTGTTGACTGTTTAATAAAACTCATATAAATGGAATCATGCAGTATTTGTCCTTCTGTAACTGGCTCATTTATTTCACTTAGTATAATGTGCTTAAGGTTGTCACATATAACAGAAAAGAATGATTTTCCTTTTTTTAAAAAGTTGAATGATATTTCATTGTAGATATATATCATAGTTTTAAAATCCATTCATTCATTCACTGATGGACATTTAGGTTGTTTCCTCATCTGGGCTATTATGAATAATGCTGCAATGAACATGGGAATGCAAATATCTGTCTCCCAAAACCCTGCTGCCCTCCTAGGCCACTGAGTCTGTGGTGGGAGGGGTGGCCTTGAAGGTTTTTGAAATGTCTTTGAGGTCTTTCTTCCATTCTCTTGAGGAGCTCTTCTCTTTGAACTATGAGGAGCTCTTCTCTCTGAACTAATCTCCTTAGCAAAGGTCGCAGGGGCACACCCTTAGTTTCCTCTCCCAAACATGCTTTTAAACTCTTTCATGGCTCAACTGAGAGTTTTCTAATTGTTTTTGCTTTGCTTCGTTTTTAATTATGAATTCTGTCTTTTTTTTGAGACAGAGTCTCACTATGTCGCCCTTGGTAGAGTGCCATAGCATCACAGATCACAGCAACCTCAAGCTCTTGGGCTTAAGTGATTCTCTTGCCTCAGCCTCCCAAGTAGCTGGGTGCCCACCACAATGCCCAGCTATTTTTTTGTTGCAGTGGTCATTGTTGTTTAGCTGGCCTGGGATGGTTTTGAACCCACCAGCCTCAGTGTACGGGCTGGCGGCATAACCACTGTGCTACGGGCACTGAGCCTATGAATTCTGTCTTTAAGTCATTTTTTTCTCTTAAGCCTAATGTAAGTGATTAAGAGTAGCTATGTAGGCTGGGCACCTGTAGCTCAGTGGTTAGGGCATTGGCCACATACACTGAGGCAGGAGGGTTCAATCCCAGCCTGGGCCTTCTAAGCAACAATGACAACTACAACCAAAAAACCAACCAAACAAACAAACAAATAAAAAATAAAACAGGCGCTCTGGTGGTCACCTGTAGTCCCAGCTACTTGGGAGGCTGAGGGAAGAGAATCACTCAAGCCCAAGAGTTTGAGGTTGCTGTGAGCTGTGATGCCATAGCACTCTATAAGGGCGACATAGTGAGAGTCTATCTAAAAAAAAAAAAAAAAACATGAGTAGCCATGTAAGCAGCTTTAATGCCCTGCCTCTTAGATAGTTCTTCTGCCTGATAGCCTAATTCATTGCTCTTAAATTCTGCACTCCATGAAGTCCTATGGTATGAACACAGTGGTGCCAAGTTCTTTGCCAGTTTGTAATGACAATGGCCTTTACTACAGTTTCTAATACCTTGTTCTTCAAGTTCATCTGAAACCTTGTGAGAATGACCTTTACTATTCCTATTTCCATCAGCGTTCCAGTAAGAACCACCTAATCAATCCCTAAGGCAGTGGTTCTCAACCTTCCTAATGCTGAGACATATTTTCATTGTTACAAAGGGGTGGTGACCCACAGGTTGAGAACCGCTGGTCCCAAACTTCCCTTAGGCTTCTTGTCTTTGAAGACAGAATATAGGCTTTTTCTATTCTGCTCCTCCAAATTATTTCTTTTTTTCTTTTTTTTTTTTTTTTTGAGACAGGAGCCTCAAG
>NW_003852421.1:16428602-16460742 GCF_000181295.1 Otolemur garnettii | reverse complement strand
TTTTTTTTGGTTGCAGCCATCATTGTTGTTTGGCGGGGCCAGGCTGGGGATTTAAACCCGCCACCCTGGGTGTACATGGCTGGCGCCCTAGCCACTTGAGCCACAGGCGCCGAGCTGCTCCAAATTATTTCAACCTCTGCTCATTACCTAGTTCCAAAGCTTTTTCCACATTTTCAGGTATTTGTTATTAGCAACACCCCACTTCTCAGTACCAGTTTTCTGTCTTAATCTGTTTTCTGTTGCTTGTAACAGAATATTTTAAACCGAGTAATTTATAAGGAAAGGAATTCATTTCTTACAGTTCTGGAGCCTGAGAAGTCCAAGGTTAAGGTCAAGGAGGCACATTTGGTGAGGGCCTTCTTCCTTATGCAGACTCTTTGCAGGGTCCCAAGGTGGCACAAGGATTCATATGCTGATAGGGCTGAATGTGCTAACTCTGGTCTCCCCCTTCTTATAAAGCCACCAGTCCCACTCCCATGATAACCCACCAACCCACTAATCCATGAATGGATTAACCCATTCATGAAGGCAGACCCCTATTGACCGAGTCACCTCTTACATGCCCCACCTGTCAATACTGCCACAATGTGGATTAAATTTCAATATAAGCTTTGGAGGGGACAAATATTCAAACCACAGCAGGCTAGAAACTGCCTACCACTTGTTTTGGTAACCCATGAGCTAAATATGAATTTTATATTTTTTAAATGATTGAACTAAATCAAAAGAATATTACTTTATGACAAGTACAAATTATATGAAAATATGATTTTAGCATTATGAATAAAGTTTTATTGAAACACAGCTATACTCATTTATTTATGCAAAATTTGTGATTCCTTCCATGTTACAAAGGCAGAGTTGAGTAGTTTTGACAGATCTTGTGGTCTATGATGCCTAAAATACTTATTATCTGGCTCTTTAGGGAAAAAAAAATCTAAGTCTTGAAATATCTTTGAATATTTCTTTATATTTTCCGTGATATTTTATCTGTGTGCTCCATTGTGGGTAATTTTGTCAGATTTATTTTCTAGTTTACTATTTATTTCACTATACCTAATCTGGTGATTTGTTTGTTATTTTTTGTTTTCTTCAACAATGTTATTTTTAATTTCTAACACTTAAAAAAATTCTCTTTCTGATCTTTGTGGCAGGTTATGATTATCTCTTAGTGCTTGGTCATTTTTGTGATGCTGTTTTTTATTTCTTTAAGCATTTCACACATATTCATTTTATATTCTATATCAGATAACACCGTTATTTGATTCTTTGAGGTTCCCACTTCTGCTATTAATGAAGCTTTGCTTCCTTACCTATGTGATGATCTTTGATTATGAGCTCATATTTGGTAGATTTGGTCTTTGGTACTACATTAAGGATGATTTGTCTGGAGAGGATTTGTATTTGCTTTTGCTGATAAGAAGATGACTATGATCTCAGAGCACTAGAACCTTCTCTGCTTAATTAGGAGTCTTAGGTTTAGTGCTTCAATCTTTGTTGTCCCAAGGCTTTGTCTCTCAATTCTGGTAACAATATTGGCAATAAAATTGGCAGGTGTCTTAGGTGTCCTTGCCTTTCCTATGTGCACGCTTCTCAACCTTTCTTTTCAGCTAAGGTCTTTTGTTCTTCTCGTCCTTTGGGAAATTCTCATAATCTCACCAACAAAATTGTGTTTTCTGTTGAATCTAGATGTTTTACAACAGGAGGGTTTCCTAGTTATCTAATCTGCCATATTGCCAGCAGCAGAAGGCCCATCCATTTTTTTTTTTTTTTTTTTTTTCTGTACTTGCAACTAAGTTTTGTCCACAGTTGCTGGCTCATCTCTTTCCTAGGACCAGGCATGAGACTTGTTTCTAAACTTTCTACATTTCCTTTTCTTCATTACACCCCTTTGCTTGCCCTTTCCTTTAGCACCCACTCTCTTCCCTTAACAGATACCTAAACTCTCAGTCAATGGTGTGGTAGTTCTTTGACTAAAGGAATGTTGATTCTTTGGTTTCTTGTCATGGACAGAATTTAGTTTGTGGCTCTTTTTAAATATCTTGAGTCTCCTTGTGTTTCCTCCCATTCCTAAACACACACACACACACACACACACACACTTCCCATTCCCACCCACATGAACATGCTCTCTTTGTTGGCATAGTTTAATTTCTGTTCACTGACATCATTATTTCAGGTCTCTCCTGTGGACCTGCGGTGTTCTTTTTTTGCTCCTTGGGTCTCCAGAGTATGGTTCAGAGCAAAATGCTTTTCTTCTCCCATTTACAGCACTGCCCACATACTGTTCTGTCATTTTTCAGATTGATTAGTTACTTCTGCAGCTGTTACCATCAGTTACAAATGGCTTTAAATGAAGAGACAGGCATATGAAAATACTTAGCAAACTATAAAGCCCTCTACAATGCTAAGGACTATTCAGGCATAAGATATACAGTATAATTTAGGCTTCAGCTGAGGCAAGTGCCCTGACTTTGATTATGCAGAAAATCTGTGTTAAAGACTCCTGAAGCTAAAAAGTGGTCTATAAAGGAAGAGGAGTCTTTCATGGAGGAAGTGAAACACCCCATTTAAAAGCTGCTGTCAATTTGATTCTTCCACCATTTAAAAAGAGCAAATCCATTTTTATCAAATGCTAACGACAAAAGAAGCACTGATGAGTCCTCCAAACTTATGCTTTCTAAAGATTTATCTTCCAATTTGTCGTTTTGCTCATAGGCTACAAGTATGATTGCTGTGCACTTATGAAACATGGTATGGAACAGTAGATAGAGAACATAAACAGGGATATTCCAGAAACTCTTGTTAATTCAAAATGATTAATTAATCATGACAGCCGAGTGATGGTTCCAGGGCTAACACTAGGCAGAGGCAGGTTTCTGATGTGCATATTTAAGTAGGGAACTAAGAGACCTTACAGATACAGAAGAAAGAGCATAGAGACTGTTACTGATGAAAAACCCCAGCTGATCATTGAATTATCACACCATGAAACCAGCTCCTTGTCAGAAGTGAAGTGACATTTCAACTCAGAAACTATGATTTTATAGTATCTGATTCTACCAGTTGACACAGTATTGTTGGTTAGTTGGTTTATCTCAATTCCTTCAGTTTCAGTTCCTAAGCTTCTGTGTTCCTGATTTGTGTGAATTCAGCCACTGTAGTTCACATAAGGAAGAGAAGATAGAGCTTGTCCTTCAGCTGGATACTAAATGGTCTGTTCTGTGACAGGATACATGCCTGAGCCCTGGATCTCCCTAACAGCTGCAATGCTGGGTTTCCAATGTTGCTTCTCAGGCGAGTCCCTGATCATGGGGCCTTTGTTCCTTTTCGGTTCCCTGGTGTTTTTAAAATTTCAGAATATATTGATAAATTCTTCTGTTTATCTTTCAATCTTTGAGGCCCAGATTTAAGGGCACGAACAAGCCTTGCTGTTTGTATTCAGTGGAACTCTAACTTCCTGGAGTGAATGCTACTTCTTGAGCTTCTGATGGACTTCGGGCTGGTCAATTCTAGGTAGTCATATTCTCCCCAATATCCTGATGTGTGACCTACAGTTTAATCTTGTCATTTTCCTTTGTATCAGAGTTGTGGTTTAGCTGTAGATTGGGGTTCCACAGATCCTAGAAAATGAATCCATTGCTTTCCCCTGAGTTCCTCTCTAAAAGCCCTCCTGAATTCAGATGCCAGACCTGGGACTAGGAATTGCCCCCCCCCCCCCAGATGAGGATCTCTGCTGTTCTGGAAAGCTTTCCAGTGGCAAGGCTACACCTACCCTCCATTTCTGTTTCAGCCCCTACCCATCTGTCCTTCCAATTCTTCCAAAAATGGCTTCAGAAAGAAAAATAGCTTATTTGAGATCTGGCCCTCCATTTTGCTTCTCCTCTCTGAAACTTGTATCTGCCCCAACTAGACTGTCAACTTTCTCTTGCTGACAGGAACCAAGTCTTTATTTTCCAGCTGTTAATATTACTGAGACATTTCCAAAACAGTATTTGGTTAAGGTTCTGAATTAAAAACAGTATGTATATAGCCCAGGTGCAGTGGCTCACGCCTGTAGTCCTAACACTCTGGGAGGCTGAGGTGGGTGGATTGCATGAGCTCAGGAGTTCAAGACCAGCCTGAGCAAGACTAAGACCCTGTCTCACTAAAAATAGGAAAATTAGATAGGCATTGTAGTAGGTGCCTGTAGCTATTTGGGAGGCTGAGGCAGGAGGATTGTTTGATACGAGCCTGAGATTGTAGTGAGCTATGATGACACCACTACACTCTACGTGGGGCAACAGAGTGAGACTTTCTTAAAAAAAAATTATACACAATTACATGATTGATTCAAATTCATCTTGTTTATATTTTTCAACCGCTTTCATAGGTGGGCAATTCTTGTTTTATCGGCTAGCCTTTTCTCCCCATCAGTAGTCTCCCTGAATGAAGGAATCTTTATACTGTCTTGTTCAGTTTTATCACTGACTTGGTCATAGGCTTGACTGCCTGCTGACCACATATGCAGACCCCTGCGGAGGATAGAGGCTATGTTAAATATCAGAAATTCGGCTTCCGAAGTCTGGGTAACAGGACAAATTTTTTTTTTTTTTTTTTTGGGACAGAGTCTCACTATGTTGCCCTTGGTAGAGTGCTATGGCATCATAGCTCACGCAACTATGATGCGTCCTCACTCTTGGGCTTAAGTGAGTCTTTTGCCTCAGTCTCCGAAGTAGCTGGGATGACAGGCACTCCTCACTACACCCAGCTATTTTTTGTTGCAGTTGACATTGTTGTTTAGCAGGCCTGGGCCCAGCTCGAACCCATCAGCCTCGGTGTATGTGACCAGTGCCCTACTCACTGAGCTCCGGGCGCTGAGCTGCAAAAATGCTTTTTTAAAAAAAGTTAAGTCAAGATGTGGAAGATGAGGACAACATGTGGCAAAAATCCTTTGAGCTCACTATGTTAGTGTGTCCTATTTTTATTTGAAAATAAAATTTTTGAATCTCAGATTACTCATCTGCAAGATAGGAATATTTCACTTAAGTATTCATTAGGTGCTTATTGTTTGCCAGGACCTATTCCAGGAATTGGGGGTACCCTGGTGAGAAATACAAAGTCATGCACCTTTCTTCACTGAGCTTTCATTCTAGAAGGGGAGAGAGATAATGTCTGAAATAGTGATGTCTGCTTTGACAAAAAAAAACATAGTGCACTCATATAAAGCACTTAAAATTACTACCTGGCATTCCTAAAAATAGAAATACTCACATGTTCATCAGCTGATGGATGGATACACACAACATGGTATATCCTTACAAGGGAGTATTATTCAGATATAAGAAGGACTGAACTACTGATTCATCTAAGCGACAGAAGTTAGGCACAAAAGGCCAAATGTTATAGGATTCCATTTATAGGAAATATCCAGAATAGCCAAATCCATGGGGACAGAGAACAGATTGGCGGTTGCCAGAGGCTGCCAGGAGGGAATAAGGAGTGACCGCTTAATGGATACAAGGTTTCCTTTTGGGGTGACAAAAATGTTCTGGAACTAGATAGAGGTGATGGTTGCACAACACTGTGAATGTATGAAATGTCACTACTGGTAAATTTCGCTTTGTGTGTTGTAAAAAAAGAACCTGATGTAAGTTACAAGTATGCTATAAATCTTACAAAATATTTTTAGAGTACAATGAAAATATCTCTCTAACAGTAAGCTACCTGGGTGAATGATTAAATAAATTGCTAATCACTGGAATGCGATGCAGTCTTTGGAGAACACAAAACATCATTTGTAAATACTAACATGGAAAGATGTAGATGGATTTAGTGGAAAGCAGCTACAGATCAGCATATATGTATTTAAGTAAAATCATGTTAAATACATGTATGTGTTTATATGTACCTAGAAAATGCAAGGACTAGAAGGATGATACGAGAAAGATGAGAACATTCGTAATCTTGGGAGAACAGCTGGGGGGAGGGGCACGTCTTCCTTTCTGTTTTACTTCATAACCTTCCATGTTGATTTTGTGTGGGTACCGTATATAGCACTTAGGGGTTTGGGGACGGTAAGTTCAGAGATAATAAAGTGCCATGGCCGTCAAACATTCTAATCTGCTCAGAGGGGGTACTGTAAGAAATATAGAATCTAGAACATGGGAGAACATTACCAGACAAGAATTATAATTTACTGGCTTCATACCTCATGAGGAGAGAAACTTGTCACTTTCTGAGTGTAAAAATCCTCCTTCAGTGTCACAGGGACACGGCTGAGTTCGGAGTATGGAACTTACCACAGGTATTCAACAAATACTTGTTCCCAAAGTCCTCAATAAAGGGTAAAGCATGCAATGTTTCAGCTTTTCTGCCACCTTTTTCCTTAAATGTCTTTAACAATTTAATTAATATAACAGTGTAAGATAATATTAAGAATACCCAACCACGAGTCTGAACTCATAAAAAAAAAATCATTTTATTGATCCTTTACCATACAAAATTTATTCAAATTACACCCATTTGAAGTGGTAAGATCACAGCTAGAGAACAGGTCACCCTGTAACAAATCTATTTACAAAATCCATCATAAAAGCTTTTTTTGTTTGTTTTTTTTACATTATATTACATATTTTCTTTTTTAAACTAGCATACAACACAAAGCTAAATTGATTAGTAGTTTACCTACTCCCACTTTGGGGAGAAATACTTCCTTTTTACAAAATCAGGTACCCCCGCAGGAAAAGAAATTCCCACACCCTGACAATTGCCACCCAACTTACTCTGCAAGGCTTCTTCCTTCAAATCCCTCCTTCTCACACACAAGTTGTCATGCACACACTGAGTTCTTATTTTCTTTTTCCTGAAAGCTAAAGCTTTAAATACTGCAATTTTATTTACAGATCTACAACAAAAATGAAAACAAGAACCACAACAAAAAAACAAACAAAATAACACTCTTAAAAAATTATAAACCAGCTAGAAAATATTCTGGCAGTGTTTACAAATTAATTGCTATTTTTTATACAAAATTGCTAAATAATGAAAATGTGAGTAGACTACATATCAACTTAAATAAAACGATTGCTATGCACAACTCTGTACATATAAACACACATCTAACACTGTTTGACAGCTCATGTGTTGCCCTTTATACATTTTATATTCTAAGGCTCACGCAGTCATAATTCGCACACTTGTAACTTTTAGCCATTTCATGTGTGAGCTTTAATAGCAGCAACTCAATGGTACCAGGAAACCTGCATACTTAGTACTTAAAGTAACACAAATACTGTAGTACTAACCCACTTTGTGTGCCAGATACTATGCGAAAAAGAAAATGATTAATGTGAACAGAATACAGTATGGACATCTAATTAATGTACACCAGTTACACCCAGTAACTGGAAAAATCTTATGCATGAAGGAACTTTTCAGATTTATTAGTATTCCTTTCATTTTTAAAATAATAAATACGGCATTACATTATGAAAAGGTTCAACGAGAAAGTCAACAAAACACACAACAACCTAGCCGGGTGAGTTCAGTCTTCAGACTTTGGAAAAAATCAGCTTTGTGCAGCTGGCAAAGAGAATCACACAAAGCTGGAAGCAGAGGCAGCTAACCAGATGAGATAAATATGGGAAATGGGGGAAAGCTTGGCATAAATGGTTTCCCATACAGGAAAAAACCCCACAGTGCATTTCCAGTAGGCACTTAACACAAAGCTCCCTCTGCCTCCCCCACCCCAACGCTTCATCTCGGACCACACTGATATTTTGTACCAAGTCCAGTGTGTGTGAGGGGAGGAGGCCGGGGATGGAGGCTGAAGAAGAAAAAGGAAGCTAATCTGCACCTTTGTTTTTCTTCCCAAACATACACCCATGCACACCCACACAGAGAGTTTAAAGTGCTGGTGTCATCAGACTTGACCCCACCACCACTTTGCATATTGTGGACATCTACCTAGAGTAAACTGGCTGGGGCTCTTGTGGTTTCTGCTTTTGTTTTTTTTCCTAAGGGATATTTCAATTCAGTTAAACACGTATGAGTTGAGTGCCTACTACAGTGCGTGCTGCTGGGCCAGGCACACTGCCATTTCAATTTAACTGTTCCTACTGAGGTTTATCCTTTATCTGACTCCCTCATTCCCACAGTGCTTAGCATCTAAGGAATGGACTGAAAGCCCTAAGATGTCATATTCCCAGTGGGAGATGGCCAGGGCCACCTGCCCACGGGAAAGCCATTCTGGACATAACCTGTAGGATTTGCAGCTGACATCAAGTCCCCAACGTGGGCCACCACTCCTGAAGAGTAAAGCGGAGACGCCCCAGCACTCTTTCCCTTCATCTTCTGCATCCTGACTTCCCTTACTCATTCCGTCATAGATGAAGGGGAATGGGTTCTGGCCAGAACTACTCTAGCCCCCGACACAGTGGGAGCTCCTTGTTCTTACCAGCTTAAGGAAATGCCACTCACACAATGGGGGTGTCTTTCTACCTGGAGGCCTCTCCATCTGACCCCATCCTGAGAAGTGGTCTCCCTGAGTGCGGAGTAAGAGAGCCCTTTCCCCGGTCACAAGGGCCCAGGCAACCCAAGGACGGTGGGATCCATGCCTGCTGCTCCTTGGGATTGCTACGTAGTCATCCGACCTGGTTCTCCTTTCTGATGGGCCAACCCAGTTGGCGAGCCCCAGGACTGACTGGCTCCAAGCTCTCTCTACTGGGAAAGGAAGAAGATGGGACGATGCTTGCAGAGGCTGGTAGACCTTAGGGCACACAGGTTTAGATGCTCTGATCAGTAGAGGTTCTCTCCCTCTGCTTAAGTAATGTGAATTTGCAAAAACCGCTTCAAAGTAAACAATTAAATTGAAATGGTGATGGGTGCCACAGGAATGCTTAAATGGCAGCTAAAAAAATAAAACATCTAAAAACAATCCACAAAGAACTCCTAAGTAGGCATTTGCTACAAATCAAATGGAGACTCACAAACACAGTGGGGATGGGGAGTGGGAGGAGTTTATGGAGACAGGAAAATCCACAACAGCTCAGAGTGGCAGAACTCTGCTCGTCCTCTGTATCTGCAACAAGCACATCTGAAACAGGTTCTTCATCTGAAAGGCTGCGGAGGTTCCCTTGACCTCCTAGTGGACACATGGTCCATAGCTTAAACTGAATTATGACAGTAATTTAAATATTCCTAAGAGCTGAAGAAATTCATTTCATACTTCTGCATGACTTCAAGTTTGCATTGGCTGCAGTTCCATTCCATAGTAGCAGACCCCAAAGACATGCATTCTGCAGAGAAGGCACGGCTTGAAATGCTATTAAGGAAGATTGCTGTTTGCGAGTGGGCCAGGCGGCCGCACCCCATTCTACAGCCCATCCGTCAGGCACAGCAAGCCAATCCGGGAGGACGGGGGCGGGGGAGGAAGGAAGAGTCTGGGTGAGGGACACCTGATTGCACATTTTCTCACTTGCTGACCAATCCAGGAGATCTTGGAGCCTGGGCAAAGCAGGGCTTTCCCAAGAGAGCCTGCAACTGTGCGTTTAGACAATTTATTAAAAAAAAAAAAATTCAGTAAAATATCAGCTTTCTTCTGAAGTTTGTAGTTTACTTCATGATACTCTCTTGGAGGAAGAAGGTAGGAAGGGACAACACTGCATGACAGATGGTCTGGTTCCATGATAGAAAAATATCGGTTTGTAAGGAGAGGTCACACAAGCATAATCAACTACACATGAAATCTTCCACCAGCGGGAGCTTCTCCAGATCATAAGCATCAAAGAGATCGCTGATGCCTTCCTCCTCCCCAAGGCTCAGGAGATAGTCCTCTTGGAGAAGGGGGGGCAGTAAGTTCACAAACGGTCCTTCTAGGTTGGAAGGAATTTGGTCCTCAGTCTGCTGTAAAAGGTTGGCTGGGGAGGCCAAGGGAGAAAGGTTTGCCATAGAAATGGAGCAGTCGTTATGTCCTGAGTTGGTTGAAGCCGAGTCTGAAAGGGAATATTGGTGGAAACGGAAAAATAAGTTAGGAGAAAAAGAAAAAAAAAAATCTTTCTAAAAATGTTACCCTAATTAACAACAGAAGTTTGTGTTTCTTGCCTAGACTAGTGGTTCCAACACAGGATCCTTCTAGTCACTGTCACTTTTAACATAGTTTCCAAAAGACAAGAGTGGAATTTTTACCTTTGGAAGTGGGTTTAGGGATATTCCCATTGTGGTCTTGATTGTTTGTTTTCATTGGACTGTGTGTTTCAGTCTCTTCTGGACACAAGTAAACCTCAATGGGTCCTTGGGTACTTGCCAAATGTATTTGTAGGCTCTAGGAACAGAAGCAGATGTTCTTTTAGAATTAAAAGTCACGGTAACATTCATCTAAAAATGGAAAATAAGAGTAATGTTCATTGTCATTTCCTTTGTCCTGCTATTCTAACTTATCAATGACTGTCATCCTCTAGAGCAAAGGTCAGCAAGCCACAGCCTGAGGGGTGAATCCAGTCCACCAGCTGGCTTTGTAAATAAAGTTTTATTGGGAGAGAGCCATGCCCATGCCCACTGACTATGTGTTGCCTCTGTCTGTTCCTATGTTACAATGGCAGAGTTGAGTAGTTGAACAGTCTGGACAGAGACAGTACGGCTCAGAAAGTCAAAAATACTTGCTGAGTTCTGCCCTAGAGAAAGAGAACTTTTAGGGGGGTGGTGTCAGTGTGAAAATGGCAGTATGGGTGGAGTAAACTGTGCTCTCTAAATACATTCTTTTTCTGCACATTATTAAAAGGTCCTTGTTCCAAACTGGGAGCTTGTAAATTTCATTCTCTTCTTATTTCCTATGTATTTACCTTTTACTATACAGTTCTTTATCTCAAGCTACAGTCAATGCCTGTATTATCAAAGTATATTTGAAAATCATAAATATGCTCCCTACTTTCTTAAAACATTCTAGTCTATCAATTAACCCAAGGCCCCATTTCTTAAAAGTAAACATGTTATAAATAATAAAAAAATTTTTAAATGTTCTAAGTTAGGGAGATACTTTAAAACATCCAGGTCCCCATGCATGATGGGGTCCATCAGCAGGGTAATCAATATAAACTTTCCCAAGTGGCTCAACTTGATGAGAACCATCAGGTAACAAATTATGAAACAGAGGAAGCACAAGAGGGACAGGATGTCCTACACTAGTTTGAATTTAATGTCCTACTAGGTTAAAATTGAACTTTTGAACACTCAATAAACACTGAACTGTTCCTATGTTTCAAAATTTAGGGTTAAGCAAAATTAAAGGGAGAGAAGTATCAAGTTCTTAGGAGGGGACAGATTTTGCAAGTCAATGACTTATTGGTTTCAGAAATTCCACAACAATCTTTGTAGATGAACAAATATGCTGTCTCCTTACCTCTATTGAGTCAGGCACTTCAAGTCTTGTTTCTGGAGGGGCTTTCACAACTATAACAGTTTGGTCTTTAAGGCCACTAATTTTTCGAATATCTTGATATGTAACATAGGCTAACGTAAAGAATGTCAAGGAAATCTTCCGTCTAATTGCTTCAGATGTAACCATTATGAAAATGACAAAATAGATACTCAAAAAATGTCAAGTATTATACATATATATATGTCCCCTTTCTGGATCTTCAAATATATTGGGTCCCCTGTAACTCTTCTTTTTTGGCCAATATTCTAAACAATAAGAGAAATGCCTAGCTTTACCCTGCCCATTTCTAAAGCGTCTACGGCTATTTAAAATATTAAAATAAATGCATAAACAAAATAGTTAAACTCCCAAGTGAAAATCAAAACCCTTTTAGGTCAGGAATTTTGAAACCAGGGTCCTGTGGAGCACAGAAACTCCAATGAAATGTTCTGTCACTCAAACTGAACGATGGCAGATTCCAATTTGCAGAAAAAATTTAAGCTCTACTAACTGTAACTTTTTTGAAACTCCAGTTACTTCTATCAGCAAAGTGTCGGCAGCTACCACATAGATAAACAAGTAACAAATATATTAGTGGAAGAACTCAGAATACTGCTCAAGCAGGCAGCTTGTTTTCTTAACTGCACCTGGCCTGGCTATGACGATGTCCTGCCCACAGATAAGGGTGTCATTATTTCCCTGTTAGAAAAATTATCCTTTGTGTGATGTTATTAACTCTATCGATATTTCAGTGTTCACAAGGAGGAAAGCAGCTTCTAGGTGCTCCACGACCTGAATGAATTTGAGAAATGCTGATTTAGTAAAAGAGAAAAGAATGGTATGTCAGTACTCTTGGTAGTTATTTCTAAGCACTGAGAATTCTTTTAACTGTGCAGGCAGCCAAGCCTAAAAGGGTATCGTGAAAGAATATGGTACATGTTACATGACAAAAGTATTCATGTGAGCTTGATACTTGGCACTAAAAGAGAATAGGTAAGAAAATCATTTTATCTTAAGGACGTTTGCACTAGAATGTTTGTTGCAGCTCAGTTCACAGTTGCCAAGATGTGGAATCAACTCAAGTGCCCATCTACACAGGAATGGATTAATAAACTACGGCATATGTATACCATGGAATACTATTCAGCTATAAAAAAGATGAAGAATTTACATCTTTTATAATAAACTGTATGGAGCTGGAGAACATTCTACTTGGTAAAGCATCACAAAAATCGAAAAGCAAATATCCAATGTACTCATTACTAATATGAAGCCAGTAGGTGAACAAATACACACCCACATAAAAGAAAAACACAATTAAACTCAAGTGGGGGACAGGAAGGGAGTTGGGGAAGAGGAAGGGGACTGGTGTGCTCTCACCTAACAGATACAAGGTAAGGGTGCGTGACACACCTCCAGGGTGAGGGCACAACAACTTGGACTCTACCTCATAAACGCAAACAATGTAACCTAATTGTCTGCATCCTCATAGTAATCTGAAATCAAAACTTTCATATAAAATAAACAAAAATAAATAAAAGAATAGGTCACATTGCCTTCTTATATAAGGGATATGGAGTAAAGTAACTGAGGCACAATGTCTTTAGTTGGTTTTTTTTGGGGGGGCATGAACCCACAAAAATTTCCTAGGATAAAACAACCAATAAGAAATAAATGAAGGCATTTTGGCAGGTAATGCAGCAAACAGGGTTGGTGATCTAACAAGTTTAATACAGAAAAAGGGCTTCGAGAACCTAGAAGATGTGACGTCCCTTAGAAAGGGAGTTTCTCATCAATGGCTACAGGAAGCTGTGAAATTGCTCCCCAGATGAAAGGTGCATCCACACAGAGTCTGTGTATACCTCTAGGGGTGTCTATCATAGACTATCTTCTTCAAGTTTCTATAGCTGGGACAAGGGCCAGTTCAGTGTTGAGCCCAATAACGGCAGCTCTTGCAGGATTCCTGGTTTCATGGTGCCATTGACTCCATCAGAGAAGTCAACTGATGCCTTTTATAGAAAACTGGGCAATTCCAAACTTCTTCTGAGAACACTGGGGTGACTGATGAACAGGTACCTAGTCTACAGCCCACTGTCAAAAAGCTATGTGACAAGAACTTATTAAAATAAAAACTCATCTACAATTACTCAACATGCTGCAGGAAGGAAAATTTCAACACATTTGTGAACAAGCTGTACCAATTTGGGAACTGAATGGTGAATTGAAATAAATTGTGCAAACATATTTTCTAATCTTACAAACTTAAAAGTACTTCCTTTGTGACTCTCTCCTGAATTTGCTCCTTGGGTTCACAGTCCCCTGCAAGGACACTTTCATGTTCTGGAACAAAGGCTCCAAAGAAAGCCACATAGGTGACAATGGTATAAGCCACATGTTCCAGAAGGCTGCCAATCATATGTAGCCACAAGTCTTTTCCACAACAGGGCTCCCAACCAAACAATGAATGAAACAACCCGACTACTGGTTTCTTTCCCTGTAAAGCCACTCTGGCCACCACTGGGGGTCCAAATCATCACATCTCTTCTCCATCTCACTAATTAGTAGTTGACAAGGTTAATTCTTTGGTCAACAGGAAATGAACAACTGCAGGTTAAAAAAACTTGCCAGCACTGGAAAACAAATGTCCCCCAGTACCTTTCAGGGAGGGCCTGGTCAAGATGAGACACTGGAAGAATCTGGGCAGAACGTATTTCATTCTCTACGAAAGGTGCATGTGGAACCATCAGAAGTTTGGTGGTAAAACTAGAGATGGGATAACTCAAAGTACTGTTTGTCTTCTACCAGTAACTGACCTGATAGGCAAATCTCGCTGGCATAATGAAGCAACCTCTCTCTAATTTTGTCTGTAGTGAGGGGATGAATAGCAAGTTTTCCTGAGATGGTCAACAGATTTTCAGCAAGTTGGGAACAAGAATTTGCTTTTCATATTTTTACTTCCAAAGACTGATGTTTATGGAGGAACAAGACGAACTGAGATTTCTCAGGTTTTAAGGTGCTTCTGAAATCAGCTTTTCGTGGTAGGAATCAGCCTAATGTACTTTAAAAGTTGCAGTGCAATTTTCCTGTATTCTTTTAAACCTTCAACTATAGCCCCATCAGGTAGATTCAATGAATTTCAATTGCTACCATATCTGAGGAAAATGAAATAAAATGTGCAAACCCCAACAGCGACAGCTAACACCCACCCCCAATCTAGGAAGAATCTACTTAGTGTTGTCATTAATATTAATAAGACACCCTATCTATTTTTTAATAGTATGGCCTCAAGCTATAAGCATACCCATATGTCTCAACTATACACGAATAAAAGACTTTAACAAACAACTCCCACCTGACTTACCAAACTAGATAATGAAAAGAACCAGTCTGATGACTCATCAGTCATACATACTGACTTCTTAGGCAAAGCTGAGAGGGTTAAGCCCACATGCACAACCATGCACACACTTACTTGTGTGAAACCAGAGTGAAAATCTACCTGTGTGTCAGTCCGACCGTCACCTCTGGCAATAGTCTAGAAAGCACTACCCTCCAGTGAACCAGTGGCACAAAGGATATCTTTGATTCTCTGAATCCTCGGTTAACAGTTTGAGGTCCAGGGTGCAGCTTTGGATCAGTTCATCTAATTTCTTCTCCTCCTGACTGAGTTCGGTCACTTCTTTGGATAGGCCCTGACACTGGGCCAGCATGCCCCCATCCTCAGACAGACTGCAGCCCCTGCAAACCCAAACAGAGACTCTTCATGGCTGTGCAGGAGAGGGAGGAAAGGGGAAATGGCCATCTGGGTGAACGTCCCCTCTTGACATGGGAGGTCGTATTGCTTGTTAGCCAAGTGTTAAAACAAGAACAGTTATGCATGCACAGATTTTTTTCATAAATATAGTCCTGAACTTTTCACACCATGGAAATTAAGTGAAAAAGCACATCTATTCTCAGGGTTCTTTCCTCCAGAAGAGGCCTATTTCTTCAGAGGGCTCTAATTCCGAGGGCAAAAGAAAGCAGTCACCTCTACCCCTCCCTCACCATGCCTGGGGGTGGGGGTGAAGGAGGGGGGGAGAATAGAAAAATAGAAAAGTTGAAATGGCTCAAAATTCAAAACAAATCACCCAAAAAGCATGAAAGACTCAGATAATTTTTGAGGGTCTTAGACCAATACCTAAAAAAAGAAGGAAGTAAAGGAAACAAATGTGTGTGGTGCATTCCCCAGTACTCAGTACGTGTCTCTCAATCGTGGCCAGAATGGTAATCCAAACTGTCACAAAACTCCAAGAAGCCCAGAAGTCACCTGGTATCATGTCTGCATCAGTATTTTTTCAGACACACCCCTTAACAGATTTATTCCTTCCAAAAGGCTCTAATAATAGTTCGATACAGTCCTCGGCTGTTCAGATGCTCTGTCCAAAATTTACAAATAAGGTAATATACATGTGGGTGTGCAGGTAACAAGTGATATCCCTACTTTGCAGGAGAAATAGAGACATTGAAGTCTTGCCTTAATTTATACAGAGAGTGAGTTAAACCTGTTACTGTTACCAGGCATAAAGACACTTTGTGCAAATAGGAATGTACACACAGATGACTCGGAAGCCACGGTGAACTTCTAAATTCCTGTTAGAACAAGCCGAAGACATGTGCACGCGTCACGTGAACACACATGGACAGCAATGTGGCCAGCGAACAGCCAGGACAGTGGGGGGACACTAGGTAAATATAAATCCTTTTATCTCTGAAAATATCCAAACAGAAAGTCTGTCTGTAAAGAGACTTTGAACTTATGGCTAAGAAGCTGAGAGAAGAGAGAACGAGGGAGAAGAGGAGAGAAAAGAGATGACGCGTGGGGCTGGGTGTGGAAGTGGAGCTGGGGAAAGAGAGGCAGCAGTGTGACACGGCCCCCGGGGCGGGCGGTGGGGGCTGTGGACTCCTACTCACATCCACTGGACGTTGTTCTTAGACTTCTTCTTAATGAGGTGGATGCCTTCCAGAACGTTGGTGATATCGTAGATCCTTCTCTTTTGCACTTTTAGCACCTCTGCTGCCTTGTTCAAATCCAAGACCCCATCAGGTGATTGGCTCAGGAGCTGAATGAACTTCTTGGTGAGCAGACCAAGGGACGTATCATACCGCGTTTTTTCTGAGGGAGATTTTGGAGCTTAAAGAAAAACAAAAACCGAGCGGGTGGGGGGGGTGGGGGAAAGGTAAAGAAATGAAGGGTGTTTCTGCAGTTCAGCAAGCCCTCTTCCCCATTGCAGCCCACATATTAGCATCAGAAGCAAAGCTGTGGTTGCTGTTGATTTTGGCAAGTTACAGAAGCTATGGAATTGCTTTATTAGAAAAGGAAGGCACAGTGGAAATCTCTGCGTTGGACCACAGCGTTTCACTTAGCGATTTCTGAGTTTCTGCTTTGGCTTACCCTACTCCCCGAGCCTAATGGCTCACACTTGGTAGGTGCTCACAACTATTTGCTGAGAGAGTGAACAAGGCTTCTGGCCTCAGATCAGGGCAGGTGGGGCCTCCCTCGGAGCAGACTAGGAGGCTCTCCAGCACCGAGGGACAGGGTTCCTAAGGTCTTAACTGACCTTTAGGCTTCAGTGTCTGCGTGTGTGCCCCTTGTTCACTAACTAGTTTTTCAAATGATGCTTCGTTTCGACGAATTAATACCTGGAGAAGTCTTTCTATCAAATCTCCCCATCGTGCTTAGGTGACACTTCCTCATTGAATATTGTACTTGTTCACTCACAGGCACACAGGTCAAGGTTTTAATTTAGCATCACACCCAATTTGTGGATTGCCTAATGCATAAACTACAGGAAAGGAAAGAACAAAGTCTTTACATTAAATGCGACACACACAAAGGAACTGTTTGGGCATTTCTAACTTATTTTTCTCTTTCTCCCACAAGTAATGATAATAGTATTAGACGGAAAGGGGAGGGAGCTGCAATTTTCTGGGCTTAATCAATTCTTATGCCACCATATGCTGAGCTGGAGATGGAGGTCGGCACAGACATTCCTGACTCTGGCATAGTTTGTGGCCGCTCAGTTTGTCACAGACTCTGAAGCAATATCCACCAAGGGAAGTTAAAATTAAATTTGATTACGGAACGATGCCAAAAGCTGTATTCTGAGTTAAAAAATGAAAACTGCATACGGTTAAAGAAGCAGTCCTTTAGGTCAGTATTCAGGTACCAGAGTGACTCTGTAGCCTGTCGCTGCCCACACTGTGTTTTGTTTTTTTGGATAAGCACAGAAAGAAATGAAAAAGAACAAAACATGCCAAAATTATTCACACCGTGGCATCCTTCCAGCCACAAGCTTTCAAAGTTGGGAATCCCATACCGAGGAGAATAAGGAAAGAGATGAAAGAATCCTTACTTTTTGGACTATCTGGACTTCGGAGTGCAGCTCTTCCTTTGCCCTTGGGGGTTTTTAAACCATCTGAGAGGTACTGATGACCACTTTCTCCTAGCTCCAGCCTTCTCTTTGCCTGTAATAAGAAAGCGTGGTCGTTCGTCACTGGTCATATGGACAAGAAGAAGAAGGGAAGCTGTTTGCTGCCTGCCCTGCCAAACGCTGCAGGCTTGTGCTAGCTCTCACCCCTCTGCTCCACCCCACTCAGCATCTTGTCATTCTCTGGAGCCAGGATCCCAGCTCTGGAGGCCTGGCTGTCACGCACGCTCTCTCTTCACCTGCTGTGATCATGCATCCAAGCTTAGACGGACAAACCCAGAGATTCTTCAGCATTTGGTTCAGGAGCCACTTTGCTCATCATGTCATCGATTCAATAAATGCGCTGAGCGTGGAGCTCAGCGTAGGGGCTCTGAGTGTAGGTACGAATATCACCAGTGCCAACGAGCTTAAATCTGCTTTTCCCCAGTGAGCTGTTCCTGCCTACCTTGTATCCTCTGACCCGCACTGGACCCCCTTCGCTGGGCTCCCCAAACAGTATTTATTCGTATCCAAACATTTATTGGATATTATTGTAAGAGTTACTTTACTTATCTGTTTCTCATTTCCTTTAAGGCAGGGACTGTTTCCCATTCATCTTTGTATACCCAGTGCTTGGCACAGAGCCTGGGGTTCTGTAGGTATTCAATCCCTCTCTCTATATACTGTATATTCAATGAAAGAAAGAGTGATTGAATAGTACAACTAGCCACAGACTACAAACGGTCCTTCATCAGAAAAACAAACATCGCACACATGTAATCTTGGGCCTCAACCAGGGTTACTTTCTCCATTTTCTCCATTTTGTCATCTAGTCTGGCAAGTGAGAAGCCATCAACTAACTTTTTAACTTAACTTCATTTCATTTTAAAATATCCACATAGGGTCCTCTATGTACTGGGCAATGGGCAAGATAGATAAAGGTCCCTGCCTTGGTAGGGCTTAGAATCTAAGACAGAAGACAGATAAATAAGTAATTAAGTACTAACTGGATGGGTTATGACAGGTTTAGACAGAAGTGGCTCTAACCAGACACCCAGCATGGCAGTGTGTATTTAGGCTAATTTTTCAGGCAGATTCTTCCAATGAAGGGATTTGCAAATCCAGAATAACTCCCCATGATGTTGAAACGTAAGTGATAATTTACCAGCTGGTGACAGATATCCAGCTTCTCTGTGCAGAGTTATCAGCTAAACCAGCACTGTCCACTATGGTAGCCGCTGGCTACTAGTTCATCCAAAGTGACACATGCCACAAAGAATAAAATATACACTGGACTTTGAAGGCTTGGTACAAAAAAGGGGCAAAATATCTCAACAATTTTGACGATTCCATGGTGAATGCTATTTAGGTTTTATAAACCATTATTAAATAAAATATAATTGGCCTTCGAACAACACACAAATTTGAACTGCATGGGTCTGCTCATGTCACCCCCAGGCAGCAAGACTATACCCTCCGCTTCCTCCCCTCAGTCTATTCAACCTTTATGATTCACGTCCATCAATGGATAGCGACTATATCTTCTCTTCCTTAATATTTTCTTCTTTCTAGCTTATTTTATTATAATACATTACACATTTAACATACAAAATATGTGTTAACTGGCCATTTATGTTATTGGTAAGGATAACAGTTGGCGACTATTCTGTAAGTTTTGCAAGTCAAAAGTTATATGTGGATTTTTGACTGTGTGAGGGTTGGTGCCCCTAACCTCAGTTGTGTTCAAGGGTCAAATGTAGTATGCAAATTATTTCACCCATTTCTTTTTATATATGGTTTTCTAGTAAGGGGCTTGCATTTGTGGCACTCATGATCTTTCTGCTGGACAGCACGGAGCTGAACATTACTTTCATGGTCCAGGAAGGACAAGTTGGTGATTTGCTTTCTCAATTTCATTTTGGCCTTCCAAAATTTCATGTGGGCCTCTTGTTTTTGGTTGTTCCACATGGCATTCCTTCTTCCATCAAGTAGAAGTTCCCTTACCATTTTAGGGGGAGCCACCCCTTCCCTCTCTCAGCCAAAGTGCATTTCTGTACAGCTGACCCAGGCTCAGCCGATCATTGTGTGCCATCCTTTCCCTCCTCTTCCTCAAAGTGACTGGGGTTAAGTAGCATGTGACCACAGGTAGGTGGACAAAGGCTAACCCCAGGAATTTTTCTGGAACTACCTGAGAATGGAGCCTCCCAGGGGAAGAGCAGAGAGGAAAGATGGTGAGAGAGGGTCCCAGATAACCATGCAAATTGACTATGGTCATGCACTGAGCAACAGTTGACCTTTCTTAGACTTTGCGGTTGCATTGGCCAATAACATCTCCTTTTTGCTTACAGCACTTTGAGATGGGAACCTGGAAGTGTGCTGTTACAGTGAACTGCAGATCTTCATGTTACATGGCCCAGAGCAGTAAACAACTAATGTCTCTGGGGTTCCACAGAAGGACCGGCCTTTTGGCTCCAAGAGAGAGTAAAGGGAGAATATGTGAGATGCTGTGTAGAGCTCAACCCGCACCTTGCTACAGCATTTTAAGGGTAACTTTTACTATAATCAAGGTACATGCTAACTCATGCAAGATAATGTGCTTCTGTGATGATACAGTCATAATGTGGAGCATTTCTGAAAACCTACATTTGAAAGGAAGAGTAGCAGTCAGGCAGTGGGCTGTGGAGTGCACCCACAGTTTCTGCCTGCTCAGTGTTTGTTACCCCTATGTTTTCCCTGTGGGGAAGGAACTCTTCTTAAGTCTCCAAGCCTGAAAACAAAAGGCCTAAGATTGCTCTACATTTTAGGCTGATTCTTCCTAAGGCTGATCAAGGCTGCAGAGGTAAGTACTATAATCATGCTCACCAATCAGTGTATTCTAATCTCAGGGCTAACATGTCTGGTATAAGAATGGACCCATGCATGACCAATGCAAGACGAATCAGTCAAGCCTGGGATTGTTGTTGGGAATCACTGAAGAGTTATGAGACAGGCCTGGAGATAGCTGGGAATTGTGCCAACACAGAAGAAAGAGCCGGAGAAAGACTGAGTCCCAATGTCTTCAAGATAGGTGCTAGATACAGCCACACACAAAGGCAGCTAGATGACAGAATTTCATTTGTGTGAGCCAACAAATCCTCTTGGTATAAGGCAGCTGAGTTAGATTACTAACACTTGCAACCAAGACCTGATAGATACAGACTTTCAGTATCAATTATTATACAATGAACATGTGAATGCTTTGCCATGTACCCTGAATAACCTACTTCCCACTCAATTAATGTGATCTCATTTTCACAACTTTATAAGGTAGTTGTCATTATTACTCCCTATTTTACAGAAGAAAACTGAGGTTTAGAGTGCTTAAATAACTTTAACAAGATTCCACAGCTGGTAAGTGGATTAGATTAAGTGTGCGTATTCCAAGTACATCCTTACTACTTCATGAGAAGATTACGAAAAACTGCCATGTAAAAACATTGAAAGCCATAGTAAATTGACACCATCTTAATATAAGCTTAAATCATTTTATTTTATGAAAAATTCTTAAAAGCTCCTCTTCACATAATAAAGGCATATGGTGACTTAAGCAGCACAAATGGGCATGTGTGGAAAGCAAAATGTTCTCCCACTCCTGGTCCCCAGTTCCTTTTCTCCAAGGCAAGCACCTTCAGTTACTTGGGTATTGCTTCAGAGAGTCTAAGGCCAGTGATTTTCAACCAGTGTGCCACGAAAGTTTAACTATAGGTCCAAACGTATCCTGAGATGAACGAGGGAAGGATGAGGGGAAGAGAAGGGGGGATTGAGGTGCTCCCACTTAATGGGCACGATGTAAGGGTAGATGGCACACATTTGGGGGGTGGGACACAATTACAAGAGGGATTCTACCTAAAAAAATGCAGATATTATAACCTGTTGTTTGTATCCTCACATTAACCTGAAATAAAAAAAAGTTTTTTATTATCAGACTTGGCACCTATAGCACAGTGGTTAGGGCACTGGCCAATTCACCAGGGCTGATGGGTTTGAACCTGGCCCGGGCCAGCTAAACAATAGTGACAACAACAACAAGAACAATGACAAAATAGCTGGGTGTTGTGGTGGGCGCCTGTAGTCCCAGCTACTTGGGAGGGTGAGGTAAGAGAACTGCTTAACCCCAAGAGTTTGAGGTTGCTGTGAGCTGTAACTCCACAGCACTCTACCGAGGGCGACATAGTGAGACTCTGTCTCAAAAAAGCCAAACAAACAAACAAACAAAAAACCTTTATGATCAATAACAACAACAAAAAGTCTGAAAAACACTGGCCTAGGCAGATTGCAAGCACATGTATAGATATATGCCACCATACGTTTTAAAGAATTTTACACAGCCAGTGTGATGGCTCACACCTGTAATCCTAGCACACTGGGAGGCTGATACAGGTGGATTGTCTGGGCAAAGTGAGACCCCATCTCTACTAACAATAGAAAAAACTAGCCCAGCATTGTGGCACGCACCTGTAGTCCCAGCTTCTCGGGAGGCTGAGGCAAGAGGATCTCTTTTGCCCAAGAGTTTAAAGTTGCTGTAAGTTATGATGTCACAGTACTCTACCCAGGGCCCCAGAGTGAAGAGTGAGACTCTGTCTCAAAAAAAATAAAACAATAAAAAATAAAAAGAAGAATTTTGACACAAATGGCAGCAAATTATATACTATCCTATTAATAACATTTGTCTGATTTTGATACCTATGGGAACATACAGAACAACTTATTTCTCCTAACTCCATAATACTGCATTAATTCATTTATCATGATGTATCCACTTAACCACACCTGCTAATGGACATTCAACACTCCTCTACTATAATCATTTTCTCAGTGAACAATCATGCTGGCATTGTGGAGCAAGAACTACTATACACATTTTGCACCAAGGCAGAGAAGTTAAGGATTTACTTGAGGTCTCAGTTAATAAGTTACAGATACCAGGATTTGGACCCTGGTCTGTTCAAATAATTTGTCAGTGACCACTTCCTGGGGCTTGTTGAGGTGTCCCTCCTCTGCTTCCATAGTAACTTGGGGGCCACTGTTGAATGATTTTACCACCTTGACAATACATGTTCCAGGTTTTCTCACTGAACTCAAAACTCAGGTCATAAGCAGCTTTGTTTCGCTAGAGCCTTGCATATAATATAGAAGGCACTCAATCAGATAGACTTAGTCATTTTGAATAAACCAAGGAATAAATTCCCCAAGCCCCTTAGCAGTTAAATTACAACGTTCCAACATTACCAACCTGCAGAAGGAATGGTGTGTGTGTATGTGTGTGTGTGAGAGAGAGAGAGAGAGAGACTGGAGTTTAATTTCTTCTTGAGACATCAAAAGATTGTCAAGTAATATAAAGGGGAAAAATTAAAGTTGTAGAAAGGTATGTATAATGTGATCCCATAATGATAAGAAACTACAAAACTATAGACCTCACTATAAATAATTTTCTTTTAAGTCCACAGAGGAACACAGTCTAGAAAGCTCCACACCAAATGCTAATGGTAGTTATCTTTGGAAAGGAAATTTAAAGATGGAATAATGACCTCATATTTCAATTTCTACAATATTTAATTGTATTTTAAAAAGTGACATGTTGGCTAGGTGCAACGGCTCATGCCTGTAATCCTAGCACTTGGGGAAGCTGACGCAGGAGGATAGCTTGAGCCCAGAACTTGAAGACCAGCCTGGACAACATAGCGAGAGCCCATCTCTATAAAAACTGAAAAGACTAGCCAGGTCGACAGTACGTGACTATAGTCTCTGCTTCTCAGGAGGATTTGAGCCCAAGAGTTCAAGGCTGCAGTGAGCTATGATTGTGCCACTGTACCTCAGCCTGGGCAACAGATACTTTGTCTCTAAAAATTAAAAAAAAAAAAAAAAAATGACATGTCTACATACATTAATTAAATTTATACCATTTGAACTAGTAATTCCCCTTCTTGGAGTACGTCCAACATTTACATTGTTATTAGGGTTTGTCCATTGAAAACACTATAGCCAGTTTACCGAATATTTGTATTTTTCCACATATGTCCAACATAAATGTCCAACTTCTGAAGAATAATTCAGTCAATTACTAAACATTTATATAATGAAATGTTATGCAATTAATAATGATATGCATCTATATATGTAAGCTTTTAAAAAAGCAGGTGTGAACAGTAAAACTATATTTTTGCAGGGAAATTATATAGCTAGAAAGCAAGTACCTAAAGACACATATCATACTCTAAGTAGTTTAAAAGCATTAATCTTTGGGTGGTAGGCTTATGGTGATTTTGCTTGTATCTTCTTAGCTTTTTATACTTTAAAATCATGTTAAAGTGAGCACGGGTTACTTGCCTAACAAGAAAAGCAAAAATCATTTCCATTTGGGGTTAAACAAAAGAAGTCTGGTGGTTTATTTTGTAGACTGTTGAACATGTTATATATCATTCACTGCGTATGGGTTCAAAACAGAAGTGAGCTATACTACCAAAAAGGGCTTCCAGCTTCATGGTGGGAAGGAAAGGGATGTCCTTATTTACCATGCAACTGAGACACAGGAAGAATTAAATCAAGAACAAGGCCTGTGCGGTGGCTCTTGCCTGTAATCCTAGCACTCTGGGTGGCCAAGGCAGGTGGATTGTTTGAGCTCAGGAATTTGAGACCAGCCTGACCCAGAGTGAGACCCCCATCTCTACTACAAATAGAAAAATGAGCTGGACATCATGGCATGTGCCTGTAGTCTCAGCTACTAGGGAGGCTGAGGCAGAATTGCTTGAGCCCAGGAGTCTGAGGTTGCTGTGAGCTGTGATGATACCACTGCACTCTAGCTGTGGTGACAGAGCAAGATCTTGCCAAATACAAAAATGACATTCCACCCCTCCCCCCCAACAAAAGAACAAAGAACAAGGCATTGCCTGGCTGTTGTTAACAAGCTGTGAGGGTTGAAATAAACTCCTTTCCTCCTGGTTAGTTAATATGAGATCTGGGATGGGGAAAGAACTAGATATATGATACAGTTTGTCTCAAAGCCAAAGATGAGACAGGACACTTTGAACAGAGAAAGAAGGAAAATAAAATTGGAATGAACAGAATGAGGACCCAGTGAAATACCTCAGTGACATAACCAAAAGGAGATTTCCAGCTTGAGACCAGACCACAGATGAAGCTCACTTGGATTCTGGCCATTAAGTCAGTGGGTCAGGGCACGAGGATCTTAAGAAAAGAACACCTTGTTTCCAGCTCTGACTATATATTAACTCAATCTGGGTAACCATTTTTTTTTTAATCCATTCAAGTATTTGTTGAGTGCCTGCTGTGTACCAAGCCCTGCATGGGCAAATGATTATAAAGGAAACATGTGGTCCCTGCTACCCCTGCTCTCAACAGAGTGCACAGGTGAACAAGCAATGGGAAATGCATTATAAATGCACAGCGAGCCCAGGGCGGGTTCCAGGAGGGCATGAAGAAGGGCTGCTTGGAGAAGCGGTGGAGATCTAGGGGGCGGCTCCTGAGCTGAGTCTTGCAGAGAAGGGAGTAAAGTCAGGAGAGTCATGGGCTGTCCAAACAAGGGCAGAAGCAGGGAGACTTGAAGGGCCCTGGTTTGGAGGTGCTGGTGGTGAGGTGGGGGCTTTGCATATAGGATGCAGAAAGGGCCAGCTTGTGGTCCCCTGTGTGCCACGCTAAGAACTATGCTTCCATGGTCGACCTGTCATGGAGATGAGGTGATTACCTAAGATAAAGGTCTTTGGCTTTTTTCAGCAAGAATCAGCAGCAGCAATGGAGTGAGAAGCCTGATCAGAAACCAAACCTGTCTCAGAAAAGAACAAACAACAAACTGAAGAGGCATGCAGAAAGCAGGGAGCGGTAACCTCCATGGTTTCTTACTTGAATTACTAGAATGGACTCCAAAGTTGGTAACTTTTGTTTTGATTTCTAAAATACCTGGGTTATTTTAATTTCACTATAGTCTGTATTTGAGGTCCACTTTGGGACTCTAACCACATAAATATGAATGTTTCTCAAGGAAAAGTACTCTTAAACTGACTGATGACTTTTGGATTAAAAGTCATTTATCCATGAACTGGTGGTTGGATTCTTTTCTCTTTTAAAAATTAGTTAATTAATAAAAAAAAATTCTTAGAGATGGGGTCTTGCAACGTTGCTGAGAATGGTCTCAAACTTCTGGCTTCAAGTAGTCCTCCCAGATAGCTGGGATTACAGGTGTGTGCCACCAGGCCTGGCAGAAGAAAAGTTGTTTTGTTCCTTTTCATGTACATTTGCTTTGTTTTTAGAATAATTTAAGACAATTAAAAAGTGGACACGATTATAAAAAGCCCAGCAGAGCTTATAATGGCTGCCTTCTTGGGGTGACCAACCTTACTGTTTCTCGAGTGGTCCCCTCCGTATCTCTGAGTAATATGCTTACCCAGCTCTTTCTGGCTCAGCCATTTTAGTTATTGCTTAAGATATCTTCAAAGACACAATACCTACCACACTTCCTCCCTCCCCCTCCAAGAGTTATACCATTTTTTTGTTTGTTTTTTGTTGCAGTTTTTGGCCAAGGCTGGGTTTGAACCTGCCACCTCTGGCCCATGGGGCCAGTACCCCACTCCCTGAGCCACAGGTGCCGCCCTACACCACTGTTTTTGGTTAAATAAAAGAAGAGCTGAGCGGCACCTGTGGCTCAAGGAGTAGGGTGCCCGCCAGTACAACACGATTATATAAATACTGTTTGCTGCAAGGTTAAATAATACACTGAGATTGCATTTCCTTTCTTGAAACTTTTTTTTTCCTCATTAGTGTTTCCTATTGTCTTTCTTGCTCTTTGGTACCATTTGCCTTCACCAAATCCTCCGCACTCTTCCAGTTTGCCATCCTTTCAGATATTCTAGCAAGCCCCCATGTTTCCTCTTCCCTGAAGCGCTCTGACTTCCCGCTCACTAATGCCAACTTGGGGCTCTCCAAGACCGCTGCATAGCTGTCATTTGGCAATTTCCCTTCATTGTACAACATGTTGAAGGCTGGGGCGGATGTTTGTCATTGTATTTGATGGCATCTGAACTTTCTCTCCTGGGTTTAGAAAATCCCCCATTTTTACTGTCTCGATGGAAGGCAAGCCCACCTGCCACAGAAGATGAAGTAACTTTTTGTGTAAACTTCTGAGTTCAGTGACGGCTGGTAGCTTGAGGATGGGTGATGGTCAAGTTCTGATTAGAGAGTTGGGTCTTTTAGACCCACCCCTCAACCTCCAGGGAGGAAAGAAGGGGTAAAGATTAAGTTGATCATCAAAGGACAAAGATAAAATCCATCATGCCTACGTAAGGAAGTTTCCATAAAAACCCAAGAGGACAGAGTCTTGAGGGCTTCTGGGCAGCTGGACACATGCAAGGCTCGGGAGCACCCACTCCTTCCCCCGGGCCTCACCCTGAGCATTTCTTCATCTGTATCCTCTGTAATATCCTTCACACTAAACCAGTAAATATGTTTCTTTGAGCTCTGTGAGCTGCTCTATTTGTTGATCAAACCCGAGAGGTGTTCCCCAATCGGTGAGAACCTGGATTTATATGCAGTCAGTCAGAAGTCCAGGTGAGATAGCCCAGGCTTGCGACTGGCACTGAAGTGGGGAACAGTCTTGTAGGCCTGCGCCATCAGCCCGTGAGATCTGATCTTACTGAGAAGTGTCAGAATTGAGTTGGAGGGCACTCAGCCTGTCCGCCACAGAGTGAACTACACCCACCCTACATCTGCCGTCAGACACGTGTTGTCAGAGGATAGTAGGAGAAACTGAGTTGTTTTTCCTCTATATTCTCAGAATTGGTGCCAGTCTGGATTGCTAGAACAGCCTGGCTCACAGAAAAGGTGGTTTGGGAAGAAAAAGGTTAAAAGGGTAGGGGATGAGAAGTCTTTAATCCCTAGACGCCCATGGTATGGAGCTGCAGCTGTGCTGCCATCAATGCTCTGTCACTAAAGGTCAAAGTTACCAGTGAAATTTAGAGATGAAATGATTCACCTCCCCAGGGAGTTAGTTCACTAGATGTATTAAGAAATGCAAACTAATTATAAGAGGGACTTTACCTAACAAATGCAATCAGTGTGACCTGGTTCTCTGTACCATCAATGAATCCTCAAAACAAACAAACAAACAAACAAACAAACAAAAAAAGATCATGATGATAAAAAGAAAAAAGAAATGCAAACTAATAAGGAAAAAGCAAAATGTGCAATCCCTCAGTTACTGTTATCTGTGATAGCTAACAAGAAAGTAAAAAGAGTGCTGAATTGGACCCTGATGTTAGTCTGAGGTCAGATTTCAGTTGTTCTGGGCTGTGGCCATCAGCATTGAAACTCCCTCAGTGGCCCAAGGGGAAAATTATGCAGGAGAATCAGAAAAGACCTCTAGGACCTGGTCACTAAGGAGGCAGCCAATACGGGGAAGGGTGAAACCAGGAGACTACTGACAGTACAGGGTCCAGGCATCCTCAAACTACGGCCCCTGGGCCACATGCGGCAGCCTAGGACATTTATCTGGCCCACCAGGTGTTTTTGTCACCACTGCCTGTCCTGCTTAGCAGCCAACTCATCCTGGGGCCCACAGTCCGGCTCTCCAATGGTCTGAGGGACAGTGAACTGGCCCCCTGTTTAAAAAGTTTGAGGACCCTTGGCTCTAGCCTGAAGGAACTGTTTCATCAGCTTCCTGAGGAGGCTTCACTGAAGTGGGCTGTCAGAGTAACTGATTTGGGAGCAGTGTCTTTGTGGACGTGGCAGCGTGGAGGAGCATGTTTGGGTTGATGTGGGACCCACAGCTTACTACTGAACAACCACTGGAGGGGCTGTATGTGTTCCACACGCACAGGAGGTTATTCCCGAGGGAGCAGCCAGCCTGCACCGGATAAAAACCACTGTAAAGTCTGTTTATTCTGGAGGTGGAGCGGGGTAGGGGTGGGGGGCATGCACCTGGCTCCACCTATAAATGCCAAGTGAAGCACAGAAGACCACGCAGCTGATATGCTTTGTATTCAAGCCATGTGGGACTGACTGTGCCAACTGGGATATTCACCTGCTAAATATGCCTGCTACGCAGGTCATGCTCTGGTTACGGATGTCCCTCTAACGTGGATGCCCCATATAACCTTGCTGCTGCAAAATCCGGACAGTTCAAGAAGCTTCATTAGACTTGCTGTCTTAGCTTCCCCTCTTGAGTCTTATAAAAACTAATAAACACTGGGCTAATTTACAAGAGAATGAGGAAAGGTATAGGACAGAGTCAAAGGACTCATCCCCGGAAGGTGAAAATTTTTAAGTGGTTATTAAGAAAAAGTGTGAATAAAGAACACATTGATAGGGGTGGAATGAAGGGGTAAAGGCAAGAGGGGAGTTAAGGGACTTACCCAGTACGATGGAAATCTCCAGATGGTTATTAAGAAATGAGATGAATATAATAGAAGTTGGAATAAAATGGGGTTAAAGCAAAGGTCTTGTTCAATACAACACTATGGAAGGTTGGATGAAGCAAAAGGGGGCCCTGCTGGCTTCCTAATATTATGGGGTTCCAACAAGTTTGCTGTATTTACCCTAGATTGGAGAAATTTAAAGTCAGAAAGCAGAGGTTACAATAAAATGGCCTGGGACAACAGGCAGATTAATCAAGATAGAGCTGACCAAGAGCAAGGGTCAACTCCCTGCGGGGGGACACAAAGCCTTATGTATTCAAGTGGGAAAATGGCCAGGGGTGGGTGGTGAAGAGAAACCCTGTGACTCCAAGTACCGCCATGCACTGTGGTACCAAAACCCACCAGAAGGCCAGACTCAGGCTTCATTTACAATGAGAGGACCTAAGAATTTAAGGGTTGACAGGACTGTGACGGTGGGGTGTTTAAATACACTTTATCTAAATAAGTGTGTCTCTTTTACTTGAATGTTTTACAGGAAAGGACATCATGTCTGGCTGGGAAGTGCTGCCCATACCTTATCCTATATGGGCCTCATGGAGGCTACAGTTAGGAAAGTGGGTTGGCAGAAGATAAAAGGTTATAGGAGATGGGGTACATGTCTTTTACCTGACTGTATTATGGGGAAGGCCACTTTCCCTGCCTGAGAAATAGTTCCCTACCTGGCACTGGAAAGAAAGCATGAAAATCTGCCTTGCAAGCAGTATTAACTAGACACACTAAACCAGTGAGACTGCTTGAGCCCACAGAGTACCAGTGGGGACAAATTCTCGGTGCCATAGACCTGTGGAAACTTATGACAAAAGCTTGTGGGTGCCTCCCAGACTACGGGGACTGTGCACTAGAGAATTTTCACTTGAGAGACGTTTACTAACTTGTTCTGGGACATCACTGAAGCTACCACTATCAGTAAAGAACATAAAATAATCCTGAAACCGGAAATACTCATGTCACGGGTGATATCAGAGAAACACTAAGGAAGGAATGGCAGTGCCCAGAGGAGTTCCACGAAAAAGAAGTGGTTGGCTGAGCATGGTGGCTCATGCCTGTAATCCTACCACTCTGGGGGGCCAAGGTGGGTGGACTACTTGAGCTCAGGAGTTCGAGACCAGCTTAAGCAAGACACTCTGTCTCTACTAAAAATACAAAAACTAGCCAGGCGTGGTGGTGGGCGCCTTAGTCCCCGCTACTCTAGAGGCTGAGGCAAGAGCATTTCTTGAGTCCAAGAGTTTGAGGTTGCCTGTGAGCTACGATGATGCCACAGCACTCTCTACTCAGGGTGAGAGTGAGACCCTGTCTCAAAAACAAAACAAAACAAAACAAAAACAAATGCAATACAACAAATAAAAAAACACCAGAGTGGTTTACACAGGATCATGCTACCTGGGGGATTCGAGAAGGAGGCACTCATGAGCCAGGAGCCTCTTTTCCCCTACTGGATTCTACAGTGCCCTAGATTCTGCTGAGTTTATGGACGGCAGTTCCAGGAACAGACCGCATCCTATTTGATCACCAATGGCCAATGATGTAACCAATTATGCCTACATAATGAGGCTCCCATAAAAATCCCAAAGGCCTAGGTTGGGAGAGCTTTTAGATAGCTGAGTCCGAAGAGGTGCCTGGAGGGTGCACAGGGGGAGGGCATGCAAGCTCCACAGTCCTTCCCCATACCTCGCCCTACTCCCCTTGTCATCTGTATCCTTTGCAATATCCTCTATAATTAACCAGTACATGTTTCCCTGAGTTCTGTGAGCTGCTCTAGCACATTCATCCAACCCAAGGAGGGAGTCACGGGAATCTCGATATTTATAGCCAGTTGGTTTGGAAGTAAAGGTGAAGCGAAGCTTGTGATTGGTGGTGGAAGTTGGGAGCAGTCTTGTGGGACTGAGCCCTCAACCTGTGGGGAGAAGATACTCAGCTGGTGTCTGCCGCAGAATTGCTTGTTTGATGTCTGGAGAATCCCCCCCCAACATATCTGGAGTTACAATTGTGTTGTGAGAGCACAGTAGGAGAGCCTGATTTTGCTTAGTCGTCTATAATTCTTGGACATATCTATCAAAAGTATCTTTTAAAACCTAAAGGCAAAATGGAGACTTTCCAGAGTTTTAAAAGCTAAAAGAATTCTTCACCAGCAGACCGGCAGTAGAAGAAATATCAAAGAAATGCTTTAATTAGAAGGAAATGATGCTGGATGGAAATTCAGATCTACACAAAGGAAGTAAGAGCATTGGAAATGGTAATATGTGAGTAAATATCTAAGTTTGTCCCACCTTACAGTGCAATGTTTTTAAAAGATAATTAACTATCCAATGGGTGTTATTTCTTTTTACCCGTTGTGTCTGAAATATTTTACAGTGAATTCTTAAAAATTAAAAATGAGCAGAAGTCAACTAGTGAGGGAGAAGGATGAGCGTCTACTTAGCATAAATATTCTGGAGGATAATCTGGCAGCATTAATACTTTAAACATGCATAACCATTTTACTCTACAAGTATACTTCTGGAAATCAATTTATCCTAGAGAAACACTAAAAAATGTGCACAGAGAGATACACACAAGCATGTTTACTGCAGCATTTATAAAAGAGGTTAAGTTAAACGACTATTCATTAACAAGGGAATGTCCACATAAACCATTTTATATGTAATAGCCATGATACAGAACGTGATGCACCTGCAGTATCTAATGGGCAAGGTACATCTCTGCTTTACCATAAACCATTTTGTATGTAACAGTCATGATACAGAAAATGATGCACCTGCAGTATCTAACGGGCAAGGTACATCTCTGCTTTACCATAAACCATTTTATATGTAACAGCCATGATACAGAACGTGATG
>NW_003852421.1:16366937-16428091 GCF_000181295.1 Otolemur garnettii | reverse complement strand
CTGCTTTACCATAAACCATTTTATATGTAACAGTCATGATACAGAACGTGATGCACCTGCAGTATCTAATGGGCAAGGTACATCTCTGCTTTACCTGGTCAGGAACAGCGTGGTGTCCTGTGCAAAACCAAACAACCACTGTTGAAAATACTTAGAAAAAGGCTTTGTCCTTCAGTGAGAAGAGGAGGAAGGGCTACAGAAGTCAAGGCATCTGATAAAATGTGCATCACACAGTATCTTTGTGATTCACTTGAAAAATTGGTAAAAATAGAATAGAAACAGAAGAATGCAGGTTAAGATCTAAAAAGGCTGTGAGAAATTCCAAGATGGCTGGGCTTCTGGGAGACAGGGCTGGACGCCTCCAACACTGACAAACAACATTTAGTGAACGAACGAATGAGTGAGTGGATGAGAGGAAAGAGGAGAGGAAACGGAACCTCCAGATTTTTGGACTATTGACCATTTCTACATATCAGGTCTCTACTTCCCCATCGTTAGGTAACTCTCAAATTTTCAGAAAAGAAACTAAAATATTAATATGTCCGATACCTACTATGGGCTTTCATATTGATTATTAAGGAAAAGCAGATCCTCTAACAAAGCTTTAATTTGTTAAGATGAATTTTTTTGTATTAAAAAAAATGAATGCAAACATAGTGATGTTGATTCTCAAATATGCAGTTCAGAACTAGACTATTTAACACAATATGTTGGTAAGAGGAGAATTTCGGAACAGGCTGTTTGGTTTTTATAGCTGGCATCACTGTTTCTGGGATCACTAAGTCTCTTCAGATAATCCCTGGGACTTGACACCCCCCTGTCATCCCAATCCCTGAAGCTCTTCCTAGCTTTATCACTTAAAAAAAAAAAAAAAACAAGAACTGTAGAAATCTGACATACACCCTCATTTCACATGATCCCAAACCCAATAAATACAGGACTGAACAATTTTTGAGGTGAGAGAAACATCCTAAAACAAAACATCCAGACTGGGGCAGATAGTGGAAGAATCTCCTTATTCTATTTGTTTTTCCCAATAACTTCCGGAGAAGCCTCCTAGAACAATTTCTGCAGAACAGAATATTAAAACTGCACCATCCACACACAGCTTTACCAACAGACCTACCTGTATCAACCTCCCAGAGTTTAAAGGACAGACGGAACCCTTGGAAAGTGAGTAAAGTTTTGCTGGTAAGATGTATTGGCTCTAAGAAGAGAACTCCACTTTCTTAAAAACAACAACAAAGAACAGGAACTTATCTTCAAGCTCCACTAGTGAGCACCGTGAGTGGGCTGTTTTTCCGAAGGCTGGGGAAGTGGAGAAATGGTCTGGGACGGAGGTGCAGAGAAGAGCTAGGCTGGGTGAGTGGGCAGGACTGCTGCTAGGCAGAGTGACTCTGGTAGGCACCGCCTGATCTGGGGTTCAAAGACCCTCAATATGAGGACACAAAGTGTGACTATTCTCTTTTTATATCTACAGTACAGACATCGAAATAGAAAAAAGCACACACAACTCTATCAAAGGTGTCAGTATCCTCCAGTCACTTTCCCAATCAGATTTTAACCCCGTTACGCTGACGCTGACGGGGGTAAACATTTTGATAGATTACGGTTCAGAAGCCTCTCGCTTACCCACCATCTACTGCGTAATGGACCACCACCTCAAGGTTCAGAAGATAAACTGAACGACCCAATGGCTAATGAATACATAGGAAATCATGTTCATTTTTCAAATGCACATAAAAAGATCTTGAAAAAAATAGTAGGAAAAGTTGTTTTTCAAAGAATACAGGCTGGAATAGTGATCGAACAGTTCTAAAAATATACAAACTTAATAATGCTGAATTCATTGAACGTGTATACAAAGAAAAATGTTCTTTATCTCAATAAGTTTTGAAAGAAATGGTAGGGTGTTGTGCAGGAAAGGGATGATGGTAATACTAACCTTTGCCAATGATAAAGTCAATAACAAACTATAAAGTTTATCAGGAACCCTGGCTCCATGCAGCAGCTCGATGATTACAGGAAAAGCAACAGTTTATTGCAACAGGAATTTAGTCAGGTGGAGCAAACAGGCTCTCGGGAGGGCAATGGCAGCAGGTGTGGGTAGGTGGCCACCCCGAGAGTTTGTCTCCTTTTCACAAGTGTGTATTTTCTAACCCACTTATTTCTTCACTACCTCTAGCCTATGTACCTTCCAACAGTTCTAGGCACTAGATGCCACCTCAGCAGACGCTTGTTAATTGGAAGATTAAAGAGACAGCTAAGGCTCTCAAGAGGTACTCTAGCTGAACCTGACAAGTCAGAGAACAATTTCTCCCTAGGCTATACTTATTTCCAGATGTAGGCAAGGGGCTGCGGAGGAGAAACTCTCTTCATCTCTGCAGCCCCATCTACGTCACATCCTCCCACTGCCTCTCCTCCTGCTGGTTCACAGCCTGGCAATCTCACCTGTGGGCAAAGTGAGGTCACAAACCTGAAATGCATTGCTCTTCCTGATGAATGACCCCAAGTGAACTTCAAAGAATGCCACATGAGCTTTACCTGAGAATTCATCTAGAGATTCCTATTATCAGGGTTAACTTTTTTTTTTATAATTTCAAGTTAATGTGAGAGTACAAACAACTAGGTTATAATTGCATTTGATAGGTAGCATCTCTCTTATAGTTGTGTCCCGCACCCAAAAGGTGTGCCATCTACCCTTATATTGTGTCCATTAAGTGGGAACAGGCCAATCCCCTCCCCGCCTCCCCTACCAGGGTTAACTTTTTGCAATGAATCATTATAAATGCAAAGAAGTACCTGGTTATTTCAAAAGCAACGAATACTCAACTATGTGATAAACAGAACTTCACGTTCTCTACAAATCAATTAAAGTTTACAGATCTGAGAGCATTATTTATAAATTAAAGTTGCCTAATAAAAAGACTCTGATAGTTTTATTAAACATGGCTAACGAATCTTGTAATGACTGTGGCACTTTTTCAACTAGTGGACTGACATTAATTTTTTTTTAGAAAATCTATTTCTATTTGTACTCGCACACCGCACTGCTCGCTAAAATATGTGTGCGAGTGCGTGTAGGCAGTCATTTCATAAAAAGCAAGGAGGGAAAGAGACAGGACTATTTGAATCACATTCCAATTTAGGAGAATGCTCTTTATGACAACGTTCTCAGAGTGTGGTTTATAAAGGTGAATAAAATAAGAAACTACAAGAACAGATACATTAAAATGAGTGCTATTTCTGTTGTATAATTCTTTCGTGTCAGTTTGCAAAATATAACTTTTATTTTTTTAAACAGGGGGGCTGAAGGACTGGCAGGAAACCATGGCCAACTTACAGATCCTCCCTGGGCCTCAGTTTCTTCATTTTGTACCAAGTGGAGAGAGGATTAGAAAATTCCACAAAATCCTCTCCAAGGGCTTGAACACCTGCAAGAACATTCCCTCCCTCACATGGTAATACAGGGAATGAGTTTACCTCTTTTGTTGATTTTTCCCTTACCATCTCTGAGCAAGACTGACTGGAACCTGGCAAAGGCTACCAGAAACTTTTACTAGATTACAGTTAAAAACCTAAAGTAAGCAAAACACACTTCAAGACCCATCGTAGAATCCAAAGCAAAAGTTGAAGAATAACAAAAGTCTCTTGACTTGTGACTTAGTAGGTAGCCAAACACATTAAAACCCTGCCTAGCTTAAACTTGCAGGGCAGCTGTGGCAAGTCTCAGCTGGGCAGCAGTTCATGAGTTTTTTCTGGATTCCTAAGGGTTGGCTCCAGAATTGTCTAGAGTTGTAAAAGGAATGAGAGAATTTCTTTTCGTCCCCACCCTAGTATCACATGGTTTATGACCCAAACATCACTCCTGCCTGTAAGCTTTTTGGGACACCCTTGCCCCAGGGCCTCTCCAAAAGAATGCTTACTTTATTATGAACTAGGCCTGTCTTCAGGGAAAGCAGGATGTTTAGAAAGTTTTGTTCTTAATCCTCATCTCCCTTTTCAGCCAACTATGACTCGCTACAGGAAAAATTGTGCAGCATAGTTAATAAATAAAACCATCGGCTTCTAAGAAGGATTGTCAACTGCTGCTGCAGATAAGGCAATATCTGAAGGGTCAAAAGGTAGGAAAAGATCTAAAAAGGACTATAGCTTTCCCAGGAGCTCTCAAAGACAGCAGAGGCTTCTGTAGTAGGTCAGAGTCTCCAAGGAGGGTTGGAATCAATCTGCTAAATGCATCAAAATGGAGCCAAATAGGGGAGTCCAGTACTAACCTCCCTGGCACAGGTATCCACCGGCATTTTATCACTTTGCTTGCAGCCAACAAAAATCAATCAGCAAGACCATCACAATGAAATACACAGCATGGAGACAGAAATGCATACTACAACATGGGTTCTTTATAACATGAGAAAGTCATTTAAAAAGGAGTTGATTTAAGTTGCAAGCAACTTTCTATCTAAACTACAAATTCCTTATTCTAATTTTACTAGCATTCAGGATCATGTGATAGTTGGTGTCTCTTGTGGGCCCTATTATGATAACCAAAATTCCTTTAAAAAGAATGTACAAGTTCCTGCTTCTCAAACTTGGATACACCTTGGAATCAACTAGGCAATTTTTTGAAAAATCCTGGTCCTTAGGCAACCCCATCCCTGAGACATGGAGTTACTTATGTGGGTGTGGTCTAGGTAGCAGAATTTTAAAAAGCTATTCAGTGGATTCTAATGTCTAGAAGAGTTTTAGAACCACTGCTCTAAGCTGAACCCTGGTTGGCAATTAGGTTCAGAGGGTACTGCTGTTTATGGGAACTCTGCCTTAACCTGTCAAATATAATTATCATTACGGTGTGGCTAACAGTCATCAGAAGTATTCTGTTCTGGTATCAAATTATTTTTAAAGACAGAGGGGCAAGGAATGAGAAGAAACAATGATGCTTTTGTAGGGGTAAGACAAGTCCTCTGATGCTATAAAACTTCCCAGCATATTATAGAAACCAGTTTTGCTGGTTTTTTTTATTACATGACAAAGGGAAGCACTGACCCAGTGGCAATATTTTGGATGTAAGATGTTCTAACCCAAAGCAATAGTGAGGCATCTTTGTGACTTCTGGATAAAACCCAGAAAAGTTTCCTACTCTGAGAATACCACTGTCAAAAAACAGATATTGTCACTTCCCGTTAGTCTTTACATTCTCACATGTCAACAAGATAAGGACTACCACAAGATAGTGCTACAACTTTATAATTTACCATTATTAAAATTAAACATGGCTCCTAAGGTCACAAGGTCTCAAACGAGCATGCTCAGAATCACCTGGAAGGCCTATTAAATTCAGATTGCTGGGCTATCCACACAGGGCTCCCATTCTATACCTCAAGGACTGCAATCTGCATTTCTGACAAGTTTCCCAGAGATGCTCATGCTGCCCGTCTGAGCCCCACACCGAGAGTTCCTGTTCTAAGGGGTCACAAAAGGCATGATCCTTCAGGAACAAGAAAGAAATGCTTCTATCCAGCTTCAGGCATTGTGATAAAGAAATAAATACTTTGAGAGAAAGGTGACATTACCTGAAGATAAATCTAGGTGTTTGTGCCACCAATTAAAATTTTACCATTCCCCTGCCAGTAACAAACAGGTGGGTTCAGTTAATTTCATTTATTCACTCATGAGTAAATATTATCCTTAGACAAGAAAGTCAAGAGATGTCTTAACCTAAAAAGGACCTAAAGATTCTTTCTAAAACTGTTGACCCATGGTTTTCTTGTTTCACAAGGGAATAGTGGCCATGTTTCATTTACAAAATGTTTACTTTATAATGGTAGCATTTTACTGGGGGAAAGTGGGCTTCTCAATTAAGTGGTTAGGGCAACTGGGTAGCTACCCGGAAAAAAATAAAGTTGAATCCATACTTTAGAGTATCAGAATAAACTTCAAATGGAGCAAATATTTAAATGTAAAAAACGTAATAGTACAGAAATTCTTCAAGATAACATGGGTCAACTCCTTTATGTGTGCGGGAGGAAAAGGGTTAGTGGAGGATGGTTTCTATGACTTAAAATCCAGAAACTATAAAACAAAGAATAGAAAAAAATGCACCATATAATATATAATTTCTGTATGACACAAATAAGAATCTCAAAGACCAAAGAAAATGATAAATTGAGAAAAATATTTGAAGATAATATCACAAACTTAGAGCTAATCTCCCCATACGTAAAGAGCCCTTACACATCAACAAGATCAACACCCATCCAAACAAAGAGTAAATCGAGTAGAAGAACACACAGTTGGAAAAAAGGTAGATGACCCACTGCTGGCGAAGTTTTCAGAAGTTGGTAGGAGTGTATGAATCAAATAGTCCATAGGGCACTCACATCAGCAGCTCATATTCCAAAATCAGACAGACTGGGCATGGCGGCTCATGCCTGTAATCCTAGCACTCTGAGATGATGAGGTGTGATGAGGTGGATTGCCTGAATTTAGGAGTTTGAGAACAGTCTGAGCAAAAGTAAGACTTTGTCTCTACTAAAAACAGCTGGGCGTTGTGGTAGGTGCCTGAAGTCCCAGCTACTTGGGAGGCTGAGACAAGAGGATTGCTTGAGCCAAGGAGTCTGAGGTTGCTGTGAGCTATGATGCCATAGCACTCTACTGAGGGAGACAAATGAGACTTTTCTCAAAAAATTAAAAAAAAAAGGAATGAGGAAGGTGAGAGCAAGATGGCAGCCAAGTAACAGCTTCTGTGCAACAAGGTGCAGTGAGATTGGGGAGAGAAGATTCCCGGCATCTCTGGCTGGTGGGATCTGCCCAGAAACTTCCCTTTGGTGACACAGGGAGACAGCTAGAGACTTCTGGACCCCACGAGAAGGACAAAGCTGTGGAGAACTGGCAAGAGGTAGGTACGTTTGCTCTGTCAGAGGCTGCCTGCAGCTATAACCATTGAATAGGGAGACTGCAAAGTGGAAAAGCCTTACCTGTGGGCTGTTTTGGGTTTTTTGGACTTGGACATTCAATTGAACTGCCTTGGGAGATCTTGGGTGAGTGTGCAGATAACTTTCGGTATTGTCTAGGGTCCTGCACTGAGCTGCTGAGCCGGAAAGGTGCTAATATCGTTCAGCTATGGGCCGGCCCACACAGCCACTGTGGGGGAGCTGCCCTTGCTGGTTGCAGTGCAGGGATCGGCTGGGAGATCTTAAGCGAGTAATCCAGTGACTAAGTTGCCCAAAAGTGAGGACTGAGACCCTTAGGAAGAGTGGAGATCTAAGTGTTTCGCAGATTACAGCCTTGGCCCTCAGGAGCATAGAGTGAGACCAGTTTTGGCGCACTGGATAAGTCAGCAGCCACATCAAGAGAGATCCCAGCCATAAGTGCTTTCCTTCTGCTCAGCCAAGGTTCACATTCTGGAGGAGTGGTTCTCAACCTGTGGGTCGCAACCAATGAAAATACATCCTGCATATCAGATACTGACATTATGATTCATAACAGTAGCAAAACTACAGTTATGAAGTAGCAATAAAAATAATTTTATGGTTGAGGGTCACCACAACATGAGGACTGTATTAAAGGGTCACGGCATTAGGAAGGTTGAGAACCACTGGTCTGGAGTGTCTTTTAAGACATTTGGGCTCCCAAGCCTGCGGGGTCTGAGAAATCAGCAGAGGCCTCCAGTCTCCATCTTGTATAGCTGTATCAGCATTGTGATTAACATCTCATACCTCAGAAATTCACCTATTGCCTGGACAATATTCAGCAAGATATATATACTGTTTTGGGTTTTTTTTCCCTTAAATTCAACATTTTTCTTCTAGATTTTTCTTTTTTCCTTTTTTTCCCCTCTTTTCTTTCTTCACTTTTCTAGTTTAAATACAATCTTCCATTTTTGCCTTCTTTAACAATTAGAACTTCGTTTTTGCTAGTCTTTCTGCCTCTATTATTTGTCCCCCCCCCCAATTTTATCCAGTAAGGGTTTTTTTTTGTTTGTTTGTTTCAGTTTGATTTATAGCATTTTTGTCTTTCCTCTCTACCTGGTGGAGGTGGGGTACTGTGTCTGATCAGGCTGGCAAAGAGCTGATGGCCTCAAGGGAACCACCCAACAAGGCACCTGCAGAGGTTGGGGGTTTTCAAGGTTGGGACAAAGTATTCTACTGTACACCTATATTACTCCTGTCTTCTTTCGGTGCCCCTCTTCTTTGTGTCAAATTTCCTTTTACTCACTCCCTCTCTTTTCTCTTTTTTCTTTCTTTTTAAAATCTTTTTTCCCTTCCTTCTCTTCAGTCTTCTTATCCTTCTGGTCCTGTATCAAATGGACTCATTAAAACTTTAGGGCAGAGGCACAGTAACTTAAAAAGCAAGAGGAAGTGAAAGGAAAATTAGGACAAGGAAACAGATACAAGAAAACGCTCATGAAGAAGAGTCAGCAGAAAAATCCTGGCAACATGAAATACCAGTCCAGAGCAATCCCTTCAAGGGACCGAGAAGTAGCTACTGCAGAGAATTCCACCTATAAAGAAATGTTAGAAATGATAGAAGGGGAATTTAAAATGTAAATGATGAAAACAATGAAGGAAATTGCTGAGAAAATGGAAAATAATCAAAAAACAATGGGGCGGCCCCTGTGGCTCAAAAGGGTAGGGCACTAGCCCCATATGCCAGAGTTGGCGGGTTCCAACCCAGCCTCGGCCAAAAAAAAAGAGAAGGAAATTGCTGAGAAAGTGGGAAACAACCAAAAAACAATGAAGGAAATTGCTGAAAAAGTGGAAAATAACCAAAAGGAAATCCAAAAACATAATCAAATAAGAGATGAACGATATGAAGAATATAGAAAGGATGTAGCAGAGCTGAAGGAACTAAGCAGTCAGTTAGGGAACTTAAAGATGCTATAGAAAGTATCAACAACAGATTAGATCACGCAGAAGAAAGAATCTTAGAGGTAGAGGACAAAACTCTTGAGATAACTCAGATAGTTAAAGAGGCAGAAAAGAAGAGAGAGAAAGCAGAACGTTCACTGACAAAATTATGGGACCTTATGAAGCATTCAAACATATGAGTTACAGGTATCCCAGAAGGGGAAGAAGAATGCCCCAGAGGAATGGAAGCCAGTCTAGAGAATATTATAAATGAAAATTTCCCAAATATCACCAAAGATTCTGACATACTCCTCTCAGAGGGATATTGGACCCCTGGTCGCCTCAACTCAAATAGAGCTTCTCCGAGACACACTGTGATGAACCTATCTAAAGTCAAGACAAAAGAAAAGATTTGGCAAGCTGCCCAGAGTAAGCGCCAACTGACCTATAGGGGCAAATCCATCAGGGTGATGCAGACTTCTCTAATGAAACTTTTCAAGCCAGAATGGTCATCTACCTTTAATCTACCTAAACAGAACAATTTCCAGCCCAGAATTCTATATCCTATTAAGCTAAGCTTTAAAATTTATGGAGAAATCAAATCTTTTACTGATATGCAAATGTTGAGGAAATTTGCCACAACAAGACCAGCTCTACAGGAAATATTTCAACTTGTTCTACACACTGACCATCACAACAGACCTTTAGCAAGCAAACACCCTGAAATTAAAGGATAGACCTTAGCTTCTACAATGATGCAAAAGACAAAACTAAGCAATGGACTTTCACAAAATAAGATGAATAGAATGCACCCACACTTATCAATTATCTCAATAAATGTCAATGGCTTGAATTCCCCACTGAAGAAGCATAGATTGGTTGATTGGATTAAAAGACACAAGCCATCTATTTGCTGTCTGCAGGAAACACACCTCATGTCAAAAGACAAATTAAAACTCAGAGTTAAGGGTTGAAAGTCAACATTTCAGGCAAATGGAATTCAGAAGAAAATAGGGGTTGCAATCTTATTTTCAGATACATGTGGATTTAAAGCAACTAAAGTCAAAAAAAGACAATGATGGTCACTTCATATTGGTCAAGGGAAAAATACAACAAGAAGACATTTCAATTCTAAATATTCATGCACCCAATTTAAATGCTCCTAGATTCTCGAAACAGACCTTACTTAGCCTGGACAATATGATATCCTATAACATGGTGATAACAGGGGACTTTAACACCCCTCTCTCACAGCTGGACAGATCCTCTAAACAGAAATTAAACAAAGATATAAGAGATTTAAATGAGATCCTAGAACAATTATGCTTGATAGACATACATAGAATACATATATGGAACATTCTCCAAAATCGATCATATCCTAGGACACAAAACAAACCTCAATAGAATCAAAAGAATTGAAATTTTACCTTGCATCTTCTCAGACCACAAGGCACTAAAAGTGGAACTCATCTCCAACAAAAACGTTCAACCTCACACAAAGGCATGGAAGTTAAACAATCTTATGCTGAATGACAGTTTGGTGGAGGAAGAAATAAAAAAGGAAATCATTAACTTCCTTGAGTATAACAACGAAGACACAAGCTACCAAAACCTATGGGATACAGCAAAAGCAATCCTGAGAGGAAAATTTATCACTTTAGAAGTCTACATTTGAAAAACAGAAAGAGAGCACATCAACAAACTCACAAGCCATCTTATAGATTTGGAAAAAGAAGAATAATCTCAGTCTACATCCAGCAGAAGGAAAGAAATATCCAAAATTAAATCAGAGGAAAAAAGAATCATTCAGAAAATTAATGAAAGAAGGAATTGGTTTTCTGAAAAAATAAATAAAATAGATAAACCTTTGGCCAGACTAACTAGAAATAAAAAAGTAAAATCTCTAGTAACCTCAATCAGAAATGATAGAGGGGAAATAACAACTGATGCCACCGAGATATAAGAGATTATCTCTGAATACTACCTGAAAGTCTATGCCCAGAAATTTGACAATGTGAAGGAAATAGATCAATATTTGGAATCACACCCTCTCCCTATACTTAGCCTAGATGAAATAGAGCTCCTGAACAGACCAATTTCAAGCACTGAGATCAAAGTAACAATAAAAATCTTTCAACAAAAAAATGCCCTGGTCTGGATGGCTTCACACCAGAATTTTATCAAACCTTCAAGGAAGAGTTTATTCCTATATCGTAGAAATTATTCCAAAACATTGAAAGGGAAGAAATCTTCCCTAACATATTCTATAAAGCAAACATCACCCTGATACCAAAACCAGGAAAAGACCCAATTAAAAAGGAGAACTTCAGCCCAATTTCACTAATGAATATAGATGCAAAAATTCTCAACAAAATACTAGCCAATAGATTTCAGCTTATCATCAAAAAAGTCATACATCATGATCAAGTAGGTTTTATCCCAGGGATGCAAGGCTGGTTTAATATATGTAAATCCATAAATATTATTCACACTATATCAAGAGAAGCAAAAACACAGACCATATGATCCTCTCAAAAGATGCAGAAAAAGCATTTGATAAAACCCAGCATCCTTTTCTAATTAGAACACTGAAGAGTTTAGGCATAGGTGGAACATTTCTGAAACTGATTGAAGCTATCTATGACAAACCCACATTTAATATTTTACTAAATGGGAGTAAAACTGAAAGCTTTTCCTCTTAGAACTGGAACCATTACTATTAAACATACTGCTGGAAGTTCTAGCCAATACAATTAGGCAAAACAAGACAATAAAAGGCATCCAAATGTGAGCAGAGGAGGTCAAATTCTCCCTCTTTGCTGACGATATGATCTTATACTTAAGAGAACCCCAAAGACTTAACCACAAGATTCCTGGAAGTCATCAAAAAATACAGGAATGTCTCAGGATATAAAATCAATGTCCATAAGTCAGTAGCCTTTGTATACATCAATAACAGCCAAGATGAGACCTAATTAAGGACATAACTCCCTTCACCATAGCCCCAAAGAAAATGAAATACCTAAGAATATACCTAACAAAAGAGGTGAAGGATCTCTATAAAGAAAATTAGGAAACCCGAAGAAAGGAAATAGCAGAAGACTTTAACAAACAGAAGAATACACCATGCTCATGGCTGGGAAGAATCAACATTGTTAAAATGTCTATACTTCCCAGAGCAATCTACTGATTCAACACCATCCCTATTAAAATAGTAACATCCTATTTTTAAGACTTGGAAAAAATGATTCTGCATTTTGTATGGAACCAGAAAAAAACCTGTATAGCTACGGCATTTCTTAGTAATAAAAACAAAGCTGGGGGCACCACCATACCAGATTTTAGGCTGTACTACAAAGCCATAATGGTCAAGACAGCATGGTACTGGCACAAAAATAGGACATAGACATTTGGAATCAAACAGAAAACCAGGAAATGAAACCAACAACTTACAACCACCTAATCTTTGATAAACCAAACAAGAACGTACACTGAGGGAAAGACTCCCTATTCAATAAATGGTGCTGGGAGAACTGGATATCCACATGTAAAAAACTGAAACTGGACCTGCACCTTTCTCCACTCACAAAAATTGATTCAAGATGGATAAAGGACCTAAATTTAAAGCATGAAACAATAAAAAACCTCAAAGAAAGCATAGGGAAAACACTGGAAGATTATCATCCTGGGGAAAGACTTCATGAAGAAGACTGCCTGTGGCAATTGCAACAACAAAAATAAACAAATGGGATTTAATTAAACTGAAAAGCTTCTGTACAGCTAAGGAGACAGCAACCAAAGCAAATAGACAACCTATACAATGGGAAAGGATATTTGCATATTTTGAATCAGACAAAAGCTTAATAACTAGGATCTATAGAGAACTTAATTTAATCCACATGAAAAAAGCCAACAATCCCATATATCAATGGGGAAGAGAGATGAAGAGAACCTTTTCTAAAGAAGACAGATGAATGGCTAGCAAACATATAAAAAAATGCTCATCATCTCTAATTATTAGAGAAATGCAAATTAAAACCACCCTGAGATATCATTTAACCCCAGCAAGAATGGCCCACATTACAAAATCTCAAAACTGCAGATGCTGGTGCAGATGTGGAGAGAAAAGGAACACTTTTACACTGCTGGTGGGACTGCAAACTAATACAACCTTTTTTGTTTTGCAGTTTTTGGCTGGAGCCAGGTTTGAACCTACCACCTCCAGTATATGGGGCTGGCACCCTACTCCTTTGAGCCACAGGCACCACCCTACCAATACAACCTTTTTTGGAAGGAAGTATGGAAAAACCTCAAAGAACTCAACCTAGACCTCCTCCCCTAGACCTGCAATCCCATCACTAGGCATCCATCCAGAAGAAAAAAAGAACTTTTTATTATAAAGACACTTGTATTACACTGTTTATCACAGCTCAATTTACAATCACTAAAATGTGGAAACAACCTAAATGCCCCTCAACCCAGGAATGGATTGGCAAGCTGTGGTATATGTATACCATGGAATACTATTCAGCCATTAAAAGAAAAGGAGATTTTGCAGTATTTGTATTAACCTGGATGGAGGTAGAACAAATTATTCCTAGTGAAGCATCATAGGAATGGAGAAGCATGAATCCTATGTACTCAATTTTGATATGAGGACAATTAATGACAATGACACAGTGGGAGGTGGGGGAAGGGGCGAGCAGACAGAAAAGGAGGGAGGGGGGTGGGAGAAAGGAAAAGAATAAAAAAATAAAAATCTATTATTTTTTTAAAAAAAGGAATGAGACAGATAGCATGGCCACTGTACAAGGATGACGTGCAAATTCGTAAAGTGTTCCATAAACAACACAATAGTCCATAGGCAAGCAACACTATCACAGATATATATGTGCATACCTGCCGGCCAAAACACCAATCTTCCTTATAGAAACTACCCTACAGATATACCTGCACTTATATGAACTGATACTCAGATAGTTATTCACTGCAACTTAGTAATAGCAAAAGATGGCAAGAATCAAAGATTCTATTCAGGACTGGTTTAATAACTTGGAGATGGCCACATAATGGAATACTGCACAGCACTAAAAAGTAGGAGGCAGTTTTGTGTGTACTGACACAAAGAGCTCATTAAAGTATACCCTTCAAAGTAAAAACAAGGTGCAGAATAACATCTGTTGTCACTTTTCCTAAGAACGAGGAAAAATAAAAAGTGTTTCTAAATTTTTTGAATTTGCATAAACAGTGAAATAATTGCCATGAACCTAATGGGAAACTGTGACCTACAAAAGGCAGAGGAGGGCAGGGTAGATGGGAATGGGCTTGACAGGCAAGATTTTCAAAAGGTACTTGCTTAAAAAAAAGTTTCTTTGTAAGTTATTAAAATCAAATTGTGGAACTGTAAAACTATAAAAAAATCAGAAAACTTTGGTGCACACGAACATCTTTTTCTTTCCATGTACGTTTTCAGTATAATCCAAAGCCAAAAAAAGAAAAGTACGTAGTAAATATTGAGCCAGGTGATAGCGCTAGGCCAAAGCTACTGACCTCCAGGAGGCCAGAAACGAGGCGGCAAAGTCCACTTTGCAGGAAAGAGCTTTCAGAACAGCCTTTACTAAAGCAGGTCTCTGAAGACGAAAGAAGCCAGGCTTTTAGTTTTACTGGATCATTCAATTTCTATAAATACTCTCTTCCAATTAAGCCAATGAATTTACATTTCTTTGCAGCCCGTGCTTTAAAGTGAAGCTCAGATGTCTGCCATAGAATATTTTTCACTGTGCGGTGCTCCTCGCGCTCCTGCCCCCAGCTTTGTTTTAATAAATAAACAATCAGCACACACACCTAATTATAGACCTTAGGAATATAAAATGCCCCAGATCAGACAGGAAATACAACCTGCCCTTCCCCCACATGCTAAATTTGCCTTTTATTTAATTCAAAATGAGGAAATACCTTTAGATAACTGTGTAAAATATACCATATGGAGTATTTATATAAATCAGTCATAGTAACCAAGGTTTTTTAGCACCTCCATGTCTATCTGAAGAAAAGGCAGTGTTTACATATTCTCTAAGACGTCATATTTTAAAAGCACTTCCTGTGTTCAGACTGCTGTGTGTACGTATACAGAGGGTGCCAAAAAATGTATACAAATTTTAAGAATGGAAAAAACTGTATTAAAATTGTAATGCTCAAGTCACATTTGACTTTTCCATTACAACAGACACAAGATAACAAATGTTATCAGAAAATATTGATTTTTTTCCCCCTTTCTTAAAACGTGTACACATTTTTTTTTTTCCTGGCATCCTGTGTGTATGTTTGTGTGTGTGTAAATATAAAATAAAAGCAAACACATTTAACTTACTCTGGGCACATGACAAGGCATGAGAGCTACATTGCCATGATTGGCATACAACAGAGCAAGAAAACAAGTCAGCCACTTTCTCCTGTATAGACTCTCAATGCCAGGAATTTATCAGCAAGCACAGCAACATGCCAGCCTGCACTAGCACTGGCACTCCTTGGAGAGCTGATTATTATTTCCCCTGAGAGGTTTCTAAGCTATGCAGAGAGCACTCATGACAACCAAACCCAAAAGAGCCCACTACAAACTAGGTTTCACCACCGCTTGCTCAGTTTCTGACATTATTACCTGTAATCTAACTGGAGAAGGTGAATAGGGTCGAATAAGTGAAAAACCTTTCATATCAACTCCTAGGAATAAAACTGGAGTAAAATCCTATTCGCTGTGTCATCAGGAAGTGGAGTAGTAAGACCTAGGGACAGAGTGCCTGAGAGAGGGGAATGTACTGACCCGCCCAGCAAGCATCAAGTGTACATCCCACCCAGGAAATAATGAATGTACCCCCTCCCCCCCGACCCTTTAAATCCCCATCTGCCATAACCCACGTGTGGAATTCTTCCCTGGTCAGAGAGTTCACTCCACTTGCACCCAGGTGGAGTAAAGACCACATTTGGCCACACAGAACCAGGACTCCGTTTTCCTTCCATTTCGTGCCTTGGAATACTCGTTCATCTTTGGGTCCTTAACCTCTCAGTGCCAAGAATCACCGGTGCTTCAGTCTTCAACACAGCCCTAACCCTCTGTGTGACCTCGGGCAAGTCTCTTCCCTTCTCTGGGCCTTCATTTGCTCATCTCGAAGATGTGGTGGTGGTACCTGATGTCTCACAAAGGTCTTTGCCAACACTCACAAATTAGAACTTGTCTTTGCTTAATTCTGATAGCTTACTCTGTCACTTGAAAACCCAGCTCACTGGTAAGAATAAATTATGGCAGTGACTACTGGCGATTGTTTACAATGAATGAATGTGTTGTAACCCAACTCATGGGCAAAATGACTTCATGGCCTAATCCCTTAGATTTGTGACTCCTGATTATACAGCAGTCTTTGCACAGATGACATAATATAAAAATAAATTCTCTATTTCATCCTGGCCCTCACCCTTGAGAAGGCTGGATTGGTACAAATCACTGCCATTCAGGGAAAAACAAAAATCCCCAAAGATTGCTGTGGGTCTGTCTGGTGTAGTGATGAAAGGCCTCCAAGACCTGCTCACGTGCACAGAAGAATAAGCAGAAAACGTGGTGGTGTGGGCTTCTGAGTAGTTCCTGTGCAGAGGACTGGGGGTGGGCTGCCTGATAACAAAATGGCAAGACTTGATGGCCCTGTCTGTGTGTTTCTTTCTCTCTCACCTCCCCCGGCAAAAACCCAGCACTGCTTAGCTTCCCTTGGGCAAGAAACCTCACACAAGAGGTAGACCCCTTCCCCACATGTGTCCCAAGCTGTGGAGCACCAGGCATTAGCTCACAATTCCCTTCAGACTGAATGTAACAGGGTAATGTGGAGGTCCCTCCCTCTCCATGCTCTGGGGACCTACCTATTTTCCCTGAGAAGATGCAAGCTAGCATGTTAATCTAATTTATTATACTGCGTCCTGATATCATCCAAGACAGACCAAAAAAGGGGGGGGGGTGCAGAGGTGGCTCTGTCCACACTGAGGTGGGTCCTGCATTCTGGGTCCCAAGCCTACACCCCTGCACTGCCCGGGCCCACCACAGCCCAGCAGAAAACCCTGCCCAGACCCCACCATGGCCCAGCAGAGAGCCCTGCCCCACACCAAGGAGACACAGCTGCAGTCATACAAGTGGGGAAAAGAAGATTTAAAAAAAAAAAATCATAGGCCGGGCTTGGTGGCTCACACCTGTAATCCCAGCACTCTGGGAGGCTGAGGCAGGTAGGCTGCTTGAGCTCATGCGTTTGAGACCAGCCTGAGCAAAAGTGTGACTCTGTCTGTACAAAAAAAAAAGAAAGAAAGAAAAAAAAAAAAAGAAAAAAGAGAGGCAAGAAGATCGCTTGAGCTCAAGAGTTTGAGGTTGCTGTGAGCTATGACAGCACAGCACTCTACCCAGGGCGACAGCTGGAGAGTCTGTCTAAAAAAAAAAAATAAAATAAAATGGCTCAGCGCCTGTGGCTCAAGCTGCTAAGGCGCCAGCCACATACACCTGAGCTGGCAGGTTAGAATCCAGCCCAGGACGCCAAACAATAATGACGGCTGCAACCAAAAAATAGCTGGGGGTTGTGGTAGGCACCTGTCTGTGGTCCCAGCTACTTGGGAGGCTGAGGCAGGAGACTCGCTTGAACCCAGGAGTTGAAGGTTGCTGTGAGCTGTGATGCCATAGCACTCTATCCAGGGGGACAGCTTGAGGCTCTGTCTCAATAAATAAATAAATAAATAAAATAAAATATAAAACAAACCCTTTCCACACACCATAAAAATAAATCATCTTCTGAGTCTCTAAAGTAGCTGCCATTCTTTGTCAAGATGCAGTAAAACAATGACATTTCATGAAGCAGCTTTTTGTTATAAAGATGTGTTTCTACTTTTAACTTTTTAGTGTTGAGGTATCTATCCTGACAAAAAATAATACAGAGGACAGATTGCAAATTTCACTTTCCATTTCCTTGTCCGCAAATAGGAATTTTTACACTGGGATCAGCAATGATCCTAACCTTAAGGGCTACCTGGGCTGTGTCACACGGTAATACCTGCATGTGTTGAGCAGGCACACCTAATGCCCTCCACGTACTGACTCTCTGCTGTGCTCAACAGTATCATTTCATCTTCCCTTAACTTTTAAATCAGAGTAGAACTTAATGTCAGCTGGAAAATGATAGGTGGAGACGTGAACCCAAGTCTAACACCCAATCTGTAACTACAACAGGTCATCAAATAACCTCATCTTCTTTTGTTGTAAAATTGATGAGAAAAATTAAAAAAAAAAATCAATTCCCAGCCAGGACCACTGTGTCAAGTTTGCCCATTCTCCCCACATCTCTCTGGGTTTTCTTTGGGTCCACTGGATCCAGGCCTGGTTCCACCTGGGGCCCTGAACTGCCAGGATAGGCTCTGGCCATAAGCTAGAACTAGAGTAATTGGGTAAATAACATTCTGTCATCCAGGCTGGAGTGTAGTGGCGCCATTATAATTCACTGAAGCCTCCAATATCTAGGCTTAAGTGATGCTTCTGCTTCAGCTTCCTGAGTAGCTGGGACTGCAGGGGCATGACCATGCCTGGTTAATTAAAAAAAAAAAAATTGTAGGGACAGGGTCTTGCTATATTACCCAGGCTGATATTATATTATTATTTTTTAATTTTTTGAGACAGGAGCCTCAAGCTGTCCCCCTGGGTAGAGTGCTATAGCATCACAGCTCATAGCAACCTCCAATTCCTGGGCTCAAGCGAGTCTCCCGCCTCAGCCTCCTGAGTAGCTGGGACCACAGGCGCCCACCACAAGGCCTGCCCGGCTAATTTTTGGTTGCAGCTGTCATTGTTGTTTGGCAGGCCCGGGCTGGATTCGAATCCGCCACCTTGGGTGTACATGGCTGGTACCTTAGCCACTTGAGCCACAGGCGCTGAGCCCAGGCTGATATTATTAAACTCCTGGCCTGAAGTAATCTCTTGCCTTGGCCTCCCAAAGTGCTGGGATTATAGGCACTAGCCACTGTCCCCAACAGGGTAAAGAACTATCTTACCTGTTTTTATTTATCTTTCTTAAATGTATGCATACCTCATTTTTTATTTCAAAATTTAATACTAGAAGTGTTTTGGTCTTTATTTTAAAGTTTGGTTTTGCTTTTCTGACTAGAAATATACTCTAGGAACTTAACTCTTATTTGTGTCAATTAGCCTGGTGTCAAATTGGTTTTATTACATGTTATTTGGCTGAAAGTCTCAGTTTCTAAGAAGCTACTGATGATGTTAGGTGAGGGTTTACTGTACTGAGCTATATACTGCTTCACAGAGTAATGAGAAAACGAATTCCTCCGTTCTAAGGAAGCACTGTTACAAGATGTACCAATGTTTTATAAGTGGAGCAGATCAATGCTAAGAGACATATGTACAAATGAAAAAAAAAACCCCACATCTTACAAAATGAAGAAAATGTACTCACTCTAATTTTCACAAAGCCTTGCAATCCTGCAAACGAAGATGATGCTGACACTGTTCTGTGTTTGAGTATAGGGTTCTGCTACCACTGCCAGGGATTCTTACACAAGAGCACAACTCACTAGGACCTGCTCCCTGCTCCCTACCCCAACTGAGGGAGAACTTGAGATCCAGAGACTATACTTCGTTCAAGGGTCCAAGGAGTAGCAAGGCCAAAGCAGGTCAGTTCAAAAAGCATGTAACGTGGCTGGGGGTGGTGGCTCATGCCTGTAATCCCAGCACTTTGGGAGGCCAAGGAGGGAGGATTGCTTGGGTCCAGGAGTTCCAGTCCTGCCTGCTCATCTGAAGTCTGTGAGACTTCAGATTTCTACAAAAATTAGAAAAATTAGCTGGGTGTGATGGTGTATGCCTGTGGCCTCAGCTACTTGGGAGGCTGAAGCAAGAGGATCACTTGAACCCAGGAGTTGGGAGGTTGTAGTGAGCTATGATCGTGCCACTGCCCTCCAGCCTGGAAAACAGTGAGACCCTGTCTAAAAAAAAAAAGTGAGACATAATGAGCATTTATTATGTGACTGAAACTGCAGGGCTTGGGGTTAAATAGACGAAACAGCTGGTTTACTGATTGCTGCCCTCAGGAAACCTAACATCAGAACCAAAGCCCAGAGGTCCCAGTCCCACCACACCCATTTCATGATTCAAGGGGACTTCCCAAGACCTTCGGGGTTGACTTGTAACATTTTCCAAGACTTAATAACAAAGTCTTGAGTTGAATGGTTATAAAAATGTGTTTTCTTTGTTGACTTTCCTTTTTGGTCTGTTTGTTTTTCAACATAACATTTCATTTCCAAGGATCTTGCTGTTGGGTGAGGAGGCAAACGAGTTGTGCACAACTGCGAGGCCAGGCATACAGTTTTCTGCTTGTCTTCCACACACACTAACAATAGAGCAAAGAGCAAAGAACCCACCACTCGACCTTTGGTGCAGGTGGAAACTAGTATTTTGTGAGGCCCCACTAGGAATCATAAGAGATACTAGACCTTGTTTCCTGAAGGAATGAACTAAATAGTAGACAAATTTAATTTTCTGAGATGTCAACACTGAAACATGGAATTTTAAAGGATCTGAATGAAGTTTGTTTTACAAATAAAGTAAATGTGAACTTGTTATGAATCAAGAATAGCTAATATTAAAAATCTCTTTGCCCCCAAACCATCATTTCATATCATAAATATGTGACATACACCTACAGAGCAGAAGACATTACAGGGGCACTAACATGTAATTTTTACCTCTGAAAAGCTTGCTATCAAGCTGGGAAGAGCATTTTAACATTTTGAAAGCACGAAACAATAATAAAATACATGACAGGAAGTTAAAGTAAAATAAATGAAATAATTTACTCTTAATTTGCTGGAAGATATGTAATACAGGTACACACAACTGTCAATTTATGTAAGGCAATCATACTACTGGAATTTATATATATCAAGATAGCATCTAAAGCATAGTTTTCAAAAATTGTTATTAATAATCCTAAACTAGGGATTTCGGACCAGAAAAGGTGTGTATTTTATGCAGAGTGAGGTATGAGAAGTTATATGTTGGAATGCAGAATAATTATGTATAGACCCCACAAAATAATTCCAAAAAGAGAATAACAATGAAGACCCAAGAAGGCAGCCATGGACTTTGAGAAGGGGCTGTCGGGGGAGAGAAGCCACAGAGGTGGGAATCTGCTCCCCACTCGCTTTCCTCCCCTGCACCCGGCACCAATTCCTGGGCAGGTCCAGCTTTCTGCGTGGACAGACACACTTCGGTTTCCTCGCCTGCCAAAAGAAGATAATGGTGCCCATGGTCCACCGGCATCACACATTGTTTCAAACGCTAAATTTTAACAATGGATTTGAGGCTGAGCGCCATGACTTAGGCCTATAATCCCAGCACTTTTGGAGGTTGAAGTGGAGGGATTCTGTGAAGCCATGAGTTCGAGACCAGCCTGAGTAACATGGCAAGACCCCATTTCTACTAAAAAAAAAATCGAAAAACTGGATAAGCACAGTGACATATGCCTGTAGTCAGGCAGGAGGATCCCTTGAACCCAGGAGTTGGAGGCTATAGGGAGCTCTGATCGCACCACCGTGCTCCCGCTAAAGGCTTTGCCTACACCAGCCAGTGAAAAGAATCGTTCCAGATATAAATACACACCCAACTACATCTCAAATTGAAGGTATGAAAAGCAATTCCAATAATTCTAAATTTTGCTTCATTTCTTAGAACTACGAAATGATAAACATGCATAAAAAGTTCCATGTTCCAGAAACTCATATCATTCTAAACTTTGCTTTAAGGAATAAAAAGTGCTGAAGTTACTATGATAATGGTGAAATAATATCTGACATGTGAAGAGCCTCTCCTTTGGGTAAGCAGCACAAGATAAATTTTTCATTTAGATCAAGCCACAGCTATTAAGGAAGACGGTTACTAGGAGAGTGCAGACTGTTTCTGGAGGAGGCAGGGCAAGTGTGCTTTGGCGTGCTGGGTCACCTTCGCTCTGTACACAGGTGTGTAACACCTGACCCCACAGCAGAGAAAGCCTTCCAACACCTCGCAAGCAGGCTGGCACATCCAACCAGGCTGAGGACAAAACAAAAAGGCTTCTTTTTCGAACCACAAGGAACAAGAAGGGGCAGGAAGGCCCCGCAGTGAAAAACAGTTATAGGAGACCCAGTGATGAATGAGGATAAGGCCTGGTTAGCAAATTACAGTTGGGTGACATTCAGAGAGAGCAAAACAAGGGTCCTCCCTCCTTCTCATGCAGGGCTAGTGAGAATGTAACATGGTACAGTCAGTGTCAAAAACAGTTTGCCAGCTCTTCACAAAGTTAAATATAGAATTACCATATGACCAACAATTCTACTTCTGGGTATAAACCCACAGAAATCGAAAACAACGACTCAAACAGATATTCATATACCAATGTTCACTGCAGCATTACTCATGACAGCCAAGTGGAGAAACAACCCAAATGTCTACTGGTGATGAAACAAAACGTGGTGTATACAATGAAACATTATTCAATATTATTCGGCCATAAGAAAGAAAACACTTGAACACATTGTGCTAAGCAATGCGCTAAGTGGAATAGGCCAGATAGACAAGGACAAATAGTTTATGATTTGACTTCTATGAGGTACCTAGAATAGTCAAGCTCAGAGAGACACAAAGTAGAATAGAGCTTAGCAAACACTGGAAGAAAGGGGAGGGGAGTTATTACTTAATGGCACAGAGTTCTTATTCGAGATGGTGAAAAAGGTCCTTCTCACCTTCTCTCCATCATGAGAGGGACCCACTTCCAACTCTCTTTAAAAGTGTTTTAAACTTTCTCTTTATTATTCCTAAATAAAATTTCTCTTTGTTACAAAGGAAAAAAAAGACACGGTGAAAACATTTCTGGAGATGGAGAATGGTGATGGCTGCATAACCTTGTAAAATTGTAAATATACCTAAAACTACTAGATTATACATCTAAAAATGGCTGAAATAGTATACTTTGTGTTATGTATGCCCTCCCCCTGCAAGTTCTTCCCTTGTCTGTCCACACTGGACTATGGGGTCTCGTCCCCTCACCTCTGACCGCTTTCCTTCTCTTTGACCATTTGTATACTTTCCCGTTCAAGATGCCCACAGAATTTACTCCTGCTTATTTCTATAAGCTCAGATAACCTGGAAACCAGAGATACGGCTGGAGGTACTGATGTTCCACAGCTAGCTCCTGCTCAAGGCCTCTTCTTCCAAAGGAAAATAGGGCATTCTTAATGAGCATTCACTGAGATGGCAACTCATCAACACTCACATTATTATGCAAAGAAAACTGGGTAGGGCGTCAGCCCCATATACCGAGGATGGCAGGTTCAAACCCGGCCTGGCCAAACTGCAACAAAAAATAGCTGGGCGCTGTGGCAGGCACCTGTAGTCTCAACTACTTGGGAGGCTGAGGCAAGAGAATTGCCTAAGCCCCGGAGTTGGAGGTTGCTGTAAGCTGTGACACCATAGCACTCTACCAAGGGCAATAAAATGAGTGTTTCAAAAAAAATGAAAAAGGAAAGAAAACTTCAGTTTCTCTAGTGCAGCGGTTCTCAACCTGTGGGCCATGACCCACAGGAACTATATTAAAGGGCCACGGCATTAGGAAGGTTGAGAACCACTGCTCTAGTGGGTTGCAGAGAGCAGACCAAATCATAAGTACAAGGGCCGCCCCTCTTTCTCCTGGGATCACTGACTTCCTACCACACCTGAGAGACAGAGGAGTCAAACCTGGTAGGTGCAGAATGGGGAGTCATTCCCTCTCCCTGAGGCAGGGGCCAAGTTCTCCCCTCTCTTTCTTTGTACTGATGGATACATTTCTGCAGTGAGAACCGCCTTGGCTGGAAGTAGGTTGGGGCTAATGAATTCATAGCAGCCATTTGTTTTCTCTGGAACATTCTGGAAAAGTGTTCAAGGTAAGATGATGTTGGCACTACTAACTTATTATACTTTTCTGGATGACTATCATTACAATTTCTTTGTAGAAGTAATATATCTGTCCACAATACACACTGGTTAAGTGTGGAATGAAGAACACAATAAAACAACTTGCTTAAACAAAAGATAAGTTCGAAACGTGAAGAAAAACCAGTTGTTCAATAACACGAGTAAATCTTTGACATATAATAATAAAAGTACAAGAAAGGATGACAAAGGGGGCCAGACAGCAGGTGATGTTGCCACTGAGGTTACAATGCAAGGGGTGAGGGGGGACTTCCTAGAGCTCCAGCAGGCTGAGGGGCCCTGGCTTTCTCCACTGGACTTTACACCCCAAACTCAAACCGACAGAAAGAAAAGGATCAGTACTGTTCACAAACATAAGTATTTCCATTATATATGCATAAATAGCATGAGATTTGTGATAAGTGAAAAAGGAATTCTCTTCTTTTTCCTTTAAGAAAAAAGGAGGAGAAAATGATGGTTGTAGAGGGACACATTATTGCACTTATATGGAAAGACCCACAGACCTAACAGAGAAATGGGCAAACAGATTAATTAAGTAAAATAAAGAAACAAACAAAAAAGGAAGCTTCCTAGCAAGCCTCTTCCCCCTCCCCAAAGAGCAGCTTGCCTCATCAATCCCTGCTGAAAGGTGATCTCTCCATTCTGGAACTCAGTTCAAAATTAGAGCAATTTTGCATTCTGCTTCACACACACAAAGTAGTTCTTTGCTGCTACTTATTTATAATTTAATTCCCATGATGGTTCTAAAAACAAGGGAAGAAATATTTTCAAACAAAAATCATTATTTATACAGCTGGAGTTTCCATTTAGTTAAGAAAATTAGTAGAAAAATGTTTGGTCAGAATTTGAGATAAGTTTTGTACGTTTCACAAAACCTCATACCATCAACTTCCAAATCTCTTTTATTATATTTAAGCCTTCCTCAAAGTCAACAAGGGACACCCCCCCCCCCCCAAAAGCAACTGAATTAATGGGTTCTGACCTGGGCGACTCCTTTGGCCAAGGGTAGGAGATCTTTGAATCAGCAACAAAAATAGCTCAATTAAAATACCATTCAAACATGCAGTTCGTTTTTGTTTGAAAATGGAAACCAGCAACTTGCTTGCATGAGTAAACAGAAGACAATTATTCAGGCTAGGGTCTACAGAGCAGAGCACGGAAGACAGCTGGCAATTATCTGGCTAACTTAACCAGATAATTCATGCCTAAAAATTCACTCTGCTGCCCAAATTGCCCAGATTGGTTATATTCATAGAAGAACTAAAGAGTATAATTACCAAATCTCTTTCCAATCTGTGCTTCCAGGACTGTGCTTAGGTGGGCTGTTTTAAGATGGTGATTGTATAACAAACTATCTTCCATCCTTCAGCCCCAGTAAAAAAGTCAAATTTGACAAATTCAAATATGACAAAGGATTGACAAATTGCACTGGAGGAAATGCTTTGAGTTTATGTACCTGGAGACAAAGCCCGGATGAAGACAGATATAACTGGTAACAAAAGAAATTCTAAAGGAAAGAAACGGAGTAAAAATATAGGAAGAGAAGGTGTAAGATCATGCAAATTAGAGTGTTCAAAATTTAAAAACAACTGTCTTTTTAGCCTAATACCAAAAATATGAGATGAATACCCTTTTGTTTACGTAGCACTTCATACTTGTAAAAAGCCCTCACAATTCATCCTCCCCACTGTGCAAGGTAAGTTGGCTGACTTAAGTATCATTCCCATTTCATGGATTAAGAAAATAGGGCTCTCAGATTTGCTGAAGCTAATGTCAAAGCTGAAACTTAAACCCAAGTCTTCTGGATCACAAGTTTAGTGCCCTTTCCATCATGCCATGCTAAAGTTAACTTAAAGCAAATAACAAATATCACATTACCCAGTCAAATCTGTAGTATTCGCCCTCACAAACAGTCGTAACAGTCACACGTGTCGTTAAATAAATCTTATAACCCAGCACGGCTGGAGAGTACAGGCGGCTAGGAAAGTGGTAATGAGGAAGGCTGCTTCCATTAGTTCTGTATGACCCAGAGCAAGGGATTTCTCTAGGACTCGGCTTTCTAACCAGCAAAGGGAAAGAATGTGATTAGAGAACCTCTTGAGTCCCTCCATATCGAGCTGATTATGAAACCAAGTGGCTTCAGTTCTTCCTGTTCAGGCATACTCAGAATGAAAAGCGGCAATTTTCTTCCTCCTCTGGATATCAGAAGCTTCCCCGAGTCAGCGGCTCTCCATTCTTAACTAAATGAAACTAGTGTTCTAAAAACGTATTCCTACTTTGGCCCAATTGAAGCAGGAAAATAATATAGAAACACTGCAGGACAAACGTTTTTAAGAATATGTCCTGTAGGTTACTATACTATGCTCGTCAGCTCCACTTCCAAACCTGATTTGCATCATCAGCCAATTTTTTACACTCTTAAGATAGATCAGATAGAAACCAGAATAAGAATAGCCTTGCCCTGAATTAAGAAACAAAAACTATTCCTTTTAAATTGATGCCATTTCAAAAGCTATCAAATTTTGCTCAATAACCCATCACCCACAGTCAGCAGTGACTGCTGTTTTAATGTTCCAGATAAGCTAGGTCCAACTGAGAGACTTCTATTTCTCAGTAGTATATTCCACCTGGGAATATTGACTTTAGATGTTTTTTAAAAGTATGAGGGACTTTCCCACTCCCTAAATGGACTTAATTGTTATGCCTTCATACAAGTCCATATTAGAACCTTTCTGAAATTCGATCTTTCCCACTCCTGCCTGGTAATTTTAAGGGAGAGGGAAAAACCAATGCAGGAAAGCATCTGATATACAGACACAGGAAGACAATTGAAAAATCTCCATTCTATCGTAAATGTGCTAAAAGAAAAGTCAAACATTCCTCCGTCCTAAGTCCAAGTCTTTGGTGTACGTGATCGTGATCTTAGTTTGGAAACGTTCCTTCCCCAGGGGAGGTTGGGAGGGCCAGGAAAGCAAGAGCTGTAATAATAGTAATGCTTGCTACTGCTGCTATGCAACAAAGGGCGCCCGATTTTCTTACCTCCTAGTGCCCCTTTAATTGTGATGTTCAGCAATTCAACTAATTTTAGTAATGTTTATTGTTCCTTCTTTTTTATTATTATTTTTGCTTTTTAGACAGGGTCTTGCTCTGTTACTCAGGTTGGAGTGCAGAGGCCTCACCACAGCTCACTGCAATCTGAAACTCCTGGGCTCAAGTGATTCTTCTGCCTCAGCCTCCCTCATAGCTGGGACTACCAGCGAAGGCCAGCATGTCCAACCGACCCTCTCTTTTTATTTTAACAAATTGTCTGGGTCATCAGCTATACGGTTTATTACGTTAAAGCGGTCTGATCTCACTATCAAATCAAAAGGCCAAGCAATACTCAAGGCTCCCACATATTCTGGGCGACTACGACTTTGGGCACACTAAAACCAAGCTGGGTCTTAAGTTCTTCCTGTGTAAAATGGAGACACCACTAAACCACCCCCAAGAGCCACTACTGGGAAGAACAAATAAAAATCACCAAGAAATTTTCTTAAATAATCCAGCAAGGCTTCTTGTCAGGGCTATACCTATTTGCAACTGGGTGCTATGTAGAGCACCTGGGGATGGTGGCACGTGTGTTGGCTCTGGCACCATGTTCCCGTGCCCTGCTCTCCACTCCTGGCCTCCTTGTTTCCCACCCTCCCATCTGCTACGCTCTCACTCCATGCATGTGCCTTCACGGATGCAGAAACCTGGCTTTGCTGTGTTGCCCATTGTGGCTGACAGAGTTTGTTCATACTAGGGATGACCACAGTGTCATAAAGCTTGCAGCAGGGAACAGGGTGTCAGGGCAAGGAAGGATATTCTGGGTTTCTCTCTACGGTTTAGAGAAAGAGCAGCAGAACACCTATGGCAGTAATGAAAACTCCACTGATGTATTTAGATGCTTTTCACGAGTCTAACATTTAAGTGGCGTAGGAAAAAAGAAACTGAGATGTATTTCTTGTACGTTTTTCTTCCAGCACCTCGATATCACAGTTTAAGCCACATTTAATAATACCACAAATCACAGTGTCTTTAAGTTCACAGATTCTTAGATCTTAGAGATCAATCCACCCCCTAATTATACAGAGATCGAAAGTTGTTAAGTAACCAGTCCAAAGTTTCTTGCTCTTTTGTGCTAAGTTCACCAGAAGTCAAGCCAACTCCCACGAGGGCACTACTTTCCTTATACCATAAAATAAATTTGTTCATGGTTATTTTCCTTTAATAAATTCTTGCCACAAGCGAATTTAGGCTGTTTTTAATTAAGGTCTTAACCAAAAGATCGTCTGGAAAGTTCTGTCCCTCCCACAAGGCAGGACAAGCTTATTTTGACCAGCTGTCCTAGGATTTTCTGCTCAATCATCAAAGCTTACAATATTCTCTCAATCATCAAAGCTTACAATATTCTCTCACAGTACTGATAAGGTGAGCACCTCTTCCAATTGAACTATGAAAAAAGAATCTCTTGCAAATGTCCATCCTGAAAGGGGGGAGGGGACCTCAAAGGGAAGCAACAAGCCCAGAGCAGGTCACTTTTGATAGCTAATCTTTGGGGACATAATTGAAGGTGAGGTGACAGGACCTCTGTTTCTACATAATTGTACCAGATATCTGAACCTTTTTCTTGTCATGGATTCTTTTGGTCTCCAGGTGAAGGCTGTGGGTCCCTTTTCTCAGATTAATGTTTTTATACACCTGAAACAGAATACATAGGATCACAAAGGAAACACTGCATGCTGAAAACAGCTGTTCAAAATATTTTTACATGAAATTTATGTACACTAATCAATGTGCTTCTGTGTTAGTGCATTAAATAAAAGGATCCAGCAGCAGGTCAAAAATTCCTGTAATTTTGAAGTCATGATGACCACAAACAACATTTCCAGATCTCAGGAACAAGTGTGTGATGTGATATGAAGACACCCTTGATATCTATGGGTGACAAAGTCACAGAGACTGCCAATTCTCCTGCGGTTTATACTGCCACAGGAGGTTTATACTGCCTACATTCATAATGGAAAGAAATGCTAAATTTCAGTTAGAGGGCAGTAAAAATAAGAAGTCATATCTAGAATGCTATCCAGGGATCCATGTTAAGAACCTGAACTATGAAACCAGCCTATGATCCCTGAAGGTCTGGGTGATCTTTTATAGATCTAATTCCCATAACACACTGCACAAACAGGCACATGTGAGGTAAACTGAGCCAAACTTTCAGTTCTTTAAAATTTTTTTTTTTTATTTGCCAAGCCTAGTTCTGTGGCTTCTTCTTTTTTTTTTTTTTTTATTGAATGGTAACTATGTACATTAATGCACTTCTAGGGTACAGTGTGGGGTTTTCACACACAATCCGAAATACTTCCATCAAACTGGTCAGCACAGCCTTCATGTCATTTTCTCAGTTATTATTTTAAAACATTCACATTCTACTCTTAGAAAGATTCACTTGTACTCCTGTAAGATAAACCTCAGAAGTGATCCCTCCAATCCCCCTCCCTCCACCCTTTCCCCCCTCCCCTCTCCCTCCCCATATTCTTAGGCTATTTGGTTATAGCTTTCATATAAAAGGTATAAATTATCAGTTCTTTAAAATTAAAACACGCACCCACACAACTATTAGAAAGGGTCCGAGGCAGCCTCAAGTAACCTTCCAAACTGCCAAATCTCAGCTAGACCACTCTTTGCCAGCCTACTTCAAGTTCTTCATTCATTCAGCAAATATTTACAGAGCATCAAGTGTCAGGCAACACTCTGGGCTGTGGGTGAACCTAACAGCCTAACTTTATTTATTTATTTGTTTTGAGATAGGTCTCACTACGTCGCCCTGGGTAGAGAGTGCTGTAGTGTCACAGCTCACAGCAACCTCAAACTCTTGGGCTTAAGCAATTCTCTGGCCTCAGTCTCCCGACTAGCTGGGACTATAGGTGCCCACCACAATGCCTGGCTATTTTTTGGTGGCAATTGTCATTGTTGTTTAGCAGGCCCAGGCCGGGCTCGAACCTGCAATGTTCTGTGTATACGGCTGGTGCCCTACTCACTGAGCTACGTGTGCTGAGCCTGAGTCTACCTTTAGATGGTGATGAATGTTAAGAAAATAAAACATGGAGGCTCGGCATCTGTGGCTCAAGTGTCTAAGGCGCCAGCCACATACACTTAAGGTGGAGAGTTTGAATCCAGCCTGGCCCGCCAAACAATAATGACGGCTACAACCCCAAAATAGCCTGGTGTTGTGGTGGGCACCTGTGGTCCCAGCTACCTGGGAGGCTGAGGTAGGAGACTCGCTTGAGCCCAGGAGTTGGAGGTTGCTGTGAGCTGTGATGCCAAAGCACTCTACCCAGGGGGACAGCTTGAGGCGATCTCAAAAAACAAACAAACAAACAAAAAAACATGGAAATAGGATAATGAATGACCTGTAGGATGGACAGTAGCAAGGGCTTTTCTAAAGTGACAATTAAATCAGTGATAATAAGGTGCCAAGGCTTCATGGGAAAATGTGAGGCAACACCATTCTAGGCAGAGGGAATAGCAAGTACAAAGGCCCTGAGGCAGGAAGGAGCTTGGCATAGACCTTTCTTACCTCAGACTCAAACATACAAAATGCTCCCTACTCCTAACACGCCTGCCCACAACCGACCTTTCTGACATTTCCTCATACAAACCTTCAGGTTTCTTCAAGATACCAGAAGAGGCCCTGTTGCTACATCTGCACATACTCCAGGCCACACTGATCTCTCAATCAGAGAACTTCAGGGCAGAAGCTGTTGCATTATCACTACTCCAACCACTCCTTCCGTAACAAGAAACTCAACCCCAACAAAGCAGCATGTTTCCTTTGAACTTGTAAGTTTGCGGTCTGCGCCTTATATCTGTCTCAAACAAACTTGAACTGTTCCCCGCTGATAGATGTCTAATGGTCTTGTCTTCTTTACACTTTAAGCTCCTTCAGGTTAGCAGAAGCCTTGCCGCACGTGTCTTCTCTGGAATTTACAGAGCAGAAGTGAACACCTGACAGAGGCTTGATACCTTTAAAAGAGATGGCCAACTGATGCGATTTGTTTTGAAGTCCACAGACCCACCTTTCCAAAGCCCTACAGTTTTAGACAAGATAGAAAGTTTGTTGAAAACAGCCACAATCTTGAGGCCAGGTAATTATGTTGGGGTAACTATATCCTAGATCAAGATTTTCTTTTTCACAGTTGTTAGGCGCCGAATTATGTCCCTGTGTTGCAGTCACAACCCCCAGTGCAGCAGAATGTTGACTGCATTTGGAGAAAGGACCTTTAAAGAAATTAAGTTAAAATGAAGCCATTGAGATGAGCCCAAATCCAATCTGACTGGTGACTTTGCAAGAAGAGGAAAAGACACCCAGGGTAGGGTGCTTGTGCACAGACGACCACGTGAAGCAGCCGCCTGCGAGCCAAGGAGAGGTCTTGGAGGAAATCCACTCTGCTGACACTGTGATCTCGGACTTCCAGCATCCAGAACTGTGAGAGGATAAGTTCCTGTTATTTAAACCACACAGTCTATGGCACTTTGTTATGGCAGCCCTAGCACACTAATAGGTGTCTAAATTTAGATATTTCCAAAAGCAAAGATAGAGACAAGGACTCGAGGGCAGGTAGTTTACTTGGAAGTGATCCCAGGAGTAGGGAGAATATAGCGGGTGTATTATTTAAGGGTATGTGAGTAGGTCATGGCTGCAGGTAACAGGAGCTCTATTCTTTTGAGGCCTCCCAAGAAGTATTCAGAATGCCCCCAGAAGTGTTCTAGAAGGCAAGATCACTTATCTACTGGCTCCCATTCTCACTGCGTGGAGGGATACCCTTTAGGGTATTAACTCCACTAGCTTGCTTATAGGGTGCAGTACCTGGGGCAGAAGAACTCCCCCCTAGAAGGAAAGCAAAAGGCAGTGCTGGGTGCACCCAGGCAAACATTGTCAGTGGGAGGAAACCTCAGCTCACAGGACACAGGTTGAAAATGCAGGTGGGCCCTGGGGATGAGGTAAGGACCAAGAGGCTAGCAGATCACAGCTGATGCAGCTGGTCCTTCTCCAGAGGCAGAAACATCTTTAAGGTCAGACTCTGGAATGGACTCATTTTGAGGCCACAATGATGTAAAAGTAGGACAGTGCTTTCTTCCCCAAAGGTAGATATATGGCTATCATTAGACAGTGGAGATAAGTGTTGAAGGATAGGTGTTTTGCCATGCTTATTTTCAGCAGATTCTTGTGAATTGTGTGTTTAAAATGAGAATTTGGGTTGGGCTTTTTGTTTGTTTGCTACTTTCCAAAATTAATCTAATTCTTTTCTAATTAACCTGTACTGCTTGTTGGAACTGGCCCTCAGCTCTGATTGAATTCTACTGCTTATGAAAAGCAGACAGAGTTTAGATACTGTAGAATCACCTGACTTAAAGTCTAGGTAATCCCTGAAGCCTACACATAAAAAGGATTCCCTATACCCTTTGGAATTGATGTTAGGTGTCAGATTAAATACGGGACTTTTAAATGTTACCTACATTACTAACTCCAATTTATCCAGCTACCCTGTAAGATCAATAAATGTGATGGTGGTACAGCTTGCTTTACTTACTGCGTTTTTGGTTGTGAAGAAGCTTTTTAGCTTGATCAGATCCCAGTAATGTGTTTTTGGTGTTGCTTCAATTGCCCAGGGGTGTCTTCCTCATAAAATACTCACCCAGGCCGAGTTTTCAAGTGTTTTCTCTGCACTTTCTTCTAGCATTTTTAGTTTCATGTCTTAAGTTTAAATCTTTAATCCAGTGAGAGTCTAACTTAGTTAATGGTGAAAGGTGTGGGTCCAGTTTCAGTCTTCTGCAGGTCACCAGCCAGTTCACCCAGCACCATTTGTTAAATAGGGAATCTTTTCCCCACTGAATGTTTTTAATTGGCTTGTCAAAGATCAAATAACAATAAGTAGCTGGGTTCATCTCTTGGTTCTCTATTCTGTTCCATACATCTACCTCTCTGTTTTTGTGCCAGAACCATGCAGTTTTGATCACTATTGATTTATAGTATAATCTGAGGTCTGGTAGCATAATTCCTCCTGCTTTGTTTTTATCTCTGAATAATGTCTTGGTTATTGGAGGTTTTTTCCTGATTCCATATAAAATGAAGTATTATTTTTTTGAGATCTTTAAAGTATGACAGTGGAGCTTTAATAGGGATTGCATTAAAATTGTATATTGCTTTTGGTGATATGGACGTTTTAGCAATGTTGATTCTTCCCAGCCGTGAGCATGGTATGTTTTTCCATTTGTTAACATCTTCAGCTATTTCTTTCCTTAGAGTTTCATAGTTCTCTTTATAGAGATCTTTCACATCCTTTGTTAGGTAAACTCCCAATTATTTCATCTTCTTTGGCACTACTGTGAAAGGAATAGTGTCCTTGACTATTTTTTCAGAAGATATTTGTAGGTTATGTCTCTGACAAAGGTTAAATAGGTTTAATAACCAGAATACACGGAGAACTCAAAGTATTAGCAAGAAGAGAACTAGTGATCCCATCTCAGGGTGGGCAAGGGACTTGAAGAGAAACTTCTTTGAAGACAGGCGCAAGGCCTATAGACACATCAAAAAATGTTCATCATCCTTACTCATCAGAGAAATGCAAATCAAAACCACTTTGAGATACCATCTAACCCCAGTAAGACTAGCCCACATCACAAAATCCCCAAACCAGAGATGTTGGCGTGGATGTGGAGAAAAGGGAACACTTCTGCACTGCTGGTAGGAATGCAAACTAATACATTCCTTTTGGAAAGATGTTTGGAGATCACTTAGGGATCTAAAAATAGACCTGCCATCGGTCCTTCAATCAATTCCTCTACTAGGTATATATCCAGAAGACCAAAAATCACTCTGTAACAAAGATATTTGCACCAGAATGTTTATTGCAGCCCAATTCATAATTGCTAAGTCATAGAAGAAACCCAAGTGCCCATCGATCCATGAATGGATCAATAAATTGTGGTATATGTACACCATGGAATATTATGCAATCTTAAAGAAAGACGGAGACTTTACCTCTTTCATGTTTACATGGATGGAGCGGCAACATATTCTTCTTAGCAAAGTATCTCAAGAATGGAAAAAAAAGTATCCAATGTACTCAGCCCTACTATGAAACCAATTTATAGCTTTCATATGAAAGCTATAACCCAACTATAGCCCAAGAAGGTGGGAAAGAGGAGGGGGAGGGGAAGGGGGGGAGGCTGGGTGGAGGGAAGGTAATTGGTGGGACCACATCTACAGTGCATTTTACAAGAGTACATGTTAAATTCACCAAGTGTAGAGTACAAATGTCTTAACATAATAACTAAGAAAATGCCACGAAGGCTATGTTAACCAGTTTGATGAAAATATTTCTTTTTTTTTTTTTTTGAGACAAGAGCCTCAAGCTATCCCCCTGGGTAGAGTGCCATGGCATTACAGCTCACAGCAACCTCCAACTCCTGGGCTCAAGCGAGTCTCCTGCCTCCACCTCCCAAGTAGCTGGGACCACAGGCGCCCGCCACAACGCCCGGCTATTTTTTGGTTGCAGCCGTCATTGTTGTTTGGCGGGTCCAGGCTGGGGATTTGAACCCGCCACCTTAGGTGTACATGGCTGGCGCCTTAGCCAGTTGAGCTATAGGCACCGAGCCTGATGAAAATATTTCAAATGGTATATAAAATCAGCACACTGTACCCCATAATTGCATTAATGTACACAGTGATGATTTAATTTAAAAAAAAAATCCCTGAGTCAACGTTACCACAAAATATCACTTCAATTGATATGTTCTCTTTACCATCTGAAAATACAATTTTAGATTTCGACTAAAACTTGGGGATTGGTTTTTTATTAAATTCTACCACTTTACAATAAATTTTATTGTAACACAATATAGTAACTTAAAAGGCAAATGAAAATAAAACATAACATCATTTCTCTGTAAGTGGTAACACTAAAGAAATATAAAAATAAAAATAAATTACCTTCAGCAATTTATTTCCTTTCTTTTGGCAAATTGTTATCTGAGATTTATTACTTGACACTCTCATGAAGTACAACCAAGATAAAGTCATGTAGGGGAATGTCAAACATGAACATGACTTCCTGGTATTTTCCAATTACTCTGGGTCCTATATTTAGGGTTGCTAGATTTTGCATATAAAAATACAAAACACCAGTTAAATTAGAATTTCAGACAAGCAATAATTTTTTATAGTAAGTATATCTCAAATGGGACCTACTTATACCAACAAAGTTATTTGTTGTTTATCTGAAATTCAAATTTAACTTAGCATCCTGTATTCTATCTGGCAACTCTACCTTTTTTTTTTTTTTTTGAGACAGAGTCTCACTATGTCACCCTCAATAAAAATGTCATGGTGTCACAGCTCACAGCAACCTCTAACTCTTGGGCTTCAGCAATTCTCTCGCCTCATCCTCCCAAGTAGCTGGGACTACAGGTGCCCACCACAACACCAGCTATTTTTGTTGTTGTTGTTGTAGTTGTCATTGTTGTTTGGCAGGCCTCGGCTGGGTTCTAACCTGCAGCTCTGGTGTATGTGGTTGGAGCCCTAGTGGCTGAGGCTACAGGTGCCAAGCCAACTCTACCTGTCTTAATAGTCCAGAATGGAAAATTAGCAAAATTAGAATTTAAAAGTAGAATTTATATCTAAAATAAAACTTCTTGGTTTAGCTTTGATTAACCACAGCAGAATATTCCAAGCATGGTGAGTTAGAACGAGCTACCGTGTTAATAGAGAGGATTCTTTTTAGAATTGGTCATTATAACAACTGTAGTAGTTCAATTTGCAAGAAAAAATAAAACACACTACTTTTACCATTCAATAAAATATTAAAATTCCCCTAGGAATCAAAGTGTAAAAACAGAAAGCCAAGTATTATTTATATTAAGAAAGCAATTAAAATGCAATAAGTACACATTTTATTTGTATAGCTTGCCACTGTTTAGTGCTTATAGAAACCAAAACATCAAAGTAGATTAGAATATTGGGGGGGGGGGACACAAAAAAGAAAGTAGTTGAGAAAAATTTGATTGGATCTCAAAGTTTTATATACATACTTCAAGTTAAGTGGAAGAACAGAAATAGCTTCCTCTCTAATTTCCCGCCTCCTTCTCTCACAGTTTGAGAAATGATCCTAGATTTTTTAGGACTTTGAAGATCATTCACATGGAAAACTAAAATACCTGAAGAAAGGTCCCCCCTCATCTGAGGTGGTTACTTCCAAAACTCCCAGGGGATGCCTGAAATCTCAGATAGTACCGAACATTAATATACTACAGTTTTTCCCTACGCTGTATGGAAGGATGTGCTGGACAAAGGGGAGGATTCATGTCCCAGCCAGCACAGTGCAAGATGTCATTACACTTCTCAGAACAGTGCTCAATTTAAAACTTATGAAATGTTTCATTCTGGAATTTTCCAATTTAATATTTTCAGACTTCAGGTAACTGAAACCATGGAATCAGTGGCACAAACGACTATACACCTTGGCTGAGAAGGCTCATATACAGACTTTGAAATTAGGGGAGAAAGATTATCTGCAACAGAAACAGAATTACCTGAGAAGACTTCTTGCTACTAGTGACATGTAGGGCCAGATAATTCTTTGTTGTGAGGAGGGCTGTCATGCATATTGTAGGAGATTTAACAGTATTTCTGGCCTCAGCCCACAAGATGCCCAGTAGCCTGCTATTAAGATAATCAAAACTCCAGACATTGATGAATGTCACCTGGGGGGCAGAATTATCCCCAGTTGAGAACCACTGGTCTAAAAGAACTCTGAATATCTTGGCTTTGCCCTGGCAATTGCATAGTCCTGAGTTCTCAGAAATTTCTAAAAATATTGTAGGGCAGCTTAGAATAACAAAAAGGAAAAAAAAAAGCTGCAGTGAAATTTGCACCAAATCTATGCTGACTAAAATTGTTCTAAATATATTTATGGAACAATTAAAATAAATAGATCTATCTACTTAACTGCCTCTAATTTTCTTTATATACAGGAAGTTGTGTGGCAATACAAGATTTAGACAGGGACTGGTTTTCAGCACGCCCTCTACTCCTGGCTCACCACGTCCAGTAAGTGCAAACCTTTCTGACCCTTTCTGTGTGGCAGACATGCATTTTCCTTCAGTCATCCTCTCCCCAATCAACCCTGAGAGGTAGGTCATGAATCCCGTTACAGATGAGGAAACTCAGGTCTAGAAAAGTGAAATAATAACTTGGCTAGGTGCCCACAGCTTGTAAGATTTTAAACTCAAGTAACTCCAAAGTCTAAGCCCTTAACCATTCCCCTTACTTTGGGGGAAAAGAAAATTACTAAATGTCTGAGCTTGTTTCCTCTCCTATAACTCAGAAATAACATTTCAGTACTTCACAGAGCCTCATTAAGAAGCTAAGGGGGGCAGTTCAGAGTTATTGGCAGGCAGGAACCAAAGTCCTAGCACCCAGCAGGCAGTGACAACCACCTAAGGCTTGGGGCATTTGAGCAGTGCCCATCCCAAAGGCAAGAAGAACCACACCCTAGTCCAGAGATCTACTTTAGAATTTAAAATGAACTGGTGCCAATTTACTTTGAAAAACACACTTTCAGGAATGCAAATGCAAATAATAAATATCTTAAGTAGCCCTTAGGACTTTAAAAAGAGGACTAGTAAGGGACATCAAGTCTGGCAGTGGAAGGGGGGTGGCCAGGAGGGACTAACTCCCATCGTGCCATTTCTCTCCTTGCACAGACCTGAGGTACTTCAAATGGCAGGTCAAAAGCATGGTGGCAGAATGAGAGACCACCTTGGCAGCAAAACCTTCCAACATCCCCAAGAACTCAAAGGCCACAGTCAGTCCCCCCGGCTTAGCAGACAGAATCACAGAAGGCCTGAACAGAAAGGGGCCTTAAATATCATTTATATTTGACAGATAAGAAACTGGGGCCTAAAGGTGCAAACAACTGATCCCACCTCTCCAGACCATGACCCCTGCCGGTCCCGGGTGCCCTAAGTCTGACTAAGCAGCAACCTTGCTGTTGTCCCTGCCCTGGCCAACTCCTCTTCCCTAAGCTGCCTGGTGGTCCTAGTCCAAGTAATTGCCACGCGGTCTGGCCCACCTCCAGCATAATAGAGTCACATCTGTCATGAACCTAGATTTTGTGGGAGCAGTTTCTGGAGCAAATACAAAGTGTTTGGGTAACTCAGTCAATGGAATTTAAGTGAAACATTTAATCTTTTAGTTACAAAGCCTCATTAGGATGAGAAGGAGCTGCAGAAGCCGACATAGGGAGGGTCTGTGATTCCTATTACATGATAAGAAACATAATTAGGCTGGAGTCAGTTTGATGTGCTCAGGGGAGGCAGGCAGCACTGGTGGGGAACATTTCTCTATTATTGATGCAAAAAACAGTGAACCCTATACCTGATAAAGAACTTTTCAATTCTAAATCACTTTAGGACATATTTTATCCCATTTTCTTTCCCCAACACCATAGTGGAGAAAATACTGATAGGTAGGTAGACCATAGACAATTTGAAAGAAAAATGTCTCAACCACAGTTTCATGGAGCCACATTTAGATTCTAGGTCTAATTTCAACAGATATCAGCACAGCCGAGCTACAGTTACAGTGAACAGATCATTTGTCAAGAATGGAAAAAGGCAGGATGCCAGGCAGTTGTATTGGGGTGGGGGGGGGAGGGAGGAAGAAGTGAAAGTATATTTTAAAGGAAATATAAAGGAAAACGAACAAACCGGGCAGAGTTCAAGTTTAAGCCCTGGACATGAGAGAAAGCCTGGACAGCCAAGGCAAAGCCAAGAAAGACTTCAGGGTCATAAGCACAAGTGGGTCCCACAAGACCCACACATGTGGCCATATTCCCAAAGAGAATCTGCGTGGTGCTCAGACAGATGCCACCAACAGGGAGGCTGGGAATAGAGTAGATGTTTCAGACAAGAAACAAGATCGGGGCAGCATGGCTAAATAAGTAACAAAATAATTATTCACCTACCTTACAATCTGGAAAGAAACCCTCTATACTTTCACAAAATTAAGAGTGTAGTCATGCAGTAAAAAGGGGAAGTCTCTGGTTAGATGCCTTCTATTGTATTAATATAATACAAAATTGGGTAATGTGGACCAATAAACTAGTAAGTGAATTATAAAGCAAAACTATGTATTTTTATGAAGGCCTGTAAGATTTAATTTCCCTGTACTCACACTTGCAACTGTCGAAGAAAAGGTAAATTCAAGGACTTAGGATTTGAAAACAAACTTGAATGGCACCCCAAAATGCAAATTAATTACACGCACAGAAGAAACTCACTAAGCATCTAATCATTTATATTCTGGGGTAGTATTTCTGCACAGCTATTCTGTTAGATATTTAAAATTATAATTTCAAATGGACTCATTGTCACAGGCCTCTGGGTCCATTTTACACACAAAATCGATACACTACTCCTAATAAATAGGATTACTTTTCCAAGACTCCCAGCGGGAGCTCAGCAGGACTCCTGTTTGGGAGGCAGCTCTAAAGTTCTCCCATTACTTTCCCGATGTTCACCCCTAAGAACCAATGGAAGGCACCCAAGAGGCTACCACCTGAGTAGGGGGTAGACATACATTATTAGGCAGATGATTTAGACACATGAGTAATGCTCCAGTTTAAATGTTCCTCCACAGCAAAGCATGTCTGGATCCACCAGGGACCTCTGTTCTTCTACTAGCGAGCTAACACATGTTGTGTCTTCCTCAAAAAAATGGAAACTTCCCAGCGTTGGACATACGGATTCTCCCAGCAGATTGCCCCATCCTTAATGTCCAGGGCTGTTCTTCCTCACCTTTGTATTCCACACCACACTCCTTAGGAGAGCATCTTGTTAGGTCTTCACACGCTCTCTGCTCTGTAAATGTCACTGACTGCCCACACGACATGCAGAAGCACCTGACAACACATTGTAGACCCTGGCCTGTTCCTGTCCCATCAGAAAACTCCATGTGTCAAGGTTGCATAATGGTCAAGAGGTTTCAAAATCATCTAGACTTGGTCTGGAACCCTGGTTCTACCAACGTCCAGAAATGCTGCCTTGGACAAATTGCTTAATCACTGACTCTCATTTTCTCATCTACAGAAGCAGGATATTGGCACCAACTCTCAAGGTTTGTTGGATTAGATGAAATAAAAACTATGCTAGTACCATTCCCAGGGCAGAAAACCATCTAGTGAGTGTAGAGAGTTATCTTTCTTATAATCCTAAGCTCATACTGGATGGGAGAAAGAGTCTCACTTGTAAAAATGCAAGAAAGTGTAATTGTGAAAACTGTAATCATAAGGGGAAAAAAGGGGGGGACTGGGCGCAGTGGCTCACACCTGTAATCCTATCTCTCTGGGAGATGGGGGGTGGAATGCCTGAGTTCATGAGTTCAAGACCTGCCTAAGTGAGCAAAAAATGAGCTCCCGTCTCTATTAAAAATAGAAAAATTGAGGCAAGAGGATCACTTGAGCCCAAGTTGGAGGTTGCTGTGAGCTATGATGCCATATCTCTACCCGTGCTGAAAGCTTGAGACTTTATATCAAGAAAAAAAAAAAAAGAATATGAGGAAAGAGGGCAGATTTTCCCTATTTATAATAAAATACACCATAAAGCTACTGCTTTTAAAAGGTGTGCTATTTCTTTATAAAAAGATGATATCAATGGGCCAGAGCAAAAAGTCCGGATACAGAACACAGCACATGCACACACACCCCTCTCTTTGATGTGAGAAAAGTTCATTTTATTTATTTATTTATTTATTTATTGAGACAGTCTCATTATGTTGCCCTGGGTAGAGTGCTGTGGTGTCACAGATCACAGCAACCTCAAACTCTTGGGCTTAAGCGATTCTCTTGGCTCAGCCTCCCAAGTAGCTGGGACTACAGGCACCCACCACAATGCCAGGCTATTTTTTGATTGTAGTTGTCATTGTTGTTTGATAGGCCGGCCTGGATTTGAACCAGCCAACTCTGGTGTATGTAGCTGGTGCCCTACGCCACTGAGCTACAGGTGCCGAGCTGACAAACCAGTCAACAAACAGCACCAGTATTAACTAGCTATCTATTAAGCAAAAACATAAAGTCACACCTTTAACTAATATACACCACCACCACCCCCACAGAGGTCAAAATAAGAAAATAATTAAGTCAGAAGAAAATACGGAACACTGCTATAATTTGATGATTAGGAAAGGCTTTCCTAAAGCAAGGCACCAAACTCAAACTATAAAAGTTATAATTTTATATACTGCCATGTACTTAATAATGATGTTTTAGTCAACAGACTGAATATATAACAATGATCCTATAAGACTCTAATTTTACTGTACCTTTTCTATGCTTAGATACATAGATACTTAGCATTGTTTTACATCTACGTACCTCATTCAGCACAGTAAAATGCCCCCCAGTTTGTAGCCCGGGAGCCATAGACGATACCACACAGCGTATGTGTGTAGCAGGCTACACCATCGAGGTGTAAGTTTGCCTCGTGATGATTGAACAAGACACAGTTGCCTAACAATATGTCCTCAGTGACATATTGTCCATACAGTGACTGTATAAAAAATGTTCAAAACTTTGTAGAAAAGAAAAAAATTATAGGAAAAAAATAACAGGCTTAGGAAAAATATAAAGGCATATATCATTTTACTGTACTTCACAGATATTACAGATCTTTTTGTTTGTTTTTTAAATTAAAGGTTTCTGGCAACTCTGCATCAAGCAAGGCTACTGATGCTATTTTTCCAAAAGTATGAGCTCACTTTATGTCCCTGTGTTACATTTTGGTAATTCTCGCACTATTTCAAACTTTTTCACTATTATTATAGGAAACTCCCTGTTACCTGGAGCTCAAGCAACTGGTACTCAGCATGGCCCAAAACAACCCCCTCAGCATTTAAAATTGGTGCACCATGCGGACGTTTTGCACAGCACTCCCCCAGCTCCCATGTGCTCTCTGTAACAGTTTTAAGTATGCTCCATGAAGTATGTTCCATTTAAGTTTAAGCATGTCCCATGAAGCTAAAAAATGGGAGAAGCTGAAAAGTGTATTGACTGCCACTTAACTAAAATTGTGCACTGCATTTAAAAAGCTGTTTTATAGTACAGTAAAACTGTGTGACAGAAAGTAAAATTTGTCTTTATTTTAATTTGCTTTTAATGAGTGTATTTCAATATTAATATCAAGTCAATAGAGCTTATGGTACGGTATGGTTTGGTATAGTATGGCATGGTATGATGTGGTATGCTGTGTAGTGTGGCATGGCATGGTATAGTACAGTGTGGTATAATATGATATGGTATGGTGCAGTGTGGTATAGTATGTTGTGTTATGGTGTGGAATGGTATAGTATGGTGTGGTGAGGTGCAGTGTGGTATAGTATGGTGTGTTATGTGGTGGAATGGTATAGTATGGTGTGGTGTGGTGCAGTGTGGTATAGTACGATATGGTGTGTGGTACGGTATAGTATGGTGTGTTATGGTGTGGAATGGTATAGTATGGTGTGGTGTGGTGCAGTGTGGTATAGTATGATATGGTGTGCTGTGGTGTGGTGTGGTATAGTATGGTGTGGTGTGGTGTGGTACGGTATAGTATGGTGTGGTGTGGTGTGGTACGGTATAGTATGGTGTGGTGTGGTGCAGTGTGGTATAGTATGATATGGTGTGCTGTGGTGTGGTGTGGTATAGTATGGTATGGTGTGGTGTGGTGTGGTGTCGTATGGTATGGTATGGTATGGTATAGTATGGTGTGGTATGGTATGGTATATAGAATTAGTTAGGCCTATCTTTAATAAGAACCCTCAAGCAACTGGAGGCTACATTTACTTAGAATCTACCAATCCCCTTGGGTGCCAGATAACAGGGAGATTACAATAATCTGTGATCAGTGATCCAAACATCAGTACTGTTACTAGTGTGATTATTCTGGAGCACCAGGAAACCCGCCCACATAAGATGGTGAACTTGAGCGATAAAATGCTGCCTTGTATTTTGACTGCTCCATTCATCTGCCACTCATCTCAGTCCGTCGTTGGACCTTCCTATTTCTGAGACACAACAATATTGAAATTAGGCCAAGTAACAACCCCATAATGGCTTCTAAGTGTCCAAGCGAAAGGAAAAGTCATGTCATTCACTTTAAATCAAAAGCTAAAAACTTTTAAGCTCAGGACAGGATGTTCAAAGCTAAGACAGGCCTAAAGCTAGGCCTCTTATGCTAAATATTAGTCAGCCATGCTGTGAATTCAAAGGAAAAGTTATTGAAGGATATTAAAAGTATTACTCCAGTGAACTCACAAATGATAACAGTGAAACAGCTTTATGGCTGACATGGAGAAAGTTCTAATGATTTGGATAAAACAGCAAACCAGCCCCAATATTCCCTTAAGTCAAAGCCTAACCCAGAACAAGGTCTTAACTCTATAATTCTATGAAGGCTGAGAGAGGTCAGGAAGCTACAGAGGAAAAGTCTGAAGCTAGGAGAGATTAGTTCACGAGAATTAAGGAAAGAAGTTATCTCCAAAACATACAGGGTGGACAAAAAGTTCGTGTGCAATCTAAATTAGTTTACTATTTAAATTGAACTTTGTACCCACCTTGTATAAATGCAAGGTAAAGCAGCAAGTGCTGACGTAGAAACTGCAGCAAGTTACCTAGAAGATCTCGCTAAGTCACTGATGAGTCACTAAACCACAGTTTTTCCATGTAGATGACATAGCCTTCTGTTTAGAGAAGATGCCATCTAGCACTTCGATAGCTAGACAGAACTCAATGTTTGGCTTCAAAGCTTCAAAGGACAAGCTGACTCTCTTGTTAGAGGCTAACGCAGCTGGTGACTTTAAGTTCCAACCAACACTAATTTATCATTCCAAAATTTCTAAGGCCTGTAAGAATTAGCTGACTATTCTGCCTCATGTTCTATAAATGGAGCAACAAAACCTGGATGAAGCACATCTGTTTATAGCATGGTTTACGGAATATTTTAAGCCCACTGTTGAGACCTACTGCTCAGAAAGATTCCAAAATATTACTGCTCACTGACAATGCAGCTGGTCTTAAGAATGCTGACAGAGATGTTCAGGGGACTCATGTTTTTATGCCTGCTAACACAATATCCATTCTGCCCACGAATCTAGGAGTAATTTTGACCTCCTAGATTGAGTCTTACTATTTAAGAAATACATTTTGTAAGGCTATAGCTGCTATAGTGATTCCTCTGATGAATGTGAACAAAGGAAACTGAAAATGTTCCAGAAAGGATTTATCATTCTAGAGGCCACTTATGAACACTTGTGATTCATGGAAGGTCAAGATATCAATATTAATGAGCGCTTGGAAGAATTTTATTCCAACCTTTTTGAGTAACTCTAAGGAGTTCAAGACTTCAGTGAAGGAAGTAACTGCAGATATTGTGAAAAGAGCAAGAAAACTAGAATTAGAAGTGGACCCTGAAGATGTAACTGAATTGCTATAACTCACGATCAAACTTGAATGGATGAGGGGTTGATTCCTATGGAGGAGCAAAAAAGTGGATTCCTGAGATGGAATCTGACCCTGATGAAGACGGACAGCAAAGGATTTAGAATAGTACATGAACTTAGTGGATAAAGCAGTGGCAAAGTTGGAGAGGATTAATTCCAATTTTGAAAGAAGTTCTACTGTGGATAAAATTATTAAACAGCACTGCATATTACAGAGAAATCTTTTGTGAAAGAAGAGTCAACTGATGGGGCAAACTTCATAGCTCTTGTTTTAAGAAATTGTCATAGCTGCCAAACCATTAGTAACCACCACTCTAATCATTAATTGTCTTCAACATCCAGGCAAGACCCTCCACCAACAAAAAGATTATGACTTGTAGAATACTCAGATAATTGTTAACATTTTTTGTAAAGAAGTATTTTTTAATTAAGGTATATACAGTTTTCAAAGAAGTAATGCTATTGAACACTTAATAGATCATAGTACAGTGTAAATATAACTTTTATATGCACTGGGAAACAGAATATTAAGGTGACTTGCTTTTTGAGATGTTTGCTTTATTGCCGTGGTCTGGAACTGATCTGGCGATATTTCTGAGGTATATTACCACCTCCCCCATACAAACACCAGAGAAAGCCAATTATCTATAATTCATAAAAAGTTCCAGTAATTCAGGAAGAAAACCATAAATGGCCTTATAAGCAAAAATGGTCAGGAATTCAAAGAGGCAATTCACAGAAATGCAAACTAGGGCAGAGGTACCTAAATTTCCTAGCCTGTCTTCTTATTTTATCATCTGTAAAATGAGGACAATAATCATACTTCACAGGGATGGTGAAGTTTACACTAGTAAATTTCACTTAAAAATGCTTAAAACTATTCCTGACATATAAAAACACTCAAGAAACATTAGCCAATAGAAGTAACAGTAGCAGTAATGGTGGTGGCAGCAGCAATAATTAAGGAACACAAAACAAAAATAAGGAAAGCCTGGCTCACATCTGTAGTCCCAGCAACCCAGGAGACTGAGGCAGGAGGAGCGTTTCAATTTGAAGGTTTAGTGAGCTACGACAGCACCACTACACTCCAGCCTGGGTTCAAAAATAGATAAATGAATAAATAAAAAAATGTATAAATCACCTAGTTAAATAAATAAAAATGAAAATCAACCAGCATACTAGCAAAACCATCACTAGCAAAACTACAAAAGAACTAATGCTATCCAGTGTTTGAATGAATATGAGGAACCAGGTACTCTACACTAGTGGTAGAAATATAAATTGGTTCATCCTTTTTGGAGGACAGTTTGGCTCAATGGATCATCATTTTAAGGTATATGCCCTATAATACAAAAAATCAACATAAAGAAACAGAGCCTGTAGACATACACACAGGCACAAAAATGTATGTGCATGGTATCCCACATGGCACTGTTTAACAGCAACGGTTAAAATTAAAAATGACACAATGGCCAGGCATGGTGACTCATGCCTGTAATGACAGCACTGGGAGGCCAAGGATGGAGAATCACTTGAAGCCAGGAGTTCGAGACCAGCCTGATTAACTTAGCAAGATCATGTCTCTACAAAAATCAGAAAAATTATCTGGGTGTGGTGGTACTCGCCTGTAGTCCCAGCTACTTGGGAGGCCAAGGCAGGAGGATCGCTTAAGCCCAAGAGTTTGATGTTGCTGTGAGCTATGATGATGTCACTGCACGCTAGCCTAGGCAATAGGGTAAGACTCTATCTCAAGAAAAAAAAAAAAAGGAAGAAATAATGACCATCAAATAGGAATGACTAAAAACATTTTAACATTTTCATATAATGAGTGGCAGCACAGCTTTTATAAAGACTAATGAACATCGTTACATACTGATATGGAAATACATCTAATACTTTGCTGAACAAAACTACAAGCCACAATTTGTACCTCTTTTATACTTTGAATCATTTGTATTTTTATATAAAATATGTATTTTCAAATGACTAGAGAATGAAAAGGCTATGCTGTTATGGTTATCTTTAGGAAGAAAGCAAGACTAGGCAGGAATGAAATAAGGATTTTTAATATTGCTTCACTTCCTTATATATTCTTTGATTTTTAAAATATGCATGTATAAAAACAAATATTTTCTTTAAAAAAAAAAAAAAGGCCAACAAAGTCAATGTTTTATACCAGCGGCAAAGAACTGGACACCTGAGTGATAGTGTCCATACGTCCCTTAAACAGCCAGCAGTACCCTGCCTCTGCAGGTACACTCTGGAGAAGCCATCACAGCTAAAGGACACTAACAGGATCATTCCACACCTTTATCCTGACTCGGCTAATAACCTTCTGATCAGGAAGACAGGCAATACCCATTTCTGCAACTGTCTACTTAGTAGTCATATTTCTCCAGAGTTCACATTCTACAATAGTTTATCAGCTTTCAGAACTCAGATTAATACAAAGTAGTCCTCCAGAGTAATAAATAGGAATTCCTAAATCTTGCCCAATTGGGGGCCATACCTAGTCCTACTGAGATCTAAGGTACAAAAATTGCAGGAGACCTACCTTACCTAAACAGGCACCCGACTGGCTAGCCCTTTTAACACTGTTATTCCTATATTGAAGGAAATGAAAAGCAAGACTCAGAAGAGCTCGACATTTGGCCACTTGTTACTGTCAAATGTGATAATGCTTCTCTAGATCCATCTGACAAATATTTATTAAACTTGAGTATATAGACAGTGCTGCTCTATTCCAATTTCTTTTTCTTCGCGTGTCAGAGAGAGGCCCACAACTCATCTCTAGAGCTGGTTTTGGAAAGGACGGCAATAGCTGAGTCATGCAAGGCTACCAGAGGTGGCGTGTAATGGTCACACCTTGTCTACCCTCACCGTATAGAGTAACACACTTTGAAAATCAAGGAATTGGAGAAGCTGAGCCTGACACTGGAAAGCAAAGCAGGACGAAAGGAGTACTGCACGCCTTCCTTCCCAGCCTCTTTAATAGAATCAACCACAACTGGCAAACTCAAAACTGTCACTGTAACCAGAAGTTGTTTTGGCTGAAGGTGAGCAGAAAGGGAGAAGAAATGCCCACCATTGGCCAGGGAGTTATTTTTAGACAAGAACCAGGACAATAAACCTCAGCCATAATAGAGCCTGATAATCTTTCATATGTACTTTCAACAAACAATCTTTTTTCAAAAGCAACTACCAAACAAATCATCCCAAACATTCCTTTTAACATGGCGGTAATTAATTAGTGTTTGTAAATTAAATAATGGCTGCACAGACAGGTTAGTTATAAGCAGACCCAGGTTTGAGGTCGGATTTTGCCAATCTGATTTGGGTTGTTTCTTTAAAAAAAAAAAATCCATTATTATGAAAAGAAAAATCAGGGAACATCCATTTTTTAAAGTTTAATTTTTTTTTTAAATATAAGATTGGAGTAAGAGTTGATTCCATGATTTGGGTTATAATTTATTTGACGGTTATTCATACTCACTCAAATGCTGCATAATCCAAAGCTTTTCAAAGAACTGAGGTGTCTATTTAATGCCTTCTTTGGTTTTTATGAGTTGGGATGGGGCGGGAAATGCACCAACATTTATCGAGTGGTCACTCTGTGCCCAGCTCCAGGCTGGACAGTTTCCCATGGTCTCTCATTTCATTTACTCCTCACAATATCTTTAACTACCCAAATTACCAGACATGGAAGGATAGCCACCATTTATTTCATTTCCAGATAAGCCTTGGGTATCTATCTGGCTGGCAATTTGATTATAGATATAAGGATTTTTTAAAGATGCTAGATAAGAGGACAATTAAAAGAGAAAGAATTAAAATAAGAAAAATAATTGTCAATCCAAGTCTTTGGAGATTAGAGGGGGAAAGGAATTTCCTTGTACATCAGGCAATACAAAGCCCAAGGCAGGCTGAGAATTTCTGTTACCAAGCCGTGTGCGGTGGGACTCAGGAGACCTCCCGAATCCCTTCCATTTGAAGAGAGATGGCAAGGCCCAGGGGAGAGATGGAAGGGTAGTGCCAGTTTAAACTATCTTTGTATACCTAAGCCTATCCTTTGTAAACTCTGATGCTATTCAAATCATAGGATATGATCAACACCTTATTTGGTGCACATCACACTGCAGCCCAGTTAAGGCCTGAGGTTTTCCTTACTCCTTTCTCTTCCCAAACAGTAGTTCCCAAACTTAGTGCACTGGAATGACCAAGTTAAACTATACATCACTGCCTCCTACCCTCCCACACACTTAGTTTTAAGTAATACTGATGATCCAAGACCACACACTTAAGAAATACTGTTCTTAAAACAAAAAAACACAGACCAGAACCATGAAAGACAGGAACAGGGTGTTTATTAAGTGGCAAAATCATTGATAATGACACAGCCATATGAATGCAAGCATGGACAGCACACATTAGGTGCTTAATAAATCTACTAAACCAGCTGAATGAGTCAGCTGCAACCATGGCCAGCGTGGGATGGGGGGAGAGAGAAAAGCAGTGACAGAAGCACCAGCAGAGAGCGGCTGCTAACTGCGCAACTGCCCCAAGAGAGAAGCTTAACAACAACAGTAACAGTCAACAATATAGATGGTGAGGGGGACATGCTCAGCTCGTGGCCAGTACCGGAGCTGGCACTTTACATGCATTATTACATTATTCAGTCTTCACAATCCTATGAGGTAAGAACCGGGATTTTCTTCATTTAACACACAAGGAAACAGGGTTTAGAGCAAAAGTCACGTACCCAGATCATCTACACTACAAAATGAAGTGAAGCTGAGATTAAAAACCATGATGAGAAGTTGGTTCCCGGTGGAAGGTCTCTCTTAATTACCCCGTTGAGTCGATGATAAATTCAAAACTTCCTTCCCTGACCTGCAGACTTTGATCTTTTCTTCTTCAAGTTACAGAGAGGCCTCTAGTAGCTAATTACTATGTCTGATTATAAAAAAGACAGGGCTTCAGTTGACTACACAGAGCGCCACGGAGCAGTGACTCCCACTGCTGGGTTCCATGGGACTGTTGGGCAAAATCTAGTTATGAGAAATCAACTACTTTATAAGTTTATATATTTAAAATTTAAAAATGTACCGACATATACATAATTCCCTGTTTCTGCCCTTTCTTCAGGGTCTAGTTCAGTGGTTCTCAACTAGGGGTGACTCTGCTTCCAAGGGACATCAGCAGTGTCTGGAAACATTTTTGACTGTCCCAGAACTGGGGGGTGTTACTAGTATGTAAGTAGTGGAGGCCAGGGACGCTGCTGAACATGTGACAATGCACAGGACAGCCCTCATCACAAAGAAGTATTGGCCAAAATGTCAATAGTGTTGAAACACTGTTCTGGTTTAAAACTTCCTAAGATAAATATTGCACAAAAGAAAATCAGTATCAAAATGATTTTAGCAAAAAGGCTTCTTAAAGCCTTCTTCGTCTCCCCCCAGCCAGCTCGGATGTCTCAGAAACTTTACTGATATTCACCTGTGGTCTTCAAGGCCTTCTGCCATATCTTAGTTACTGAAGAACATGTTTCATGTCCCCCGTCTCCCAGTGAACTCCTGGAGGGCCAGAGGACACCTCAGTCCCCTCCGAACCCCCAGAGTACTGGGAATTGCATTCTGCACAATGTTGGTGTTAGTAAGTGCTTGTCCAATTTGTTTTCCCTGAAGGAGGTAAAAATGCTGAGAGTTAGGATTCAACCAACACTGTGAGATCCCACCACGGGGGTGGAGACACCGAGGAACCCAAAGTCACACTATCACATTTAATCCTTCCAACCAGTGAAGGCAAGAGATCACTCTTAATTAATAGCTCATGATATAATTTGCAAAAGGTCACACCCTGATAGGTAGAGAAGCATGTTTCTGGAGCTACGTCTGCAAGTCTGTCCACCAGCCTTCTACCCCGTATCACTATTGTCACACACAGGCTGTCAGGATTGAAAAGTTTGCCTCTTAGAGAACATTTCCAGAATTAGGGTATCTCAGGTGCTAACAAGGAAAACAGCATATTAGTGTGACTGTCACAAGTTTTGCTACCTAATATGGCAACAACATCAGTCAATTTAAGTAGTGCTGCAAACACGCTTAAACACAAGTTACATATTTAAAAATCAATTATAGGTATTTAGAATTTACCTGGCTCTTCCCTCCAGAGTACTCAAAGACTCATTTTTAAACTTTAATATGCTAGAGCTTAAGAAAATAAATCTGAGGGTTTTTTAAATTAGCAAAATCAGAAAGCATAGGAAATAATAGTAAAAAGAGCCTTCTCAGTTCAGGATGTGACTTTTCTTTATGCGCAATCCTCTCCAGCTGACTCAGAGGTTGCAAACTGTGGGCTTTCACAAAGCACCTAGGAGCCAGGCGCAGACCTGGTAAAGCATGTAATAAATAACATCTGATGGCTCGTCTCTAGGAGCCCTGACAGTATCGATCCCCCAAAATCAACCTGATGAATTTGTCTCGTTTTCATATTACAGAGGGAGAAGTGAAAATGATGAAGGGTTTTATGGTACCACATTTTTTTTCTGTAAGCTAAGGAGACCAGTTGGCTGTTGTTATTCATCAAGACTGCCATTATAACCCTTTCTGCTGAAGTCATGTTTTCAGAGCTCAGCCTCAGCTCCCCCAGAAGCTGGGTGGCTCATGGTGTCATTCACAACCAAGTCAGTCATTCTAACTAACCATTCTCTCCATATGGCTCATGCCCAAAAAGAAGCTCTGCCTCATCCCTTCTCTCAGCCCCAGAAGCTGAACCACTAGGGAATCAAAAGGTCTTACTTCTTCTTCCCGTAACCTGTCCCTTACTTCCACCTGCCTTTCACACTGTCACTGTTGCCCTCCTGCATCCAGACTCATCAACTCTATAGCACCCATACAAGGTCAGACAACCAAGTTTGCAAACTCATCCCAGAAAAAGTGCAACATACTTTGTCACTGATTATCTCTATGGTCACCTTTAAGGTACAGCCCCTGGCCACTATAATATTTAGCAATTACATATGTAGCACCTTTTCTAGGATGAGTCCACAAACTTAATTGTCTGATCTCATCCTCTCTATGGTATGTCCTGGTTCTATTCTCATTCAAGTTGCGGCTTTGTCCACTTCGTTACCCATCCCAGGCAAACCCAGACCCCAGAGAAGGAAGAGCCCTCCTACTACAAGGTGAACGCTTAAGGCAGGTGCCCAGTTGGTGTTGGTGCCTGGCAAAACAGCAACCGTGCCCACTTTGACCTCCTGAGCTTAAGATTCTCAACCACTTGGGAACCTCTTCTTGTTTCTGCCCCTTCACGTTTCAGGTGACTTTTGTGTGGTTTGCCTTGGCAACGACCTGAAAATCCATGAAGTTGTTACCACCAGAGTGGGCAGGAGGCCTGGGTCCCTGGGACCTGCAGGCCTGCTCTCTTCAACTAAGGAAGAGTTGAGGTAAGTATAATGTACAGTTACCCTGCAAAAGGCTCCTACCTTCGCCAGAACATTTACCTGTGCTCAACCACCTACAGCAGTGCCTCCCAAATGTTTCAGATCTTGGTGCTTCTCTGATAGAGAAGGCTAAGGATGGAGCCTAGAAATCTACATCTGGAATAGGTGCTACAGGCAATTAGTAGTAGTAGTAAATGTGGAGAACACAGAATTATTTCTTTTTGATGGATATCTACTTCATGCAATGCCTGAGACCATAGGATAAAACATAGAAATAAGCGTTGGGTCTAATTCCTTGGGTCTAATTTCAGTTGCCCTGCTTGTGAGGAGCCCTGAGCCAACCCCTTTAACCCCTGGCTGTTTCTTCCTCTGTAGAACAAGGATGCTAATACCCACTTCATAGGTTATGTGGATAATGAGTGAATGTGAGTAAAGCACTTAGTTTAGTGCCCTTCATACACGCGGGCACTCGATAAACACTAGCTATTATTATCCCACAGACCAGAGACCGCGGAGTGGCAGCCCTTAAGCCAAATCTGGCCTAGAGACCTATTTTGTTTGGCCTGCACATTTTCCTTTTTAATTGAGCCAACATTTTAAAACTGGTAGATTTCTGGCATTTTGAGAAGACTGAAGATCTGGCAACCCACAGGGCCTGCCTCCCCCTCTGGCAGCCACTGCCCGGGGCAGGGTTCCACGGCCCCCTGTGTTGTTCAAACACAACCCCTACCCACTCATACCACTTCACTCCCAATTTACTCTCTGCTTGGCCATCGTAGGAGGATAACTCCTATTCTAGACTAATTCTACCAAAACATCCAATGCTTGGTCCTGTTATTCCCCCTTAATGACTCTAGTCTAACTGGTCCCTCCTCGCACTAACCTCCCTACCTTCAGCTTGGGATTCCCCAGCTAGGAACAGCTGCCCCAGCCTTCCCTCTCCAATAGCTCAGTGGTTCCAGCTGAAAGAGTACATTATAATCATCTGGGAACATCAAGAAAACAAAAACAAAATCACATCTTAATCCCACCCCTAGAAGGTCTAGTCTGGATGGGGCTCCTGAATCAATATATTTAAAACAGCAGTAGATTCAAATGTGCGCCCTCATGTACTCCAAGACTTGATAATCATGGATTCCCACGGCATCCTGGAGTCCAGGAACTCTCACCTGCTCCTCTGGGTACTCCCTGCCGACATCCATCCAACCAAGGACTAGATGAGTCTTGTTTTCTTCCTGACACCTGTTGAGTCTTGCTTGCACATCACTTGTCTCCCCAAACAGACTATAAACTTGAGAGTGGGCGGATCACACCTCATACTTCCTTTGCACCCCCACTGGGACTAATGGGGCACCAAGCAGATTGTAGGCGCCTAATGAAAATGCCTGTCTCAAACAGCTCAGCCTACAATGTGGAAGACACTGCAGGCACCCCATGATGATAAAGCCAGACTGATTTCTCAGCGCTTACAGGTGTGGAGGAACAAGACAAGAAGCTGAAAGATTAGGATAGAACGCAGGCCGTGAAGAGCCACAGGAAAGATGCAGTGACCTGAGGGATGGGGGATCCCAGCCCCTGGAGGCTCAGGAAGGCTGTCATGAGCTTTCCTCTGATGTGGGTCTATACCAGCCAGTGGGCAGCAAAAGGAAGAAGGTTGCAGGGGAGTAGATGCGCTCGAGGGAAACCTGTAGCCATCACAAACACTGCGCCACGTCAGTGTCCGAGTGGGGAGGAACGGTAAGCGAGACAGGAAAGGCCAGATTTCACCACTGCTCCATGCCGGGAAAAGTTGTAATTAATTTGATAAGTGCAGGAAGCAAACACCAAAGGCTGTAAGTCTGCATTCTTCTAAAAGCCTGGCAGAGGAAGAGGGAAGGGGAAGGAAGAGATAGAACATTTTTAAAAGAGAGGTGACAGTGAGATGAGAAGGGGACTGAGGAAGACAGGCCCCTGCCCTGCTCCATATGCACATGTTGGCCAGGGCCACCAAGTCTCAGACACCCTGATTTCTGCCATCCAGACTTAAGCCATAGTTTATTGTACAGAACTGAAATTATGCTAATAGTGCAATTCGTGCTAATAGTGCCAGTTTACTAGCACATTTACTCACAGAAATAAAGGTTTTATTTGTGACAATATTACTATCAATGGTACTAATATAATAAGCTCATTTTTATGTTCTTTCTCCCAAGTCAATAGACAGCTTGCAAAGAAATACAAAGACCCCAGACCCTAAAGGCTGCACTAGGCGTGAGCCATCCCACAATTCATTCCTACCCAGTGCCACTGCTTTCAGACAGGTGTAACTGGGTAGTTAAGAAAATAAATCAGCAGGCGAAGTAGCCCATACTTGCAATATTAGCATTTTGGGAGGCTGAGGCAGGAAGATCACTTGAGGCCAGGGGAATGAATGAGACCAGTCAGAGCAAAAGTGAGACCCTGTCTACTAAAAATAGGAAAATTAACCCAGTGTGGTGCCCAGGAGTCTGAGCCTGCTGATCTGAGCTATGATCACACCATTGCACTCTACCTATCTAGAGCAAGAGACACTGTCTCAAAAAAAAAAAAAAGAAAAGAAAAATCAAAGAAACAACAAAAAACCACGCTGTGGTAATGGCAATTCCACCATGTTCTATCTAACGCTCACATGACTCTTCTTATACGCCCAGCTCTGGAGCACCTTACAAAATACAGATGAACCATTTCACATCCCCTCCCCTCTCCATGAGGATCCATAGGTAGAGATAGGTATTATTAGTTTCCCCATCTTACAGATGAAGAAATGAGGACACAGAGGTTAAACCTTTGGCCCAAATCACACAGATCATAGTGGAGGCAGGATGGGAACCCAGGTGCTCTGGCTCAGGTTCAGTTATTTGACTTACACACAGCTGCCCCTCACTTTGCCTTTTTTGGGGGGGATGGGGGAGTGTAGGTTATACATATACACATGAGCCTCCTTCTCTCCAAGAAGCTTCCAGATGCAGAAAGGCTCAGAAAGGATGATGTGGGCCTCAGAGATGCTGCTCCAGTTACATACTCCTGAAGCCACAAAGTGTCAGAAGTGAGGAAGGGCTGAGTGGAGTGAAACCTATAGGCTCTGAGTTAACTGCCCATGATGCTCAGAGTCCAGCGTCCACTTCGGGATCATGAAAACTAGCAGAGAGAGAAGGCTTTCTCAATAGTCAGTCAAAGGCACCTGCCTGGGAGGACCAAAGCATTCAACTTCTTCACTCCCTAGGATGGACTCCACTTGCCAAATAATCTTCCAGAGGAAATCAGCTTCATAGATAACTACACTCTCAGTGCTCACTGGCTGTTAGACCATATCCACACAGAGCACCTTTCTGGTTTGTGGATTATAGGTAAGCCATGAATCCCTGCCCCTAATGAGTCAGTGAACCTCAGCCATGTTGGATTATGTTTCACTTTCAGGCTTCAGGGCTTGAAGCAGTTCTATTTTTAAGCTTTCTCAGTTCAACAAGTGAAAGAAGGCATTTTAAGGAAATTACTTCTGGCTTTAGGTGATGATAACTTCCTCTGAAAGAGTTAACTGACAGCCACTTTGTTAAACCAAAATCTTCCTGGAGCTGACCACAGAGGAAGTGCACCTTGCTCAGTGTCACTAGGCAAGGGCCTAGGGACATCTGAAAACCAGGACAGGCACTCAGCATGTGGATGGGCCGGGACTAAACCCCCAATATGAGAGCTGCACTGTGTCCTTCTCTCCAAGAAAGTTTCAAAAATCCTTGTAGATTCCATTCTCTGTGAATTGTATGTTTCACTTTTTGGGAACCAGAAATGTCATAACCACAAAAAAAAAAAAAAAAAATTGCAAATATAAAGATTTAAAAATACTATCACATTTTTAAGAGTCATTCCTTTCTTTTCTTTTTTTAAAATTCCCTTTCATTTAACTCGTCTTACTTATTTCTGTATTTTTGGTAATAACTTCTTATACCACAGCCAAATAACTGTTCAAAAGACATTTCTTTATGTGTACATTTTTTTAAAAAATGTAACTGCTTCTAAAACAAACCTAAAGTGTATTCTATACATCCCAAGTTCCCCACAGAGGGCTCCTGAGACATAGTTAACCTTCTCTTGTGAATGAGAATTCTTCTAAGAATTTAAGAGTCTCCAGCTTCAGTTCTGGTTTTGCCACGAGCAAAGACCAGTGATCTCCTGAAAGTAATTTAACAGCACTGGGCCTTAATTGCTTTACAGCTCTTAAATGTTATGATTCCAACGCCACTGTAAATATCAATTATTGCCTATGCTAACCCAAAGTACTCTCAAGTTAGAAGAATGTTGCCTGAAATGTACAAATGGCCCCAGTTGGGCTGTAGTAATAGCAGACTAATGCCAATTATTATTTTTTTCCCCCTCTCTATTCCATCCACTCTTCTCACTGCTGTCAACCTTGAGGTGACATAAACCCTCGCCTTAGTTTACAAAGCTAAACAGGGGTCTGTATCACTCAGGTTCTCCAGCAAAGCAAAGTGCACGGAGGCTTTATGATACAAACCGGCAACCAAATGGCTTTATCATTTCTCCTTCAAAGTTATAGTGTAGACCAGGTGTCCTCCAACTATGGCCCACAGACCACATGCGGCCCGCCTAGGACATTTATCCAGCCCGCGGGGTATTTTTGCTGCCGCTGCCTATCCTGCTTAGCAGCCGACTCGTCCGGGGGCCCCACAGTCCGGCCCTCCATTGGTCTGAGGGACAGTGAAGTGGTCCCCTGTTTAGAAAGTTTGAGGACCCCTGGTGTAGACAACTGTGGTAGCCACAAGACCGACACCTCCCCCCATTAAAGTTGGGGAGACACTGAGAACGCATTCTTGTAATATACATTATTTCAGTTCCAAACACATTGCTTTTACAGGACAGTATTTTAAGCAAATGTGTGAACAGAAACTAAACCAATTTCCCTCTTATTGAAATACTAGGTAGATGTGTTATCCCTCTATAATGATAACCCACTCCCACGCTCCAAAGTTCCTATCCCCAACTTATTTGTTGCTTTTTTGTACCTGGTGTTGTATAACTTTTCTTTGTGCAAGATACATTTTTCCAAGTCACTCTTTGAATCCAAAGAGAGGATCAGGGTAGGAGGAAGGAGATATCATTAGTGGTTTTCCTGTATTTACTGCATTCCCGGTTATCTTCCCTTGGTTCCATGGACAATGATAAGCAGAAGAAATGCTTTTTAGCAATTACAAATACATCCCAGAAACACTATTTTTAAGCTGCTAACAAGCATGAAAATATGCATTAAACCGCATACTTAGTACTTCAAAGAATTAAAGAAAGTTCTCTTTGAAAAACAAAGTGAAACAGAATCTGGCAAGAAATGAAACCTACCTTCTTTACCTTGCACTGTCTGCACGGGTAGTTTTATGAGAATCTATGAGTGACTTAACTTGATGAGCATATGCAACCGATTTTCACTCATCCTACTTAAAAATGCTAGTACAAAGTAGATGGTTCAAAGGGAATGAGAACTGGTTAGCTTGGGAAAGATATACACTAGTCATACAAATGGAGGATTTGTAAATCAGCTTAAGCTAGAAAACCAGCCTGAAAATTAACTATGAATATCTGAAGATATTTGACAAATCGGTCCAAGTCCTTCAGAAAAAGGTGAAAGGTGTAAATGGCATAACTTTGCAGATGGCAATAAAGATAGAAGAGGAAAGGAAACCATTGCTTTGCCTCAGAGAAATCACAATAAAAGCTTTTACCCCCCCCCCCGCCCCCATCTCCAGGTGTTATTTATTCATGTCTAAGCTTGGAGTATTATTTTCTGTTTTCAAGTTAGCTTTACACAGCAACATTAATCTCAGAATCTACTCTTCCAAGTTATTACACAAGGTGGTGATTTATAGAAAAACAAAAAATCCTTTCCTGTTCACAAACTTGGGTTCTTCAGCTCAGTGCCACATTTAAGGGTGCTTTGTTTCAAAGGATGATTAGAGTGGCGCCCTTGGTTCTGATTATAGTGGAGCTATTTGTGCTGCCCAAGTCTGGGCACTGCATTATATTAAAACTTCCATTTTGGGGTATGTAGTGACTAAAAATTCTCTCTCAGCTTAAACTTGGCATCAACCATATATCTCAGCAGAAGCAAGATTATTGAGTACAGAACCACAGGAACCCAGCACTTTTCTTCTTTTATACTTGTACAGGAAAAGAGACCCTGCTGAAATAGCACCTATGGTTCCTCCACTCTTAGATGAAAATTTCAAGCATTGAGGGTTCTTTCCCAAAGTGTCATCAGTAGCTTGCTATGACTGTGACAGGCTATGGTCTCTTGCATTAACAGATCCCAATTTTTTAAGAAGAATAATTTTAGCTTCTTTTTAGAATGAAGAGGCAGAAAATGACGAAACTGACTGCCCCAGTGAATAGCACTTCAGTCTGACTACAGGTTTTTTTGGAGATACTACATTTCCAACAATTCACCAAGTAAAACTGAATTCATCTAGTGCATGTCTCTAGCATGGTGAAGGCTGAGTTCAGCTCTAGTAAAGCCACTAAGCATAAACTGCACCCAAAAGTTGGCAGGTCCCTGGAATCATGGGAGGAATGGAACTCAGGCAAAAGACTGGGGAGGATTTGACCTAAATTTGTCACAATTCAAAGCACATGCTCAGACAGTTCAACACCATCAGTTCCATACAGGCATGTCCCTATTTTGCCCATTTACTAGTATGGCTATGTTTTATACCTTTTAAAACCCAAATTAATCAGGTATAAATAATTAATGACACATCTCTTTAGGAACTTTTAACCATTCTGCTCATGTATGTAAACAAAGGGACAGAGTGTATGTGGTCTTATACTACTTCTCGAAGTTAGAAAAAATATTTCTGAATACTAATTTTTTTTTTTAATAGAGACAGAGTCCTCAGTAAAGTGCCAGGGCATCACATAGGCTCACAGCAACCTCCAACTCCCGGACTTAGGTGATTCTCCTGCCTCAGCCTCCCAAGTAGCTGGGACTACAGGTGCCCGCCACAATCCTGGCTATTTTTCTGTCATGATTTGGCTAAGGCTGGGTTTGAACCCGTAACCCTCGGTCTATGGGGCCAGCGCCCTACCCACTGAGCCACAGGCGCTGCCCCTGAATACTAATTTTATTGGGCATTGTGCTAAGTATTTTACAAGCATTATCATAGTGAACTCTTATTACCATAAAGAACCTTAAGGTTAGTATTGTTATTGCCCCTATTTCACAGAAGAAGAAACCAAATTTTGAGAGATGAAGTTATTTGCCTAAGAGCATACAACTTGTAAATGCTAGAGGCTGTATGGGTAGCAAGGTAATACTCATATATTTTTCTCCCATTAAAAAAAGGTGAAGAATTTGCTCCTGGTTAAGTTCTTAGATATTCTTGAGACAGAACGTCAAATCAGAACCAGATGGGTGTGCAACTCTGGCCACCTGAAGAATTCTCAACCTCTTCTTCCACACAAAGTGCTTAGATGTTCTTTGCTCAGCCAATCACTTAGCTATCCCCATTCTGTTGGTCCTGCTTAGGAAAAGAACATCAACAAAATTCTAAGACTTAAACAGAAGTCTAATATAATATTGGCAAGAAAAAAATTCAACTTTATATTCAGTACTTAGGAATTTATATGCAATGACTAGATAAATTTCCTAAACCCTCCCAGAAAAAAATAGCTCTTTAAAAGTATAGATTAACCAATGATTCAGCATACCTTGCAATCTTATATTAACATGCTTCTGAATACACATACAAGTAAAAATAACAAAAAATATTTTGTACATACATAAATTCAAAATGATATATATCCCTGGATTATTATTCCCAGAATAATAATTTCATGGCAAACAGGATAAACTTTTGAAATAACTTGGAAGGTGGCAAGGGCTATTTTTTATACCTTAAATACAAGGAACTACATATAATAAATTTGGCTAGATAATCTTGGAGACCTGGCTCAACAAGCACTCCATTTTTTTTTAATAAAGAAATTTGGTGGTCTCACAATTTCCCATTATCAAAACTACCTCCCTCCCCATAAATCTGAATCTAATCCAAGAAGTATGTCAATATTTGGTTGTTTAATTTATGATATAGGAACAGAACTGTGTAGGGGGCCAATATGCTTAAAATATGCCCACACACGCTCAGGTCAAGTCAGTAAGAATATTTAATGCTAATAAAAGCATGGAATATTCTTGTGGCTGCGAGTCCAGCACGCTGGATACTGTATGTGTAAGCAGGTACTGTACTCCGCTTCCCCCCTGCTGGCAGACCCCAGTCACTAAAAAATGATGAGCTTCTTAGACTACATCACACATCCCCAGCAAGTCTCTCTGGAGCTGGAAAGCAGTTAAGACCCAACCCAGGGAGAAACTGAGAACAGTGAGGAAATAAAAATTTTAATTATTCCCAAACCTATCCCATTCTCTAAAGTGTTGCCTATGAGCAGACTTTCTTAAAGACCTCGGCAAAATCTTGACTCTCCAAAATATAAACCCATTTGGAGCTGAGACAAGGTGAGGTCCACGCCTGGTATTATCAAGCAACCATTTAGCTGAGTCTGGTTCGGTTCCAGCCTCGTAGAGGCCAAACCTCACCACGAGGGTGAAGACCAGGAGGCATGGAGGAAGGGAATGAAGGAGAGAAAAGGAGAAAGGGGGAGACCTCCGGGCCACACTTCTTTCTAGTACCAACAAAAAGCGAAGCCGCATACTGACCTAAATCATCTCTCAAAGGCGCTTTATAAATTACAGGGACAAAGGGAGGGGGTGGCGGGTGGCCTGGGAATCCTACGGACACCCTACCCTCTGACCCGCCCCCCTCCCCCTCCAGCACAAGGGAAAGAAGACAGAAAACAGAGCTCAACTCGGCCATTGGCGAGAAGCCCCCTCCGGTTTTCAATCGCCCATCCATCTGTCCCCAGGAAAAAATATCAGTAAACACCTTACCCACCCCCTGGGGCGGTCACTCCCACCCCGAGGTTCCTAGGACCCCAGGCCGGGGCATTTACTTAGTTAGATTTTTCTTGCTTACTCATTTCCCTCGAGCACCCAACCCCCCGTTCCCACTCCAAAACCCCGCTCAACCGCCTACCCTCTCGGCTTCAGCCCCCAACAGAACCCGGTGCCCCCGCGGCGTCGGCGGCCCCCGAGCCGGCCGGGTCACTAACCTGCTGCTGTAAGGGCATTTCCGAAACCAGCCTGGCTCCGGGGGGAGGTGGGGGGGCCGGCTGGAGAGGGGGCCCAGAGGGCCGAACAGA
>NW_003852421.1:16325108-16366786 GCF_000181295.1 Otolemur garnettii | reverse complement strand
GCGCCCCCTCCCGCCGCCGCCTCCTCCTCCCCAGTCACAGGCGCGTCCTCCGCGCACGTGTGCGAAACGTCACCGGCGGGTCCCGGGTAGAGGGACAGACCCAGGCGGCGGGACGGGAACCCGGCTGCCCCCGCCCTCCGTCGCCGGGGGGCGGGGAGGGGGACAGGGCGGGGAAGGAAGGGGCAAGGGGAGAGGCGGGTCAAGGGCAGGCCCGGGGCCCGGCGAGGAAGGCCTGGGCGCTCGGGCCACGCGGGCGCTGCCGCTGCCACCGCCAGAATGCGCCCAGGCCGGAGCGCCAGCCCATAGTCCCTGACCCAGACAGCCCACGCCCCAGCCCGCACTCGGCTTCCAGCTCTACCTTCCCCCACCCCGATGCCCCTCCACCTCCTCCAGCCCCTTTGTTGCCGCGAGTTACAGCTCCCAAAATGTGTCAAGCGCAGCCCAGCGAAGCCTCTGCACTCCGAGCACGCCTCAGGGACCCCTGGCCGCCAACTGGTCTCAGAGGCCGACCCGGGCTAACACCCCAACAGTTCCCAGGTTTCCAGCCCCCAAAGCCCCCTACTCCCCAGTTCACTACTCCCTCCTCCACCCCTTTTCCATCCGGGGCGTGACCCCTTCCTACGCCCGAGAAAGAGGAAGCTTCGAGTTGGAGGGGAAGGGAAAGTGGGGGTAGGGAAAAGTGCAGGAAAAGAAGAGGGGGCCGCGAAAAGTTTTGGAGTGTTTGATGTGGTTCGCGCCAAGGCAATCCCCGCCGCCCAGCACGGCTGGCCGAGCCCCCCGGCCCTCCTGGCGCTGGGGGGGAGCACACAAGTCTAACAATAAGCCTTGGTTGGACTGGCAGCCGCCTCTGAGGCCCACGATGCTCGGCCCCGCGCACTCCCGGGGCTGCCCGCAGCGCGCCCACCACCCCGCGCTGTGCGAGCCCACCTCCCGCCCAGGCTGGGGACGGTGGGGAGGGAGGTATTACCGGAGGGCCGCCGCCGCCACCGCTGCCGCCGCGTCCCAGGGCTGGTGGCTGCTGCAGCAGCCCGGCTCTGCTGGAGGGTCCGTGCGGCGTGGTGTAGAGAAGGCTGCCGGCGGTCTGCTCCGCGCCGGGGGCACTGGGGAAGAGGGGGCCGGCGGCAACGGCACCGCTTTGGAGGGAGGAGGAACAGGAGGTGGTGGAAGTGTTCGTGGTGAGGATCTGGATGTATGCGCCCGGGGCGGCGGCGGCAGCGGCGGCGAAGCCCGGGCTGGCTAGCAGTGCCCTTTTGTCCATGGAGGCTGCAGCGGCGGCGGCGACGACAGCCGCCCCCTCCCCACCCCCGGCGGTCACCAGGTACTGCTCCAGGCCGGGCTGGATCCCCTTTCTCATCTTTCGCTCCTGCTCGTTTTAGTGTTACGGTATATTAATGTATTGTTTTCAATTTCTTTATTATTTGCAGTCGGAGTTTCCAAGTCTCTGCTCCTTCTCTCCTCTCCGCCCGGCGCTTCCGAGCCCCCTCTCTCTCTTTCTTTTAATTTTTCCGCACCGCACAGACCCCGGGGGCCAAAAATAATCGGGGCTCTGGAGAGAGGAGGGTCCCGGCCGCACGGATATCGGGCCCCGAGAGGAGATGGAGGCGTCGGGGGCGGCCGATGCAACGGATTGCGAGGCGGTGGCGGCAGCCCGGGTGCTGCGGCCGGCAGCTGAAAAATGGCTCCAGGAAGCTGCTGCTGACAATGAATGAAGGGATACGGTTTACGCGCCAAGGTCCTCCCGCGAAACTCGGATTTCCCGCCGGCTTTTCAAACTACATTTGCATATCCCCGCCCCTCAACCCGCCGAGGACCGTTCCCACAGCCCATTGGGCCTCTATGCCCTCACTTTAGTTCCAATCACGGAGCAGGGCCACAACTTGCTGGTTTCCATTGGCTGCTGGGCATCGTGGTTACCCGGACGACAGGGTCTCTATTTGCATAGACCCCTTTGATTGGCTGGGAGCAAAGCAAGGTTTTTTAGTGGGTGGAGCAAAGCCTTTCCTTCTCTCCCACGGCAGACCACGCCTGACTTAGACCCCGCCTCTGTCCCCGCCCACCGGCAGGCTGTCGCTACTGACCTGGGCAGGGACTCCGCACCCCGCAGACTCAGTGTTGCTCTAGTCTAGAGCGCAAGTTTCGCTTTTGGAAATTGTCAAGGTGACCAAGGGTACGCTTTAAGGAACTCTTTTCTTTGACCTGTCAGTGTATATGTGAATACCAGCAGGAGCTTCTTCCAAATATGTGCCAAAGGCAAGTTGGACCATGCGGACGATGCCTGGCAGGTGGAAAAGGAGCCCTTTAAATCATGGGTTTCTCCCTTTCTGAAATCCATCCAACCAATGGCACGGCGAGAGCTGATCCGGAGGCCCAGGCTGACAGACAGAAGCATGTGGGCAGATAGAATCGTGGGGGCAGAAGGTTCTGGGCAGACGTGATTGCGGGCACCATTTAGTTAACATTCCAGATCATCCTGGTAGCTTCATTATTAGCCCGGATTGGGTTTAAGTAAAAATTAACTTTTTTGTCAAGTGAAGTCTTGCCACGAGTATTGGTTTGAGTCCAGCAAACACCCCCTCTGGCCCAGAAGCACCCAGGGCAGTTAATCAGGGCTAACCTCGAACTGATCTGCCGGTTTCTAATCCGCCAAGCCCTAATCCGAGGAAGTACACGCTTCCCACAATGACATCTTGACCCCAACGAACACTTCACGCCTGGGTGAGAGCACTTTATAGATTTGGTTTCCTAAGAATTTCTCTGAGAGCAAACACAACGATCCAAACCAGTACAAAAATATTGTAAAATATGTATATTTTTGTAAACTAGAAATTGTCATCAGAAAAATATTATGTAATGATTGTCAAACTAACTTCTGTATTGATTCAGGGGTTCATGGGTCCTAAAATTGAAAATTGTTCCTATTTCTACTCCTGCGGGAGAGTAGAGAAAGGTATACATACAATAACCAGGTCATCATTTAGAGCTCTAATCACTGAGAATTTTGTGCAAAACAGCTGCTGGGGTCATGAAGGTTTCAATACCTTGATCCCTTTCTCTTTCATTATTAGTAACAGTATTAATTTCTCAAAACTCACATATTCAGAGCTCTATGAAAGGCCTGGCAAGATATGTCACTCCAGACCAGGACTCCTCAATACTTTAGTCCTGTTACCTTTTTTGAAATAGGATGAGTTAAAAGTACTATTAAACCTTTCATCAGGCTCAGGTATATTTTAGTCTTGCATTCAAACTAGTGTAGGATCCGTGGCCTAGTACCCACACATTTGTTGACACTGATAGAACTGATACTATCTTCAGCGCAGATTAAGGGGTATTCAAAGGACATTAATTCCTGGTTGAGCTAGAGATGTAATAGACTGTAGAACCTCTATAGTTGACCCCCTCCCTACATTGACCACCTCAAGTTGATCTAATTTTCATAGACCAGACATGCACCACATGTATGTATCAGTACAATAGGCCTAGTTCCTTATGCTGACCACCTCCATATGTTGACTAGTTTGGTACATTCCTTTGGATGGTCAATTTACAGAGGGTCCACTGTATTAGCACTTCCCTTGATCTTGTTCCATCTATATTGCTTTCCACTGTGAGTACCTACAGAGAAAACTAGTACTGTTCCTACTTGGATATTGCCATATGCAGATTGTCTCTGTGAACATGCCTTTGCTGATGGTAGTAGGGATCATGAGGGAGTAGGGGCAACATACCTGCATTTTACAATTACAGGTGATGCTGGGACTGTGCACAGAATCTCTTCCCATGAGTGATTGCTATAAAATAAATATGGCATGGTCACAAGAAAGCAAGTATCCACACCCCTGACCCACACCTGGGATTTTGGTTTAGAAAGCTTGAAATATTTATCATTCTATTTTACTCAAGTTATATTTTTTTCTCAAGACCAGCCTGACCAAAATAGATACCCCCATCTCTATTAAAATTAGAAAAACTAGCCAGGCATTGTGGCAGGCGCCTGTAGTCTCAACCACTTGGGAGACTGAGGCAAGAGGATCACTTAAGCCCAAGATGTCGAGGTTGCTGAGCTATGACGCCACAGCACTCTACCCTGGATGACAGAGTGAGACTCTGTCTCAAAAAGAAGAAGAAGAAGAAGAAGAAAAGATGTAAAATTTAAGGTAGGCTATTAATTTGTGGAAGACGTAGCATGTTTTAGTAGAAAGAAAGTGGGCTTTGAAATCAGAGTAATCCAAGTTTAGATCCTGGCTCTGCCACTTACTAACTATATCATTTTAATCTCCAAAAGCCTGTTTTCTTATATATTAAATGGGAACCCAAATTTCAATAGTTATATTGCGAGGTTATGATGGAAATGAGCAATAATAAACATAAAGTTCCAGGCACATAGTAGGTGCTCAAGAGATTGTAACTATTTACTTACATGTGTTGTCATGCTTTGCAGCTCTTTGTAGTCCAGTCTCACTCCCCGTCTCTGATCTTCCTAGAGCTGTTGGATGTTCATATGCTGGGGTAGCTTAGCCTTGTCCCAGACTAAGAGTACAGTCATATCCTAGTTAGTAGGAATTACAGAATCCTGATTGAGAAATTCAGGATAATAACATAAAGCAGGTTCATCCCACCTGTTCATCTGTTAGTGGCCAGCTTCTTTGTCCTAAGTCTGAACCCTCTTCACCTTCCCTTGAAGAGGAGTCCCTCTAGCACTACAGCCAGTCTGCTCTTGCCAACTATCATCCCCTTTTCCTTGCTCTGACTGTGGCCCAAGGCAGCTACTTGTGCTATAATATGCCTGTGTGGTTGATTGAATGGTGGCCTCCCAAAAGATATGTCTACATTCTAAGCTCCAGAGAACTAGGAGATGGTCCATAGGACCCACTTTAAGACTGTGATTGTAACCTTATTTGGGGATGAAAAGGGTTTTTGCAGATACAACTAAGCTAAGAATCTTGAGATAAAATCATTCTAGATTATATGGGCGTGTCCCCTTAATCCAATGACAGATGTCCTTATAGGAGACACTCAGAGGAGAGACACACAGAGAGGAGGAGAAAGGTGGAGGCAGAGATTGGTGTGAGCAAACACAAGTCAAGGAATGCCGACAGCTACCAGAAGCTATAACCAATCTATCTTAGTCCTTCCAGAGGGAGCAGAGCCTTGTCACACATCTTGAGTTTGGACTTCTGGCCTTGAGAACTGTGATATAATAAATTTCTCTTGTTTTAAGCTACCCAGGTTGTAGTAATTTGTATGTCAGCCTAGGAAACTAATACAGCCTGTTATCCTGCCTACCTGAACCTTCAACCCTCTTTCAACGTTTGTATTCCTACCAAGATTCCATTCTTTGCTGGACACCAATGATAGGAATTGCTGGCCTGAACTACAGACCCTGTTGGAGCTTTTCATAGAATGACTTGTTAATCAGAAGACACAGACATGCCTAAGGAGCTTGTGAAAATGCAGATTCCTGAGCTCTACTCCAACCTAATGAATCAAAATCCTTTAAGGCAAGACCCCAGAATCTGCTTTTCACAAGTCCCTCCAGGTAATTTCTTTGAGTACTAGCGGCCAGGGTCAGGGTCAGGGTCAGGGTCAGCGTATGCCTTAGGACCTCTTCCTATTACTTCCTGCAGCTACAGCTGGAATTGCCACCCCTGTGCCTTATCACCTCAGTGGGTGTCTCTAACCTCCATCCCTTCCCATTTTGTCAGTTAGCATAAGTTCTGGATTCTCTATGCATGCACACACACAATATATGTTTATGTATACATAAAGTTTGACATTACAATTTTATTTTAAAGTCTTCATTTTCAGTTTACAAATATAATTTGAACAACATCCATAAAGTCTATATCAATACTGTTCAACAGTTGCATGGAATTCAATATTAAATCTTTGGATGGAAAATTTGTAGTTTAAGGAGATTAAGGAAACTGCTCATAAGCCCAGAAAGTCTTTGGAACATCAAGAGTTTAAATGTGCCTTTCATTTAGTTCAGTCAAATCTGGTTGCCACATTAGATGTAGAGTGTATAGATCCTAAAATTTTAGGATCTAGAGAAGACCAGGAATTTAAGGGTTTTTCTTTTTCTTTTCCTTTCTTTTTCTTTCTTTCTTTCTTTCTTTTTTTTTTTTTTTTTTGAGACAGGGCTTCAAGCTATCACCCTGGGTAGAATGCTGTAGCATCACAGCTCGCAGCAACTTCAAGCTCCTGGGTTTAAGCGCTTCTCTTGCCTCAGCCTCCCAAGTAGCTGGAACTACAGGTATCCGCCACAACGCCTTGCTATTTTTTGGTTGTAGTTGTCATTGTTTGGCAGGCCCAGACCGGATATGAACTGCCAACTCTGCTGTATGTGTCTGGTGCCTTAGCCACTTGAGCTACAAGCACCACCCCTTATCTTTCTTTCTTTCTTTCTTTCTTTCTTTTTTTTTTTTTTGAGACAGCATCTCACTATGTCGCCCTTGTAGAGTGCTATGGCATCACAGCTCACACCACCTCCAACTCTTGGGCTTAAGCAATTCTCTTGCCTCAGTCTCTCAAGTACCTGGGACTACAGGCACCTGCCACAATGCCCAGTTATTTTTGTTGTTGTCGTTGTCATTGTTGTTTAGCAGGCCTGGGTAGGGTTCCAACTCACTAGTCCCAGTGCATGTGGCCAATGCCCTAACCACTGAGCTTTGGGTGCCAGGGTTTTTCTTTTTTTAATTGCAACTCAGTTGCCCACAGAAATAATATTCTCTATTTTATCTTTCTGGTTTGAAAGAAAGAGGAGTATGTTCTTGAGCCCTTACCACATCAAACACTAATAACAAAATTTCCAAGTGCTTATCCTGGGAAAATGATCATTATAATTTTTATAGATAATGGTGCAGTATAGTTTCTTGTCTTCAGCTCACTGACCCAGGAAGGTGTTTTCTGGGTAGAGATTCTGTGTTTTAAAGTAAATCTAGGAAGCACTTTTGCTATGGAGCACTGCAGCACTGCTCACAATTATGTCTTATGAATCTGAACATCTGGTTGGGATCCAGGAATCTGCATTATAAGCTGAATAATTTTGATGCAGGTAGCCCATAGGACCCACTTTGAGAAACACTGCCATCCATGACCTAGCAATCTCTGCACTATAAATTGGCTTATTTGGTCATTATGACATGGAAAACTCCCTTGTAGGTAGTTATCTTTTGAGCAATGAATGTTGCCATTGTCAGCCTGTTTATTTAGACTGTACTGTGATTGCAGATTGCCTCTTTTACTAAAGCTCTTCTGATGTAGTTAACAAGTAATGAGATTTGGACAAAATCTACTAGATGAAAGAGAAAAGTATTATCTCAAAGGTGTGTGTGTTTTTTCTCTTTATGAAACAGATTTTTATTTTGACGTAAAATAAACAAAACAAATGTGTGGCTTAATGAATTACTATAAGGCGAACACCCTTGTAACTAAAACCTGGTCTAGAAATAGAACTTTGCCCCATCTTGAACATGACCCCCACCCTCCCACCAAAAGTAACTATTCGTCTGATGTTTTTAGTCTTCACTACCTTGTATTTCTTTAAAGTTCCATCAAGCAAATATGCATCTTTAGAAAATATGGTTTGGTCTTGCCCATTAAAAAAAGCTGGCTACGGGGCAGTGCCTCTGGCTCAAAGGAGTAGGGCGCCGGCCACATATGCCAGAGGTGGTGGGTTCAAACCCAGCCCCGGCCAAAAAAAAAAAAAAAAAAAAAAGGTGGCTACGTCCTTCAAGTCTCCTTTGATCTGTGGCTCCTCATCTGTCCCTGTCATTTATCTTGAACAATGTGGTGGACTGAATGGTGGCCCCATCAAAAGATAACTTGACTAGAATCTGTGAATTTAACATTTAGAAAAGGAGTCTTTTTGCAGAAGAATTAATGTAAGGATCTCATGATGAGATAGATCATCCTGGCTTAGGGTGGATGACAAGTGCCCTCTTCTAAATCCAATGACAAGTGCCCTTAGGAGAAGACAGGAGAAATAGAAGAGATGGGAAGTTGTATGTCTGTAAGCTAAGGAATACTGAGGATTGCTGGAGTCACTAGAAACTGTCCACTTACCCTCATAGTAGAGTTGGCAGATTGCATGAGGGTGGATCCCTCTGGCAAATCTGAGGCATACCATGTCTGCTTGTCTCTCATTCTGTGATCTTAGTAGTCATCATGCTACTTTCCTCTTTGCCCTTCTTACAATAATTTCGCAGTTAAATTTATCCTTAGGCTGGGTATGGTGGCTCAAGCCTATAATCCTAGCACTTTGGAGGCCAAGGTGGGAGGATCTCTTGAGCCTAGTGATTGGAGGCTGCAGTGAACTATGATGATGCCACTGCACTCCAGCCTGGACAACAGAATGAGACCCTCCCTCAGATAATTTTTTTTCCCCTAATACTTATCTGTTGTACATTTTTAGTGATATTAGTGTTCTTGGACTTTTAGAGTGAGAAGATTCAGAAATGCTTGTCTAACTCCATCTCCTATCATTTCCATGAATATGGAGGCTTACTTTCTCCCCCATTCCCTTCTTCAGAATAGTTTAGACCTTCCCTTTCTTTCTTCTCTCTTATTCCTGTCCTGATCAATGTTGATTTCACTCCCAGCAGTTTCTTCTTGGTGTGGGACACCTGGGGGGTCAGCTTTGAGAGGGAGACAGGCTAGACTGCTCCAGCACCTTCAGGCCTTCCTCCCACAGACTCTGCTCTCATCTGCTACTGGAGGACAGAAGCCCTCTCAGTTTCCGAGGCTGCCCTTGTATCCTTGGTGGAGACCTGTGGGCTGCCTAGGCACTATCTGATTTCCCTTCTTCTCACTGTTGATACCACATGGCTCTTTTGGCAGTTGGTGGTTTGTCCCCACTCATTTGTACTTTGAGATTCACCGGGTTAGTCTATTGTCAATGTTGCTTTTGGCTTTGCTATCTAAATGTCCTTTCTGTCTTCCTGGGGGGATAAGGAGAGATGGAAGAACAATGCTGCCTTATCACCATCTTCAGATTTACCTTCTTTTCTTTGTAAACACATGTTTTGAACCCACTGTATGTCAGATTGCCCTTGAAGTGTCTGTTATGTAGGCAGACATTTTTCTAAGCATTAGGGGGAAAGAGAGTGAGATTTTTGTTTGTTTGTTTTGTTTTATTTTTTAGAGGCAAAGTCTCACTTTGTCTCCAATTTAACGTAAGGAAAGGCAAGGGCAATCAATTCTTTCATTTTATACAATAAAACTCTGTCTATTTAGAAAAATATATTTATCTACACATTTTATTTTATTTTTATTTATTTTTATTTTTTTGAGACAAAGTTTTTCAGCATTATAGCTCACAGCAACCTCAAACTCTTGGGCTCAAGCAATTCTCTTGCCTCAGCCTCCCAAGTAGTTGGGACTACAGGCACTACAGGCATAACGCCTGGTTATTTTTAGAGATAGGGTCTCGCTCTGGCTTAGGCTAGTCTCAAACCCGTGAGCTTAGGCAATCCACCCACCTTAGCCTCCCAGAGTGCTAGGATTACAGGCTTGAGACACCATGCCCGGCCAGGGAAAAGAGTTAGGAGTGTTTTTTTTTTCCTCCCCAGTTTCTCCAACAGTACTCGCTAAGAGAATTGAAGAAGAGGAAGGGTGGGGTGAGAAACTCACAGACTCTAGGCCACTTGTGGCCTTTCAGATCCCCAAGTGTGGCCCCTTGACTAAATCCAAACTTCACAAAACAAATCCCTTTATTAAACAGATTTGTTCTATAAAATTTGGATTCAGTCAAAAGCCCACACCCAAGGATCCAGAATGCCACATGTGGCCCCAGCACTACGAGTTCCTAGGTGGTTCCACACCACACCACCTTTTTATATTGGGTGGCTGATTGTACCTTTTCCTTGTGGGTTTAAATAGGGAACACTGTTGGCATCATATCATAAATGGGCCTGTGGGTAGACAATTGCTCTTTCTTTTCTCCCTTGGTTTCCTTGACAGCACTCTCTCTTGATTCCCATTCTGCCCCTCTGACTTTTCAGATCTCACTGATGGCTTCATTTTCTTCTATATCCCCTTAAAACGCTCTTCTTCCTGTTCTATACATTCTCCCCGGACTATATTATTTTATTGTGGTAAAATATACACAATAGTTATTTTGGGTACGATTAAATTCTTTCACAATGTTATATAACCACTATCTATAGCCTAAAGGCATTCATCTTCTCTACCAGAAATTCTTTTCCCATTAGACAGAAGCTCCCCATTACCCTTTCCCCCAGTCCTTTGTAACCAGTTATCTACTTTCTGTTTCTACAGATTCAACCCTTCTAGGTACTTCATTTAAGTGGAATCATATAATATTTGTTCTTCTGTGTCTGACTTATTTCATGTACCCTAATGTTTTCAAGGTCCATCCATGTTTTAACATACAGGTGTATCTCATTTTCGTGCAGTTTGGAGATATTGTGTCTTTCTACAAATGGAAAGTTTGTGGCAACCCTGGGTCATGGAAGTCAATGGGCCCCATTTTTCCAACAGTATAGCTCACTTCCTGTCTCTGTGTCACCTTGGTAATTCTCACGGTATTTCAAACATTTTCATTATTATTATTTTATTTTATATATAGGAATATATACATATACACTTTGTTGCCCTCGGTAGAGTGCTGTGGTGTCACAGCTCACAGCAACCTCCGGCTCTTGGACTTAGGCAATTCTCTTGCCTCAGCCTCCCGAGTAGCTGGGACCACAGGCGCCAGCCACAACGCCTGGCTATTTTTTGTTGCAGTTCAACCAGGGCCAGGTTTGAACCTGCCACGCTGGGTATATGGGGCCGGCACCCTACCCACTGAGCCACAGGCGCTGCCCTTTTATTCTTATATTTTTATGGTGATCTTTGATTAGAAATCTTTGATGTTACTATTGTAACTTTGATGTTTCTATTGTTTTGAGGTACCACTAAACATGCCCATATAAGATGGAGAACTTCATTGAAAATTGTGTCTGTGTTCTGACCGCTCCACCAACTGCCGTTTCCCTGTCTATCTCCCTTTCCTCAGACCTTCCTTATTCCATGAGACACAACAATATTGAAACAGAATGATTACTAACTCCAAAATGGCTTCTAAGTGTTCCAGTGAAAGGAAGGGTGACATGTCTCACACTTTATCAAAAGCTAGAAATGATTGCACTTAGTGAGGAAGGCATGTCTAAAGAAGAGATAGGTTGAAAGCTAGAGCTCTTGTGCCAGTAAGTGAAGTTGTAAATGCAAAGAAAAAGTTCTTAAAGGAAATTAAAAGTGCTACTCCAGTGAACACATGAATGATAAGAGAGGGAAACAGCTTTCTTGCTGGTACGAAGAATGTTTTTGTGGTCTGGATAGATTATCAAATGAGCCACAACGTTCCCTTAAGTGAAAGCCTAATCAAGAGCAAGGTCCCAATTCTATTCCATTCGATGAAGGCTGAGAGAGGCCCAGAAGCTGCAGAAGAAAAGTGTGAAGGTAGCAGAGACTGGTTCATGAGGTTTCCGGAAAGAAGCCGTCTCTGTAACATGAAAGTACAGGGAGAAACAGTGAGTGCTAATGCAGAAGCTACGGCAAGTTATCCTGAAGTTCTGGCTAAGATCACAGATGGAGGTAGTTACACTAAACAACACATCGTCCGTGAAGATGAAACAGTCTTCTGCTGGGAGAAGATGCCATTTAGGACTTTCATAGCTAGTGAGAAGTCAATGCCTGGCTTCAATGCTTCAAAGAACAGGCTGACTCTCCTGTTAGGGGCTAATGCAGCTGGTGACTTTGAGTTGAAGTCAATGCTCATTTACCATTTCAAAAATCCTACGACCCTTAAGAATTATACTGAATTAAACTGTTTGTGATCTATAAATGGAACAACAAAGCTTGATGACAGCACATATGTTTATGGCATGGTTTGCTGGATATTTTAAGCCCACTGTAGAAACCAACTGCTCGCGAAGATTTCAAAATATTACTGCTCATTGACAATGCACCTGGTCATGCAAGAGCTCTGATAGAGTTTTATAAGTCAATTAATATGAGGTCAGTCAGTCCAGAAGTATTCAGCTATGTAATATGAAAAATAGTATTAATGATGGCTGGATACAACTGCTGTATGGATACAACGCCCATTTTGCAACCCACAGATCAAGAAGTAATTCTGACTTTCTAGTCAAGAAATATATTTATAAGCCTATAGTTGCCATAAATAGTGATTCCTTTGATAGATCTGGACAAAGTAAATTGAAAACCTTCTGGAAATAATCCCCATTATATATATATATATATATATTTTTGAGACATAGTCTTGCTCTGTTGCTGGGGCTAGAGTGCCATGGTCTCAGCCTACTTCACAGCAACCTTAAACTCCTTGATTCAAGAGATCCTCCTGCCTCAGCCTCCCAAGCAGTGGGGCCTATACATCTGCTAATTTTTCTATTTTTAGTAGATATAGTGTCTTACTTTGCTCAGGCTGGTCTCAAACTGACCTCAATAACTGACCTCAAGCAACTCTCTGCCCTGGCCCCCCAGAATGCTAGGATTTGAGCCACCACACCTGGCAGATTTACCATTCTAAATGCCCATCAAGAACATTTTTGACTGATTGCAGGTTAAAATATCAACATGAACAGGAGTTTGGAAGGTTGATTCCAATGATTGTGGATGACTTTGAGAAGTTCTAGACATTAGCAGCATAAGCAACTGTAGTTGTGGTAGATATAATAAGAGAACTAGAATTAGAAGTGAAGGCTGAAGATGTGACTGAATTGCTACAATCCCATGATCAAACCTGAATAAATAAGTTGATCCTCATGGCAAGCAAAGAAAGTGACTTTTTGAGATGGAATCTACTGCCAGAGAAGATGTTGTGAATATTGTTGCCTGTGACAACAGAGGATTTAGAAGATTACATAACCTAATTGATAAAGCAGCAGCAAAGTTTGAGAGGTTTGACTCCAATTTTGAAAGAAGTTCTAATGTGGTAAAATGCTGCCAAACAGCATCACATGCTAGAGAAACTTTTTGTGAAAGGAGGAGTTAATTGGTGCAGCAAACGTCATTGTTGTCTTATTTTAAGAAACTGGCACAGCCACACCAACTTTTAGTAACCCCCACCCTAATCAAGTAGCAGCCATCAACATCAAACAGATCACAACCCACTGGAGGCTCAGGTGATCCGTACCATTTTTCAGCAACAAAGTATTTTTAAAATAAGGTATATTCTTTTTTTTTTTGAGACAGTCTCCCGCTGTTGCCCCGAGTAGAATGCTGTGGCGTCATAGCTCACAGCAACCTCCAACTCTTGGGCTCAAGCGATCCTCTTGCCTCAGTTTTTCTATTTTTAGTAGAGATGGGGGTCTTCCTTTTGCTCAGGCTGGTCTCGAACTCATAAACTCAAGCAATCCACCTGCCTCAGCCTCCCAGAGTACTAGGATTATAGGTGTAAGTCACCACACCTGGCCTGTGAGTTCCTTTTTAATACATAATGACATTGCACACTTAATAGACTAGTGTAAATGTAACTTTTATTCGGACTTGGAAGCTGAAAAATTCATGTAATCTGCTTTATTATGATACTTGTTTTATTGCTATGATCTGCAATATGTAAGAGGTAAGCCTATATATCAAAATTCCATTTTTATTTTTTAAATTAAATCAAAATCCCATTTTTATAGCTAAATAATATTCCTGTGGGGTGTGTGTGTGTGTGTGTGTGTATAAACACACCACATTTTGCTTACCCATTCATCCGTTTATGGTCCCTGGGGTACTTTCCACCTTATGGTTATTGTGAATAATTCCTGTATGAACATTAGTGTAAAAATATCTGTTGAAGTCTCTGCTTTCAATTCTTTTGGCGTATACCTAGCAGTGGAATTTCCAGGTCATACTGTAGTTTTATGTTTGACTTTTTGAGGAACTCCCTGTACAATCATGACCTGAGCATTTTTGATTGATGGGAGGTTAAAATATGTTTATATGTTAAAATAATGCTTATACACTCAGGCGTTGTGGCAGGTGCCTGTAGTCCCAGCTACTGGGGAGGCTGAGGCAAGAGAATCGCTTAAGCCTGAGAGTTTGAGCTTGCCGTGAGCTAGGATGCGACAGCACTCTACCCAGTGTGACAGTTTGAGACTCTGTCTCAAAATAAAATAAAATAAAATAACGCTTGTAGCATTAAGCATTATTGTGTGGTGTTGTCAGGTAAAGCTTTCTATAATGATGCGAATGTTTCATCGTTCTGCACTAACATGGTGGTTATTAACTATACGTGGTAATGAGCACATGAAATACAGCTAGCATGACCAATGATCAATTTTTAAGTTCTGTTTAATTTAAATTCAAATTCAAATTGTTGCCTGTGCACTAGTGTATTGGACAGCAGATATCTATAGGCTGTGGCTTCTTCTAATTCTGTATATTCAGTGTGACCATTTTTTCCGAGTTTCAAATACATACTTCCAATATGCTCCCATGAACATTTTCTTAATTCATGCGGCCCTTATTTCTTATATGAACTGTTACTGCAGACTCCAAATTTATCTCCTAATGTGAAGTTGGCATCAAACTCCAGTCAACTCTACTGCCAAAATGATCTTGTCTACTTTATCCAAGACATTTTAATTGGATCTAGACTATCTACATGGGCAATGAGATCTTTCTAAACTTTCTCAAATGTAAACCCAACAATCTTTGTCTTTCTGAGGCTCTCCATGACCTGAAGAATTATGAACGAATTTCTTCTCTTAGCCTACGAGTTCTCAGGTTATCTCTCTAGCCTCATTTCACGTTATTTTCCAGTAGCAACATGTACTGCAGCCATAGCAAACTACCTGGAGTTCCTCAAATGCTCTCTCACTCCCATGTCTGCTACAGTTGTCACTCTGCCTGAAAATGCCTACCATCCCCTGTCAATGGTAAATGACTACTTATTGTTTAGGACTCAGCTGAGAGAATGCCTTACCTGGGACATGTCCCTCGGTCATCTCCCCCCAGTATTATTCACTGACCCAATAAATGTTTATTGAGTATCTACTTTGTGCAAGACCTTGATTTGGATGTAAGGGAGAAACAGACTTAAGGGTGCCCTCATCAAGCTTAAAGATATAGTCTGCCAAACAGGGAATTACAAAGCTAATATAATTATATATTATAACATATAATATTAATAATACATAATAAGTGCTACAATGTGAGGGGAATACATGGTGGTATAAAAATACTGCAGAAAGATAGCTAACCCAGCTAACTTGGGGGAGCATTTAGGAAGGCTCTCTGGAGGAGGTAATGGTAGAAGAATGAATAGGAATTATTTTGATAATATGGGGTGAAAACAGGGACTATGGGATGCATGACTTGTTAGAGGAAATGAAAGTGGGTCAGCATGGAACAATTATTAAGACATTTGGATTTTATCCTGAAGGCAATGAAAAGTTGTTAGGAAATTTTATACAGATGTGTGACATGATAAGATTTGGTCTAAGAAGAATTCTCGGCTGGGTGCAATGGCTCATGGCACACTGGGAGACTGAGGTGGGAGAATTGCTTGAACCCAGGTGTTCAAGGCTGCAGTGAGTTATGATTGTTCCACTGCACTCCAGTCTGGGTGACAGAGTAGGAACAGGTATCAAAAAGGAAAAATAAAAAATACACAACAAGAAGAATTCCTTTGGTTACAGTGTGGAGAATGTACTGGAGATGCCAGAACTTTGGCCATAAGCTAGGGACCGGCAAATTGTGGCCCCTGGGCCAAATCTGGACTTCCGTTTTTGCGTACCGTACAATCTATGAATGACATTTACACTTTTTACATTTTTGAATGGTTAGAAACAGATCAAATGAAGACTGTCTTATGACTGGTGAAAACTTAAATGAAATTCAATTTTGACTTCTATTAATAACATTTTATTGGAAGTCAGCCATGCACATCTGTTGATGTGCTGTCTGTGGTTGCTTTCAAGCCACATCCACAGTGCTGAGTACTTGCAACAGAGACAGTTGGGCCCACAAAGGCTCTTGCCCTTTACATGAAAAAACTGCCTATTTCTGATCTATGTAGATGAGATGTCCTAGTCAATTGGGCCAGGCAACCCAGGCCAATGCAGATGTGTCCCCTCCTTTTGTACACTGTGTGAATTAAAATGACACCCTCTTGATTTCTTTTTGTTTTCTGTTCTCTATTCTACTCTCAAGATGTTCACTAAACTGGGAACAACTTGAAAGTAGATTTTTCTTTGGTCAACTTTGTCTTTTTGGTGCCTAATGCATAGTACTGTCTTAGTACGTATTTGTTGGATAAATAGACATGTAGTATACTTACATGTTACAGTAGAACTTTAACACTTGACCACCTTCCTATGATGACCACCTCTTTAAGTTGAACTAATTTTTTTCTTTTCCTTTTTTTTGAGACAGAGTCTTACTATGTCACCCTCTGTAGAGTGCGGTGACGTCACAGCTCACAGTAACCTCAAAATCTTGGGCTTAGGTGATTCTCTTATCTCAGCCTCCCAAGTAGCTGGGACTATAGATGCCCGCCACAACACCTGGCTATTTTTTTGTTGTTGCAGTTGTCATTGTTTTAGCTGGCCTGGGCTGGGTTTGAACTCATCAGCCTTGGTGTTTGTGGCTGCTGCCCTACCCACTGAGCTACAGGTGCCACCTGAACTAATTTTCATAAGCCAGACATGGATCACTTATATGTATAGTAGCCATAGTTCCTTATGTTGACCACCTCCATATGATGACCACTTTGTTACAGTTCCTTGGGTGGTCAACCTACAGAGATTCTACTGTATATATATCATTTGCCACTTTTGCTAGTTGTCTCCTATTCTTTATTGCCAGGAACCATCTCCGTCCTGCCTGATTTAGCTGAGACCATGCTCCTTTACCCCCACTCTAAGGCTGTCAATGTGATGTGGCGTTGGCCAGCCTTTTCCAGCCTTTGGCTTTAATGCTTAAAAACTCAGAGAGCCATCTTTCCCTTTATTTTGATTTTGCCTACAGTTGACCTTAGTTTTGTCCTCCCAAAAGCTGACGAGATATTCATCAGGGAAAGTGAAAGGTTTATCCCTCCAGTTATCCAGTATTCCTGCCCTTACACTGCACCTGAACACATACCATCTTTTGCCACATATAACGTGCTCCTGTGAATAATACACACCCATGTTTTTGCCCCAAACTTTCAAAAGAAATCTTTTGTTTTAATTTTTTATATTTAAGTATGTGGTTTTTGTATTATAAAGGAATTTTATCATTTATTTTTTAACATATTATGGTATAAGAAATTTTATGTAAAAAATAATGGCAAAACACAAGATACAAGAAATTCTATGTACTGGTAACAAATTTATATATATACATCATAGGTGGCCAGAAGGTCTTCCTCACTGTCAGTATTAGAAGTATCATCTTCTCAACAAAAGTTCTTTTACCACAAGGATATTTGCACCAGACTATTTATTGCAGCTCAGTTCACAAATGCCAAGTTTGGGTGGAAGCAACCCGAATGCCCATCAACCCATGAATGGATTAAACTGTTGTATATGTACACCAGGGAATATTATCCAGCCATAAGAAAAGATGGAAACTTTACATATTTTGTGTTTACCTGGATGGAGTTGAAACACATTCTTCTTAGTAAAGTAGTATATCAAGAACGGGAGAAAAAAGTATCCAAAACACTCAATACTAGTATGAAACCACTATATAAGCAACTACATGCCCACATGAAAGATAAAACACAAAAATATAGTCTAGCAAGGGGGAGGAGAGAGGAAAGAAGAAAGAGGGGGAGAGGGAGGAGAGAGGGCCAACATCAGGATCTCATCTAATGAGCACAATGTGAGAGTCTTCAGTACGGCCCCTGGGTGAAGGGCTCAATTACAACTTGAACTTTACCTTAGAATTGAAAACAATGTAACCTAAACATTTGTACCCTTATATTAATTTGAAATAAAAAACATTCCCTCCCCACCCCCCAAAAGGAAGTATCATCTTCTCAGTTTCTCCACTACCAGTGTCTTCTGAAGAGTCACTCTCCTCATTCCAGTACATTTCATCATCCTCAGTTCCATCCATAGCACTGTTGATGCTGCATTTTTTTTTTTTTTTGAGACAGAGTCTCACGTGTTGCCCTTGGTAGAGCTCCATGGTGTCATATGTCACAACAACTTCAAACTCCTGGGCTTAAGTGAGTCTCTTGCCTCAGCCTCCCAAGTAGCTAGGACTACAGGCACCTACCACAATGTCCAGCTATTTTTAGAGATGAGGTCTTGCTCTGGCTCAGGCTGGTCTCAAACTGGTGAGCTTAGGCAATCCACCTGCCTCGGTCTCCCAAGTGATGGGATTATAGGCATGAGCCACCATGCTCGGCCTGATGCTGCATTTTTAAAACAACTTCATAACTACTTCCTTCTTGACACCATTCCATGATCTCAGGATCCAGTAACAAACCTAGGTGATGGTTGCTTTTCTGATTTTGCCTGTAGGTGTTAAATCCTTACCAGCTGATTGTCTACTCTTTCTTCACTTGTGCCTTAAAGGGCTTCTTTACTGATACATCAAGAGGGTGCAATCGACTAGTTAGCCCACCAGGTCTCACAGCAAGTTGGGTTTTCAAGTCTGTTGTGATTGCTGTTGCTCTTCATGTAATATGGCCTTTTGTTGCAAGTTCAACAAAACCGACTACCATATTCCAGGGTATTATTTTGCATATGGATATCATTACTGCTTTCAAGAGTTGCACTTTTAATGCATAAGCATAAATAAAAGAATTTAAAACATTTATATAGATACTGAGTTAGTACTACCCGTGTATAATGTGCATCCTTATTTGTCCCTCAAAAATTTGGGCAAAAAGTGTGCATTATACATGGCAAAATACAGTGCACACATAAATACAAACAGAATCTAATGCCAGTGGTGGGTATGTAGGTTAAACCAATCCAATGAAATTCAACTCAACAATTTTTCTATTTTAGTAGAGATGGGTCTCTCTTTTGCTCAGGCTGGTCTCAAACTCCTCTCAAGACTTTTTCTATACCTACCAGAAAAGAAGAACCCTTTCTGCTCTACTTGAAGCTGGGAGGACATAAAGTGAGATTATTTAGGGGCCACCACTTGAAGATAGAAAGCCTGAGAATGAAGTTAACGCAGAGGAAAATGAGAGTGGGAGAAAGGAAAGAATCTATGTGTATGTATTTAGAGACAGATTCTTCCTCTATTGCCCCAGGGGTGTGGTGGCACAATCTTAGCTTGCTATAACCTCAAACTTGTGGGCTCAAGTGATCCGCCTACCTTGGCCTCCCAAGGTGCTAGGATTACAGGTATGAGCCACTATACTCAACCTCACGCCTTAATAATATAATTAGACTCTGTAGGCCCAGGTATACTTGAAATTGGACTCCTTCTGTACTTTTTTTTTTTGAGACAGTCTTATTATGTCACCCTTGGTAGAGTGCAGTGGTGCCACAGCTCACAGCAACCTCAAACTCTTGGGCTTAAGTGATTCTCTTGCCTCACCCTCCCAAGTATCTAGGACTACAGGCACCCACCACAACGCCCAGCTATTTTTCTGTTGTAGTTGTCATTGTTGTTTTTAGCAGCCTTGGGCTGGGTTCGAACCTGCCAGCCCCATGTAGCCATAGCCCCTAACCACTGAACTACAGGCATATTCTACTTTTTAAAATGCGATTCAGGAAGTACCTTCTTTGCTTAAGCTGGTATAAATTGGGTTTCAGTTATTTCAAATAGGATGGTTCATATCTAAAGATGTATGGAGCTCAAGCCTGTGAGATGTCTTAGTTTAGGTTCCAGAGCTTGAGGTAGTAGTAATTAGCTGGAGGCAGCTTTTTGGGAGATAATCTCAGAAAGCAGGGGTTAGGGAACAGTGAGAATAAAAGAGGAAAGCCCATAAAGAGGGTTTGTTAATGAGCTGATTACTGCTAAGGGCAACTGGGGTGCAGTCTTGCTGGGGATACTCTGGGTGGAATGTCTCAGAATTGTTCTCCAAGGGAAGGGAAACTGGCATTTCCCTGGATCATCCCGCAACTCTTGATGATCCCTCATTGGTTGAGAGTTAACTGTGGTTGTTAATTCCTCAATGCAACAGATGAGTAGGCTTCCTCAGCCTGGGAGAAAAGGGCAGGCAGGAGAGTAGAGCAGGAATATACCTGAGGTGCTACAGCGTCCCTGGGACTATCTCCTGCATGTACTCTGACACCAAAGGCGTGTTGGGAATGAGAGTGATGCAGGGCACTAAGAGGGCAGGCTACAAATGGTGCAGATTCCATGTTAGTGGTCAGCAACCTCCTTTTACCCCTTTAGGAATGGCCGGGGGGGAGAAGAAGCCCTAAGAGAAACAGTACAGGGAAAGTAAAAAAATAAGTGGGAAAGGTGAAAGGTCGGAGGAAAAAAGAGAAAAAAGTAGAATACAGAACTGTGGAGGTGCCGTGGACAAGGACCTCAAATGCCATTTATCTGCACGAGTGAAATCTAAGATGAGGGCCAGGAGTGGTGGCTCAGGCCCTCTGGGAAAATAATCTTAGCCCTTTACGAGGCTGAGACTGGTGGATCGATTGAGCTCAGGAGTCCATGACTAGCCTGAGGAAGAGCGAGACCCCATCTCTAAAAATAGCCGGGCATTGTGGCAGGCACAATGTAGTACCTGTAGTACCAGCTACTCGCAAGGCTGAGGCAAGAGGATCACTTAAGCCCAAGAGTCTGAGGTTGCTGTGAGCTATGATGCTACGGCACTCTACCCAGGGCAACGAAGTGAGACTCTGTCTCAAAAAAAGAAAAAGAAAAAGAAAAGAAAAGAAATCTAAGATGAATGGTAGATGCTCGAGAAGGAATATTAATATTTTAAAGACATTAGGTCTGATTTATTAAATTTTAGTATAATGATATCTTCATTTGTGAGTTCTTTACAGAATATAAAGCATTATGCATGCAAATATTGTAACTTTAAAAGTAGTGAGTACATTCTTGTCTGAAAGATATTTTAAAAGAATATTTATAGTAAACAATGAGGCTAAACGTTTTTACCCTTACATCGGTGTTTCTACTTCTATAAAACATAGGTGTTTCTACCCTCTTCTAATACAGAGCATTACGGATATTAAATGCTCAGCGCAAACTCACATACCTGCTAGAAAGGAGAATTTCTAGCTCAGGTGTTCATACTCTTGATTCAACGTTCCCCCCCTACAGCTCACACCACCTCAAAGGAAGCCCAGTGGCCTATAAATGACACAGCTCTGAAAATGGAACACTGGTTTAAACCGAAGACTCAGGTTCTCCAGATAGCAAAATCTGATTTCCAACTTATTCTCCAAAAAACAAACCCTGCAGATCCCAGATATTATGGGTTGAATTCTGTCCTTCCCGAAGGGTATGTTCAAGTGCTAACTCCCAATACCTCAGAATGGGAACTTACTGGGAAATAAGGTCATTGGAGATAAAATTAGTTAAGTTAAATGAGGTCATCCTGGAATAAAGCGGGCCCCTGATCTGGTATGACTGGCGTCCTCATAAGAAGACAGTGCCTGAGGTTGTCTGACTGGCATCCTTGTAAGACGACCAGCCATATAAGGACACGGAGACACAGGGAAAACATCATTTAATAATGAAGGCAGGGATGGGTCTGCTGCTGCTGCAAGCCAAGGGATGCCAAGCTAATTACCAGAAGCTAAAAGAAGCTAAAAGAGGCCAGGAAGGGTTCAGAGGAAGTGTGATCCTGCTACCCCTGGTTTAGACATCTAACCTCCAGAACTGTGAGATAATGAATTTCGGTTGTCTACACTACCAGTTTGTGGTATATTGTTGTGCTAACCCTAAGATATTAACAGGCCAAGTAAATTCCTTTCTAATAAATCCTCCATGACAAAGGTAAATGCCTTTGCTAACAACTTCTTCTTTGAAAAAGATTGCATTCTTGGGGCTGGGTGTGGTGGCTCACGCCCGTAATCCCAGTACTCTGGGAGGCTGAGGCAGGTGGATTGCCTGAGCTCAGGAGCTCAAGACCAGCCTGAACAAGAGTGAGACTCCATTTCTAAAAACAGCTGGGTGTTGTGGCAGGCATCTGTAGTCCCAGCTACTCGGGAGGGTACGGCAAGAGGACCACTTGAGCCCAAGAGTTTAAGCTTGCTGTGAGCTACGATGCTACAGCACTCAACCAAGGGCAACAAAGTGAGACCATCTCAAAACAAAACAAAACAAAAAAGATTATATTCAGGATAATGTTTTCTCTTTATATCTTAAGTTGCTCAAAACAAGGAAAAAAAAAAAAACTCCTATAAAAAGCTAGAAATAGGCCAGGTATTGTGGCTCACAACTATCGTCCCAGCACTTTGAGAGGCAAAGGTGTAAGGATAGGGTGAAGCACAGAAGGAATTTGAGGTTATACCAAGCTATGCTTATTCCACTGCACTCCAGGGTGAGTGACAGAGTGAGGCCCTGTCTCTAATAAAACAAACAAACCCAGAAATATTAGGAGCTTTCAGTTATTCAATGATGGTTTAAGAGTTCAAAGAAAATACTAGATCTTTGGTTTAACAGCAAAAAGTTGATATTTAGTCTCTAAGGCTATTTCCCCCATGCATTATTATATATATTTTTTAATTCTGTGGTCATTTTATTGGAAAAGTATAGATAAATACTTACACATTGTGGTTGTAGGAAAACCTTTTTTTTTTTCCCTGCAGTTTTTGGGCCAGGGCTCGGTTTGAACCCACCACCTCTGGCATATGGGGCCAGCGCCCTACTCCTCTTAGCTACAGGCGCCTCCCAAGGGAAACCTTTTCAAACTTAAATTATGGTAGAAAATTTAGAAAGCATGAATACTACCTAAAGTATACATTAATTTTTTCCCCCTCTTTGAAGATGGTTTATAGGAAGGTCACTGGATGTTTTCTTCTGCACTGGTCTTGCACTGAAGATGATCTGTATGTAGTAGTATAAGGTGAAGGTCCCTCCAGTGCTAATGTATTTCCCAGCCATCTCCTGGGATGATCCCTGGCCTAAAATTTCTTAGAGTCATTCCTTCAGGTTTCAGAATAAACATTGGGACCTTGTCTTTAGAAGTTGGAATGATTCCCAGATGACATCTGAGAAAGGTAGACGAGGAGTGTTTAGATTCTCTGGCTTTTTTTGTCACTAAGCATGGAACAACTTACCCGATCTGCTAAAAGTTACCAGCAATGTCAAAGAATCTGGATCAGGCAGGCTGTTTGATGGTGGAGAAAGCACGGTGACAAAATCTTAGAGGTTTGTTGAGGAGGCCGGTAGGCTCATTGCTTGGACAGTGGTCAGTGGTCCTTCTCTATCTGGAAGGTCATCCTCTCCCTCTGACCAGCCAGCTTCAGGAGGGACATCTGGGGGAGGGAGGAAGGATGGGCCATGAGCCCACTGAGGAGCAGCTGTGCCCTTGATGAAGGGAGGTGCAAATGCTGTGTCCTCACAGCCTGGTTCTGGAGTTCTAGGAGCAGAAAGATGGATCTGGACGCTGATGGGGTGACAAGGCTAGAAAGGCACAGCAGAGCGCAGAGCATGAGGAGCCAAGAGAATCGCGCGCTCGGAGCACTGGCTTTCCCTGCAGTTGGTTTTGAGAGTCTACCTTATTTTGGTCCTGCATAAAGCTGGTGAGCTAGCTATCAAGAACAGTGAAAATCTGGCTGTGCGCAGTGGCTCACGCCTGTAGTCCTAGCACTCTGAGAGGCAGAAGTGGGTGGATAGCTTGAGCTCAGGAGTTTGAGACCAGCTTGAGCAAGAGTGAGACCCTTGTCTCTTAAAAAGAAAAAAAAAAAAATTAGCCGGGGTGCCTGTAGTCCCAGCTACTGGAGAGGCTGAGGCAAGATGATCTCTTCAGCCCAAGAGTTTGGGGTTGCTGTGAGCACTCTACTGAGGGCAACAAGGTGACACCCTGTCTCAAACAAACAGACAAACAAACAAACAAACAGTGAAAATCTAATCTATCCCTCTGCTACGCACTAGTCTTATTCTTGCAAGGCACCAAGAAAAACAAAAAGATAGATCCTACTATGCAAGCTGTTCTCTATGAGCTATGAGGCAGTCGTTATTTTGGCTTTAGACTATGAGAGGAGATAATCCGCCCCTCACTTTTAAATCTCTCCTTCTCTTCTTTTCAGATTCCTGAAGGGATCTGCCTCTCACTGGAGGCTTGATATGCCCCTTGAGAACTGGGATATCGTTTTCTATTTTTTCAGGAATGTCTCCATAAATATTGTTGACTGATCGATTCTGTCTGCGTTGCCCATCCAATCATACCGAAGAAAACGAAGCAAGGGAAGAAGCACGTGTTCCACAGACAGTGCCTGTTTTACTGCTCCTCGTGGTTCAGACTGACGGCAGAAATATGCAGGGGCTAATATACTTCAGATGAACAAGTGTTAGAATCTGTTTGCAAATAAATAGAAATGGATTTCTGTCGGGATGAAAGGGTGGTGGAAAGGGGTGGGGGTAAGGAAGGAATGCATGGAATTATTGGAAGAACATCTGGTTTAATTAAAGAATAGAACCTAAAAAAAAATAAAAAGCTGGGAGTCTTGATGTCCAGTTTACGTTGAATAAGTGAATAAAAGAAATTCTAGAAATAATTTCCTATCTATGAGGAAACCCATCAGACCTGTGGCTTTTCCAAATCAAAGGGTTTCTTGTATTGTTCTGCTTCAGAAGTTAAATTCTCTGTTCAAATGAAATCTTGGCTGAATGTAAATAAGGGCAGAGCTACACTGATGCGAACCCAAATGGGCAATCCAGTGATGTGGTCCAATCACCTCTATCAGCCACTCCACCCCCCATTCAGGAAACTCCAACTCCCTGAATCTGGGGAGAGCCATCGGGGATGCATGTCCTTAGGGAGCTTTCTAGGTGGTTGTGATTCAGAGCTAGGCTTGGAAACCACAGTTCTGGGGCTCCACTGAGCACAGACTGGGTGCTCCACAAGGGCAGGAGAGTTCACGTGCATCCTTCACATCTGGAGGTCAGTGTTTACCTTGGACACCAGGGCTCCTGTCCCTATCTATGTTACTGCAGCTTTGTGTAGCGTTCCCACAGAGCTGACTCAGGATTACAAGGGCTGTTAGAGTTATAATAGAGGCGCAGTAAATGTCTGTTAACTTAGTCTAGCTTTCTCGGGAAAATTTAGGATAGGGCAGAAAGATCTATTTTTTTTCTTCTTTTCCTCTGAGACAGAGCTTTCTCCTTGTGAAATGTCTCTCTCTTACTCATTTCTCTTCACAGTATTTCAGTGGGTGGGGGAGGACAGGCATTTTCATTCTTATTTTATAGATAGGGAGACTGAGGACCAAGAACATTTATTCATTTGTTTCCTGCCCAAAAAGTCAACTTAAAGATTTGAAGCAGAGCTGGGCCTACCTTCCATGGATATCTTCACGGTAGTTAGTGGTTAGTTCTCCTGAAGTAACAAAAAGAAAGCTCTTTTCTCAAGAAAGTACATTAGGAGAGGCCCTTACATAAATGTCTTCTATTTAGTGGAAAACTGGTAATATATGATTACAATGCGATCTTATGATTGTGTTGAGCAACAAACAGAATCTTATGTTTTATTTGAAAGATTATAGACTTTACAATCAGTTAATGTTATTTTATACACTTTGGGTCCCTCGGCCTCTTTCAAAGTACTACTTAGAATTTCCCCCGTTGGCAGTATTTACAGACTGCATTTCCCATTTATTTTCATCAAGCTGCTTCTCTGAAAAAGATCCTAATAAGCTTCCCTCGTAACTAAATTCCTCTATTTCCTTCCCCGTACCTATTGGAGAATGGATCTCCACTGAAAGGCATGGCATTTAACGTATTATCTTACACCCTGGTTCTCAGACTTTTCTAGATAACCTGGAAAGGGCATCGGCCCTGGGGCGTTCCTTTCTGAATACCCCGGGAACGTCCACATTAGGGCCCAAATCATGAGAGGAGTTCCTCTGGAACTGATCCCAGATTTGGGACTGTAGATCACAAGTATGAGTTTATTTATGGACAATGATTATGTGAAATTTTCTGCAGCAAATACAGAAAATTCTAATCATTGCCTCACTCTCAAGCATCTCTCCTCAATCTGAGCATAATTTCTTTCATTTTTGATCAGGATGTGTGATGCATAACTAATGGGCTTCCCACCGCCATCTGGCAGGCTGTGTGAGTTCACAGCTCCCATTACAGCTGAAGCAAGACCACAAGCCAAATTTAAAGCAGGAGTGGGCTACAGGACAGTTGTACCTGTGCGAATGACTCCTCCTCCCACTGTACACACTCTCCTCCGTGGGACTACCATCCTGAACGGCTTGTACATGCCTGCAGCCTTTCAGCTAAGGCCCTCTACCCGCACTGACAAAGGCAAATTTTAGTTTCCCAATTGTTTTGTTACTGAAGAGGAACTGGCTAATTTGTAGAGTTTCAAAGCTTTCTCTATTTTGAATCATTCTTTATCATTCATTGTTATCAATAAAATTTCGTTATATTAAGATGATGGATTCTGAGGACTTCCCTACTCTTGAGAAGAAGCTCACGTAGATTACCCAATATTCAAAATTGTATCTATGTGCGGTAATTATAGGAACACATCTTAATTGGCTTGCCATCGTTACTGTCATTAGTCCTTTACCTCAAGATGGGTCACTGGAGTGCTTCTAAGTTAATACTGAAGCAAATGAGGACGCTGACAGTCACAATTACTTTCTGCGTAATTTATGCTCTTTATAATTCTTCTGTGAAATAATTTTTCCCTTAAGAAGTACTTGCTGCTGCCTTTTTCACATTATCCTTTTCCCAGGTTGGAACTTCTCTCTGTATCATATTCACATATGCAAGTCCATAATCTATTAGTTATGATTTGACTATACGTCACATTAAGCCAACTTGCTTTGCCTCGGCTCCAAGGAGGAGCTGAATAACTACTCTTGTTTCGTTGATTTGAAACTCTGCGTTACATTTCTTTTCAGTATCTCTGAGACAGCATGAGTCTGACAATTGATAACACAGTATAGTTTAATTGCCAGTGTATTTTACATGGAAGACACACACAACAGAGCGGTGCATGTTTTAATTGACAGTGTCTCAAACTTGATCAGATATGGTAAGTTTTGAGAGAGAGAAACTCTTTCACAGGATTACAAAGAACATAAATTACCTTGAAAGTAATTGTGACTGTCGGTGTAATGCGTCTCTGTCTCAGGGACTACTCGAACCAGTAGTGTGAACACTATTGGAACTCTCTGTCTATGACCTATGATCTGGGTTGGCTTTATTTCTCTTTTCACTACAGACTGGCTTCCACGACAAGTGACAGGGCTACCGACAGCTGCATACATAGTTTCATAGATTCTGAGTTTTACCGCTGAGTTGCAAATTCAAAACTACCAGTGAGGTTGTCTTAGCTTGAGTCAGGTGCCCAGCCCAGATTAGCGGGATCACGTTTGGCCAAGGACATGTAATTGTGTAAGAATTATGAAGAGCAAGGCCGGGCACAGTGGCTCACGCTTGTAATCCCAGAACTCTGGGAGGCCAAGGCAGGTGGATTGCTTGAGCTCAGGAGTTTGAGACCAGCCTGAGCAAGATCAAGACCTCGTCTCTAAAAGTAGCCAGGTGTGTGGTTGGCGCCTGGGGGGCCTGAGGCAAGAGAATCACTTGAGCCCAAGAGTTTCAGGTTCTTGTGAACTATAATGCCACAGCACTCTACCCAGGGCAACTATGTGAGACTCTGTCTCAAAAAAACAAAAAAAAGTTATGAAGAGCAAGAAATGAGTAAGGCAGGTTGCATTGAGACTGGGTGAGAGTGGGGGTAGGGGGTGCCCTCCTCCGGAGCAGGAGGTCAACACTGGGTGTTGTCTGTATTAACAGGAGATCACTTATCTTAGGTTGGGAATGTTGCATCTTTATTGGTTTCCAGTTTTGTTCTTTGCTCTCCTCACAGCCAAAGCCACTCAATTCTCACTCACAGCTCAGAACTACGCTGAAGTTTAGGTCAAATTTTGAGAGGGCCAATTCAGGAAAAATAAAGATGTTTAAAGACCACATCTTTTTTTTTGAGACAGAGTCTCAAGCTGTCGCCCTCAGCAGAATGCCATGGCATCACAGCTCACAGCAACCTCAAACTCTTGGGCTTAACCAATTCTTTTGCCTCAGGCTCCCAAGTAGCTGGGACTACAGGCACTGCCACAATGCCCAGCTATTTTGTTGTTGTTGTTGCGGTTGTCGTTGTTGTTTTAGCTGTCCCAGGCCAGGTTTGAAACCTTCAGCTTTGGTGTAGGTGGCCGGCTCCCTACCCACTGAACTACAGGTGCCACTACACAATTTTTTTTTTTTTAATAGACTCCTTAGGGAGAGAAAATTTATGTTTACTTGTAGCAGAATTTGCTGGTTGTATAGAACTTACTCTGTACCCTTCTTGGGTATAGCTCAGAGGCTAAAAAGCTAAAACAATGTTTCTTGGACACCTTAGCAAGTAACTTCCGGCAGAAACCTGGAAGGCAGGGTAAACAGTATGAGTGACTGGGAGATAGGACCCAGTGGTGGAGATTGTCATTCTCCAGGGGCAGCTGTGATGGTGGCATAACTGTCTTCTGTCCATTGGTCTTGGCTCCTATTTGGCTGGGAATTTCTCCTGTTGGCACTGTTCCTGGCTGGGTGGCCACCAAATTTTGTTCTGTCCCTCTTGAAAACTCTAAGTGTAGATAGCAACAATAAATCTACTTTTGCTAGCTAGAGTGCATTCTATGGTCTGCAACTCAGATCACTAACTAATACTCTTCTACAGCCAGCAAGAATGTCTTAGTCATAAAAATATAAATAATTGGGTCTATTGGAGAAGTAGCCACCTGGACTTCACGTTCTTTTTTGGAGTCCTCTTTCTAATTTATCTGTGACATCCACTTCAGAGATCATCTAGTATGTTCATTCACATCTCATGAAAGATTGGCAAAAAATGCATGAGTCCCTATTGTTGGCAAAGGTATGGGAAAATAGACACACACCCTATAGAGGCATGTGGGTAAGGATATTCCCTGGACTTCAACTAGCTAATCCATGACTTTGGCCAAGTTATTTGACTTTTCTATGCTTCAGTTTCTAAATATGTAACGTGGAGACCAAAATATCTATCTTAAAAGACTGTCTTGAGGAATAAACAAATCAAACCATGCATAGCGTTTGAGATGGTGCCTTGTAGAAAGTAAACCTCAGTCAACATCAGCTATCATTATCATGTACCTTTGCTAGGAGCATAAATTGTCACATCCTCTTTGGAGGGAAATTTGATGGCATCTATCAGAATGTCTATATACTTTGGCTCAGCAATTGCACTTGTAGTCTACAGAAATGGGTTTTCTGTAATGTCCATTAGTAGGGAACAGTTAAATGTAATAGAATATTATGCAGCCAATAAAAAGAATAATGGAGGGGTCACCTAAATGGTTTATCTTACAAGGGTACAAGTGAATCTTTCTAAAAGCAGAGTATGAATGTCTTAACTTAATGACTAAGAGAATGACACAAAGGTTATGTTAACCAGTTTGATGAGAGTATTTCAAAATGTATATGAAAACAGCACACGGTACTCCATGATTGCATTAATGTACATAGTTATGCTATAAGAAATTTAAAAAAACCCAAGAATTTTAAAAGCCATTTTAAGAATTAAAACCAGAGTTTTTAAATATCAATACAATGACTGAAATAAAAATTTTATTATATGTGCCCCCCCCCAAAAAAGAATAATGGAAGTTTATACACTTTTGGCATGGAAAGATCACCCCCTACATCACTCATTTAGTCATCAAATATTTATTGCGGACTTCTTTCATCTTCACTGCAGCAGGTGCTGAAAAGTTAAAACTATTACATCATGGAATAGTCTAGGTGGTAGGATCCAGTGAGTGGTAAACAACTATCTGTACTTAGGTACAAATGTCTATTGGGCTAGGAGCTCTCCGGTCCAGGCTTTGGAGAGGTCTCAGGTTGACTTTCCTCAGTCTACCGAATATAGGTGCTGGGGCTTGCTTTCCGCACCACCTTTTCCCATATCTCAGCTCCACTTTCCATCTTGGAGGCCTGTAAATTACCAAGGCACAAGTAGGCCTCATGTCTGCTGCCCAACTAATGGCCATCCAGCTGGCTGCTATTCACAGGAAGTATTCACATGGTCGCTCAACCCTCTGCAGACATCACCAGGCCCCTGGAGGCTCTCTGGTACTCTGAGGGAGAAAGGTGCCAGTCCCTTCTCCTATTGCTGTGGGTGCATCCAGTCCTGACCCTCCTCTTGAGCCACACAGAGCCCTATCATGTCCCATCCCATCCATCACCCCACCTCTTGTCTAATCTCTGAGTCAAGGAAGTTGGGCTCTTCACATATTCTTTTTCCTAACAACTATTCATGCCATAAACTTTTAGCCCCAAATTCTTTGGGATTTTATTTCATTTTATTTTTAGATAGGCTCTCACTCTCTTGCCTAGGCTCAAGTACAGAGTATCATACAGAGTATCATAACTCACTGTAATCTCAAACTCCTGGGCTATCCTCCCAAGTAGCTGGGACTACAGGTACACACTGACAAGTCCAGATTTTTTTATTTCTTGTAGGGATGGGGTCTTACTATGTTGCTCAGGCTGGTCTTGAATTCCTGGCCTAGAGTTATCCTCCTGCCTTAGCCTCCCAAGTAGCTGGGACTACAGGTGCACACCATCAAGTCCAGATTTATTTATTTGTTTATTTATTTATTTATTTGAGACAGAGTCTCACTATGTCACCCTGGGTAGAGTGCTGTGGCATCACAGCTCACAGCAACCTCAAACTCTTGGACTTAAGCAATTCTCTTGCCTCGGACTCCCAAGTAGCTGGGACTACAGGCACCCACCACAACGCCCAGCTATTTTTTGGTCATAGTTGTCATTGTTGTTTGGCAGGCTCAGGCTGGTTCAAACCCACCAGCTCTGGTGTATGTGGCTGGCGCCCTAGCTGCTGAGCTACAGGAGGTGAGCCAGATTTTTTTGTCTTGCTATGTTGCTCAGGCTGGTCTTGAATTCCTGGCCTGGAGTTATCCTCCTGCCTTGGCCTCCCAAAGTACTAGATTACAGGCAGGAGCCAGCGAGTCCAACTTGATTTTGATTTTTAGTAGTGAGATTTGAGAACTGAAAATACTTTTATCCCCCCACTCCCGCCCCAACTCAGGTATTTGAAGCTGAAAGCTTTGGCCATGTGTTATTTTGGTTCCTTCAATAACCCCACCTCATGGCTCTGCTTTAATATGGGGAGAATATGACAAAAAATTAAAACATAAACAAGAAGTATTTTTTTTAAAAACATCAAAACAAAACCAAGAAATATTGAAGACAAAATCACAGTGATTGATCTACCACAATCTTATCCCATCACATAGAGAAGAAAATCGAGGAAACTGGCTGTTAGCAGGGTGTACCTCTGACAAATGGAGGAGGATTGACAGTGGGGTGAAAGCAGATTTTGGTTTTACTCTGAAAGCATCTTTTGGTTTCTTTTAAGTATTTATAGACATGTTTTAATGTTATCTTGTGTAATTAAAACCAATGATTAAAATAGTAACAAGTGGGGCAGCACCTATGGCTCAAAGGAGTGGGACACCAGCCCCACATGCTGGAGATGGTGGGTTCAAACCCAGCCCTGGCCCAAAACTGCAAAACAAACAAACAAACAAAAAAAAAAAACCTAGCCCTAAAAAAAAAATAGTAACAAGTTTTTCCAAGTAGGAGCAGTGTTTGGATGTTGAGCAGAGTATGAGTGGAGAATATGCAGCCTTCTGATTTCAAGATGATGTTTTGTTTTGTTTTGTTTTTTGAGACAGAGTTCCACTTTGTGGCCCTGGGTAGAGTGCTGTGGCATCATAGTTCACAGCAACCTCAAACTCTTGGGTTCAAGCGATCCTCCTGCATCAGCCTCCCGAGTAACTGGGATTATAGGTGTGTGCCACCATGTCCAGCTAGTTTTTCTATTTTTAGTAGAGATGAGATCTGGCTCTTGCTCAGGCTGGTCTTGAACTCCTGAGCTGAAGCAATTCACCTGCCTGGGCTCCCAGAGTGCTAGGATTACAGGCATGAGCCACCATGCCCAGCCAAAATCATTCTTTTTTAAGTACCAAAGGAGGCAAGAAAAACTTAACGTAAAATTTGGAGTTAGTCAAAAGGCTGCATTCGAGGACCCAGAAGGCAGCAGGCTCCCTGCTCCTGGCTGGCTCCTGCTCTTTTCACCCCTTTGACTGTCTCCTCTGCTCACTATACTTATCTCCAATTCTAAGTTGCCCTTCTTCATCCGGCAGCTCAGAGCTCACCCTCTCAGAAAGTCTTTCTGGACTTCTCTCTCATCTTCTGCCCCAGGCTGTGTTGAACGGCTCCTGCTGCCTCTGTGTCACTCCTCACAGACTGTTACCCAGTACTTACCAGGTGGCTTTGAAATGATCTGTCCCCACGTCAGTCTTCTTCACTCTACTGTGAACTTTTTGAGGATAAAAAAACGAGTCTTACTCACTACCGTGTCTCCAGATCCTAGGCAGAATGCCTGGCACATGGGCGTGCTTAACCAATGTTTATTTGACTTTGATTCCTGCTTCTAAGTCTGAGAAGTACTGCCCTGCTTTACTATAAATATCTGCAAAGGCAAACAAATACTAACATCGGCTCAGCTTACTCTGCAAATGGACAGCTCTCCCTTCTAAATCTTGCATATCTCATCTCTCACATCAAATTGTTCTGACCCTTCTTCACATTCCAGAAAGGCAAACTTCCTTTCTCCTTATTTCCAGGAAGATTTGGACTGTTCCTATTCCTCTCCTTTTAATGAAGAGGAATCCCCTGGTTGAGACTAATTTCCCTTCTCTACCATTGGGAGCATCTCCTTCTATCTCTCCCTGAACCTAAGTTCAGTGAGTTCACTATTCACCTTTCTTTTCTTTTCTTTCCTTCCTTCCCTCCTTCCTTTCTTTCTTTTCTTTCTCTCTCTCTCTTTTTTGAGATAGAGTTGCCCTATAGAGTGCTTTCACATCACAGCTCACAGCAACCTCAAACTCTTGGGCTTAAGCAATTCTCCTGTCTCAGTCTCCCAAGTAGCTGGGACTACAGGTGCCTGCCACTACCCCCAGCTATTTTTTGTTGTTGTTGTTGTCATTGCTGTTTGGCAGGCCTGGGCCAGGTTCTAACCTGCCAGCCCTGGTCTATGTGGCACCTTAACCACTGAGCTACAGGTGCCGAGCCAACCACTACTTTCTGGTATCTCAGACATCATTGGGCCTGACTGGGAAAACTGCAGCAGGATGATAAATTTATTCATTTAACCATTATTGAGCACCTACTCTATGCCAAGCACTATGTGATGTAAGGCTACAAAGATAAATAAGAAGCCATCTCTGTCCTTGTACCAGTCAGGATCCTGGCAGAAAACAGGTGGCACTTCAAACTGGGTGGTTTGAAGAAAATGTAGACAGAGTTTAGGGAACCCACAGGGGATAGTGCAGTCTTGTCAGGTTAGTAATAATGGGAATCCATTACCATCCTAGGCCTGAAAAGGGGGAAAGGGATATAGCTGCTGAACTCGGGAGGTGGAGGAGAGGCACCAGCTAGCAGGGTGGATGAGATGCTTTCTGATAGGGGGTGGCCTTTATTCAAGGGCAGTCAACTGACAGCCTCCTAGCAAAGAGGGAACCGGGAGATCAGTACCTTGATCTCACTCTTCTTAAGACACCAGTGCTCCTTCCCAACCAGTTGGAAACAATGAGGGAGGAAGCCCATGGATGAGTCCATACGTCAGCCTCCTGGAGCACAGCCAGAAAGAGGTGTGTAGAGAATGAATCTGGATGGGCAAATGAAAGGTATCAAGCAAGTCCTCAAGGAGCTCGGTGTCTAACCGAAATTAAAATGGGCAGGAGAGTGAAATGGCAAGCTGCATAGTCCGCCGCCTCTGAAAATGTGGGAGGCAGGACTAGAGAAGGAGGACCAATAACAGGAGACTCTAGGGGTGCAGAGGAGAGAGATGATAAGGCTGAAAAGGGGGCGATCAACTTGGAGAGGTTTAAGAGTGAAAGCGTCGAGTCTCAGGGATTGGATGTGAGGGAGTTGTCAAAGACGACTCTCAGGTTTCCAGCCTGGGCACTTGCTAGATAATGGTGTGTCCAGCTGAGAGCAGCAGACTGAAGAGAAGAATCAAAAGTTCAGCTGTGACTGGGGAACATTCAGTAGCCGGTAGTTAGGAAAAAAAAAAAAAAGAGCCTAGACTGCAGGGACAGAAAGGTCTAGGCAGGAGGAATAGATTTGATAGTCTTTAGCATGTAGACAAGAGGTGCTTAAAACCATCACCCAGAGACTGAGTTGAGAGTGAGGAGTAGGAAAAGGGCTTTGGAGGAAGAGTGTGGTTGGACAGTAGCTAGGGAGAGTGGGAGGGAGGGGATGTACAGCATAGGCTCCAGAAAGGACTATCCTTTTAAGGAGTCAAAAGATGCCAGAAGCCTAATATTTGGACACTTAACTCTCGCCTCCTCCTTGGAACTCTTTACGCCCTTGGTTTCTGCAGGTTTTCCCCAAGCCTTCTCTTTCTCTTGGCCTCTTCCAATCTTCTCCACTGATGTACTCCTCTCTTCAGTCCCTAAATATGTGCACACCCCAAATACTCTTACACCCACGATGCCTCTAAATAGGAGACTCCTTACTGATTTGCTCTAAATTGAATCTAAGGACCCAAAACTGTCTCAGAGATGCCCTCTGGCGTGTCCCAGTGTGAGAGCATCTCCTGCAGCCGCCCATGTCCATCAGGGAAGGACTCTCACCTGTGCCAACGTAGCTGTCAGTTACTGTCCTCCATGTGTGGTCCACACTCTACAGTAATGATAATAATACATCGTAACATTTATAAAGAACAGCTCATTGGAGGTACCGGCTGACTCTCCTATACTCACAAGTGATCCACGGACTCATAAATCAAAAATCAAAGAAGGGTCAAGAGCAAATATAAGACAGAGGGGTCTAAGTAGGCAGAGGGAACAGCATCTGGGCCAAACTTTTTTGCTGTCCTGTGTGCTGGAGGCTCTTCAAGTTTTCCCTGTGTTTTTGAGCTGAGTGCCTTGGTTTGTTCTTCTTTTGCATTTTTGACTTAAGGAGTTTGATATAATTTAGGTCCTTTCTTGGAGTTATCAAAATCCATCATCGTTCATGGGTGGGAATGGGATAATTGAAGGATAACCAACTCTAGGACGGTAGATACGAAGTCTAGAGAGATAGCTTCCAGGGTCATTGGTTTGCAGGCTGAGTGCCCTTCTGGAAGCAACATTTGGGTTTATTGTTGGTTTTATTGTTAATTGGTGGACTATTACACCCTCACAGTGGACTAGTGATTACAAGGCAGATGCCCACCTGCAGGAATTCATCACAGTAAATGGCCTATTCTGCCCTCTGTTAATTTAATCTCCAATCCACAATGCGTCATGTTGGTATTGCTCAAGTAGATAAATGGATGTCATCCATGCTTATGTAACTTCTAGCTGAGTGCTTTCTGCTCCAGCCATGCTTATTTGTGAGTCATGATTATGTCTGTGTTAAAACACTGCTGCAAGCCGCGTGTGCCTGTGTGGGTGTCTGAGGCATGGGTGTAGTCTACAGCCTGGGAAGCTAAACCTGTTGGTGAAGGGATTTTCGTTTACCTAAGACAAAGATCTTAACACTTAATAAAGACCGGATTAATTTCAACAGGTTATTTACATATAGAATAAGGGATGTTAGCAAAAAAAAGTGTAGCCAGATGGAGCTGCCATCCTCCTTCCTGCCCAGCTGCTCTCTGGGGATAGTGGGGGAGAGAATCAAAAACTCTTACCTTCTCCCAGGCTGGGCAGTCTGTGGCTAGTTTTCCTGTCTACCTGGTAAACCAGCAGGATTCTTCTGCCTCTGGAGGAAGATCAAGCCTCTTTTTGAGTAAAGGAGAGCCAGGGGAGTTTAAAGAATAAGAAGGTAGACTCAATCCAGAGCTCTGTGCTCTTGGCAAGTTTTATCTGTAAAATGGGATAATAGTATCTATCCCATAGAGTTGCTGAAGGACTATTAAAGTTAATACGTGAAAAGAGCTTCGTGTCCTACACATTGTGGTGCTCAAGTAGCTGTGTTCTGAAGGGTTCACGGAGGGGTCCTGAAATTGGGGCTGACTCACTGCCTCAAATCCCACAAAGGAATAAGTTGAAGTCTCATGAGGACATTCCCTTGTCCTCCATCCTCCTTTCACCGTCTCCTTTCAGTGGCAGTCCTCTCTTGAAAGACTTGCTCGTCCCGTGGCTCTGTCTTATCCTGGGGACTGTGGTAAGGGCAGGTCCTTCTTTTCCTTGAGTTGAGTTTTGGGGCAGGCTGTGGTGTGCCGTCTTTCATGAGGCTGTGTTCCTCCCACCCTTCTCCCCTCAGCCCGGCAGGCACCATTGTCTCCTTACCAGGGCTGATGCTTTTTATCTTGTTCAAGTTCAGGCAGCTCTGTCAAAGGCCCTGTTTCTTTGGATGGGGTGTGGGTGACTTTGTGACTGCCCTCCACCTCATCTGAGACCAGTTTTTCCTCCCAAGTGCTATGTCATTTTCAGGCTCAGTGTTTCGGGTTTTCCTGACTGGCAGGGGGCTCCGCTGAGACGCTGTGCGCTCACTCTTCATTAGGTAACCCGAGCTCCATGCTTATTTCCATCTCAGAGTACCCCATTTCCACAGGCTCCAATTAGGAGCACAGCCCTGGAGCCTTCCCATTCATGTTATTCCAGTTGACTGTTCCACCCAATTTCTCCCCAGCGCCCATTTCATTCACTGGAGTCAGAAAACAGAAAGGACAAGGATAGAGCACATAGACTGGCTCTTAGCAGATTTAGAATATTGACGAGAATGCTTAGGATTTTATGGCTCAAGAGAAGAGGAGTTAGGGTTGGCAGCCCCCTCAAGACGCTGCCCGGCTGAGCTCCAGAGTCTTGTTTACTGGCCGGACCACCTTTTTTGAGGTTTATAGTGTTAGGATGGGCTCCTTTCCTCATGTGATTGCAGGTGGTGAATTTTTAGAGGACTTGCTTTTACTTTTTTCTGTTGTTTTCTCCGGAATTAGCTTATGCGGCAGCATCATTTCTCCATATTAATCCAGAAGTTGTATTTTTTTCCTTTTAATATGGATGAGACCCTACTCCTTATGAAATAGAAACCCTGACCTTATTAAGCTATAATTCTTCTCTGGGCTGGCTTTTTCTTTACAAGGCTTTGCACATAAACCAGCAATACTTCTCCTTGAGCCACCTAATGGAATGGCACCATATTTTATCTCCAGCTTTCAAATATCTCCTCGGTAACTGAAGTAATGGCAGATCAGGGAATCGCTTCAATGTGCCACACAAACTAATTTGCTGTAACCAGCCAGAGAAGCAGATCTCCCAGAAGAGCCGTGATGTAGTAGAGTGATTATCAGGATAGTTTTGGGAGCCAGACTACTTAAGATCAATTTCTGTCTCTACCACTTACTAGCTAGCTGTGCAAACTTGAACAAGTTATTTAGTTTCCTGTATCTCTAGTTCCTAATCTGTAAAATGGAATGATGAGAATTAATTTTACTCACTTGTTAGGGTTCCCCTAAGATAGGCGTCCTCAAGCTATGGCCCATGGGCCACATGTGGCCTGCCTAGGACATTTATCCGCCCCTCTGGGTGTTTTTGCTGCTGCTGCCTGTCCTGCTTAGCAGCCGACTTGTCCCGGGGCCCATAGTCTGGCCCTCCAACGGTCGGAGGGACAGTGAACAGGCCCCCTGTTTAAAAAGTTTGAGGACCCCTGCCCTAAGACATTCATTTTGCGTTTATGAAACTTAAATGTATTATTTTGTGTGATACATTTAGAATCGTGCCCAGCTCATTGTAACTAGTTAATATGTAGCAGCTAGTATCTTCTTTTCTTCTTTTATTCTATGTATTTGCTTCGAGTCTAATCTAGTTACTCTGGACAATCCTGGTCTTGATGAGAAGAAGCAAATATACTTTTACTTAACAGAAGTGATGTAGAAATACAACAGCTCTACTGATAGGAAGCAAAAATGGGAACAGAAGCTGGGCTCAGTGACTCATGTCTATAATCCTAGCACTCTGGGAGGCCAAGGTGGGAGGATTACTTGAGCTCAGGAGCTCAAGTAGAAAAATTAGCCCAGTTTTGTGGTGATGCCTCTAGTCCCAGCCACTTAGGAAGCTGAGGCAGGAATATTACTTAAGCCTAGAAGTTTGAGGTTCCTGTGAGCTAGGCTAAGGCCAAGTGGACACTCTAGCCTGGGGCAACAGAACCAGACTCTATCTCAAAAGAGAGAGAGAGAGAGAGAGACAGAGAGAGAGAGGGGAAAAAGAAGAGAAGGGGAGAGAGATAAAGAGAAAGAAAGAAATGGGGACCTGAAGCAGAAGAGATCAAATAAGCAGAAATTACTGGGCAGAACTAGGTGTTGCGAACAGGTGTTTGTTATAGTATCCTCTCATTTTTGTGAACTTTCATTTTCTATAATAAAAACTTAAAAATAAAACAATGTGTCAGTGTGAATCACATTCAGTGAGATGGAGCTCTCAGATATTCTAGGTGGGAGGTCAAATTGCTATGAGCTGCTTAGACACCATTTTGACAAGATACATCAAGAACCCTGGGGCCGGGTGCAGTGGCTCACACCTGTAACAATAGCACTCTGGGAGGCCAAGGCAGGCAGACTGCTTGGGCTCAGGAGTTCAAGACCAGCCTGAGCAAGAGGGAAACCCCTCTTTCTAAGAAATAGCCGGACATTGTGGAGGGCACCTGTAGTTCCAGCTACTTGGGAAGTTGAGGCAAGAGAATCACTTGAGCCCAAGAGTTTGAGGTTGCTGTGAGCTATGATGCCATGGCACTCACCCCCAGGGTAACTGAGTGAGACTCTGTCTCCAAAAAACAAACAAACAAAAAATAACCCTGGGTGGTGCCCATAGCTCAGTTGGCATGATACGGCCAACATACACCAAGGCTGGTGGGCCTAGGCCAGCTAAAAACAATGACAACTGCAACAACAAAAAAAATAGCTGGGTATTGTGCTGAGCACCTGTAGTTCCAGCTACTTGGGAGGCTGAGGCAAGAGAATTGCTTAAGCCCAAGAGTTTGAGGTTGCTGTGAGCTGTGACGCCAGAGCACTCTACCCAGAGCGACAGCTTGAGACTCTGTCTCAAACAAAACAAAACCCTAAAAATATTTGTTCCAGTTACTATTGCAGTATGAAAAATTACTCAGAAATGTGGCTTAAAGCAATCATTTTATTATGCTCACAGATTCTGTGGATCAGGCATTTGGATAGGGTATAGTGGGGATGACTTGTCTCTGTTCTATAATGTGCCACATCTCAGCTGGTAAAACAAGAAGGCCTGGGGTCATGCAGAGGGTGGGGCTAGAACTTTCTGAAGTTTATTCACTTATAAGTTTGGGACCTGGACTGGTGCGACACAAAAATTAGGACTCTAGAATGCCTCACGTGGCCTCAGTGTGATCTGGCTTCCTCACATAGTGGCCTTTGAGTAGTAAGCCTGTTTGCATGGTGTCTCAGGACTCCAAGCCTGAGCGCTCCAGCCAGCATGGTTAAGAGATCACATAGCATCAGTTCTGCTTCCTCTATTGGTTGAAGTTTTCATAAATCTACGCAGATCAAAGAGAGGGAAAATAGACTCTAGGAGAGGTGTCAAAGAATTTTGGGGGTCATATTTCAAAATTGCCACAATGTTTATGTCTTTTGACCTAATGATTTCACTCCTAGGAATTTATCTTAAGGAAATAATTTAAAAATGTGGACAAGGTTTTATGCACACATATATATGTTTCAGTATAATTTGTAATAATGAAGTATTAGAAATAAACTTAATGACTAATCACAGGAAAGGAAATAAATGTTGGCAAATCACTAAGATGTTGAATGGTCATTAAAATAGTGTTGGACTTTTTTAATGCATAGGAAAGTGTTGATATTTTTCCTTTCTGAGACTTGTAAACTGTCTTTCCTGGGTCCACCATCTCTCTCATTTTGCTCTTCCTGTGCCTGAGGTGCATTTGCCAGTGAGTTGTTTACAAGGTTGGTTGTAGACAAGCCTATGTGTCTAGTTGCACCAGAGGCTTTCCTAGAACTTCTGCCCAGTAGCTGTAACTTCCAGCAAGAGTTAACAGGCTACTGTCACCTCCTATCTCAGCCCTCACCTAAAACAGTAGCTGTAGTAGACTTTGGCTCCAATGAATATCCAAGTTTTCCTGTCACAGGTGCCCGCTGAGGTCCTATCCCATTGTTCTCTTCCCCAAGGCCAAGGTCTCTTGGGACCCATCAATACATTTAACAGATCACAATATCTTAGACATACATACAGCAACTACAGATATAGTTTTCCCATGATCTACATAACATACTACTTTTTAAAAAGACCTCAAACATTTTATAAGTCAATATATTCATTAGGCAACATTTGAAAGAAACTAATGCCAAAATTACATATTATTATTGATATTATTTTCATAATAGTTTCCTGGTCTGAATTACTCTTGACAGTGCTCTAATGTGAATGTCTAATTCTCCAAGATAATTTTAAAAGCTATACAAATAATCAGAACTACATACATTTTGTTTTAGATCACATACAACGAATAACGCTGGGCTTTGTAGCAGCTCACAGAGCCATCACCTGTGTGATTTAATCAGCACTAGCTCCTTCTTTCTGCTTTGTTGATACTATATGAGTAAAGGATTAGGGGGAGGGACAAAGTATAGTTTGAGACAGAAATGGAAATGGTTTATGATGCAAACTCTGACTAATATGGTTAAATCATTTGATCCTCTTAAAGGATTTCAAATCGGGAAAGATTTTACTCTCCATTCTAACCCAATTTCTACTAGTGAATTGTTTATAAACTCAAAGTGTCATCTGGGCTATTGGCAAATATTCGAGTCTTTTCTGGGGACAGGAAAGGATTGCTGCTTTGCAGTTAGCTTGGCATTGGCCAATAAATCGTGAGTGAAAGTAAAAACAAATATTACTTCTGGGCGAAGCTTTAAGAACGAAGGTGTGCTTTCCCATATTCTCTCTCTCTACTGGGTAGCAATGGCACCTACTTCATTCTGGCCCCCAACTGCCTACACGAGCACAGTCTTCCCAACTTGCATTAGACATATGATAGGATGGAGAAAAACATTTATTAAGCTGTTGATGTTTTGGTTGTCTGTTACTCCAGTATAATTCAGCCAATCACCCCTGGTAAAGGAGGTAGCTAGCGAGATGATGGGTAGGTAGCCAGATAGACAGACACACAGATGCAGATACACATGCACTGCTAGTAGTTTTTCATGGGCAGGGCTATAGGCATAGAAATCATGACTCTTCTATAGTCCTTACTATAACATTGAATAATTAGCCTCCTGGTCACTACCTTTGATTGAGATTCATTTGTGTCTCCCTACCCTGAATTATCTTTTGAACTTGTTGCTCTTTACATAGAGTTTTCACAAAATATTTTTAAGTGGAAAAAAAAGGAAATTATAACCCAGAACGTATAGTGTAACTCCATTTTTGCGAGGAAAAAATCAGAGATTTTTAGAAAAATGTTTGGAAGACCAAAATATGAACTGTGGTAGGAATATAGGTGATTTTTATTTTTTTCTATATACTTTTTTTTTTTTT
>NW_003852421.1:16282627-16324999 GCF_000181295.1 Otolemur garnettii | reverse complement strand
GGACCACAGGCGCCCACCACAACGCCCGGCTATTTTTTGGTTGCAGCCATCATTGTTGTTTTGGCGGGTCCGGGCTGGGGATTCGAACCCGCCACCTTAGCTGTACGTGGCTGGCGCCTTAGCCGGTTGAGCTATAGGCGCCGAGCTTTTTTTCTATATACTAATGTTCTTTTGTTTTTTGAAAAATATAAGCACATGTCATAAACATTTATTACTTTTGTTCTGATCAGCCTCCATTCCTTCGTGTAAGTGCCCTGTTTCCCTTCAGTCCCAGGGAGTCTGGATGACCTGTGAGCTACCTTACCTTCCCAATCCCACCTAACGTAAAAGTGGATAGAGATTGAGCTAAGCCTTGTGAACCAGGTATGCTTCTGGAAATCTGAACTTGATACAGAAGCACGGGGAGAGGTGGTGGTTGGAGTCTTCTGTCGGCAGAACCAAAGGAGACCCCTAGAATTTCCCTGCTTTCTCTTTTTCTTTGGGATTTAGGAGTTCCTTTGATTTTAGGGTTATCCAGTTTCCTCTATTCGTTTTATCTCTGGTTTAAGTTAACCCAAACTGACTTCAGGGTTTGCAACAGTAGTATCTTTGTAGACATAATATGCATGTCTTATTTAGTTAAAAGATTAACAAGATGAAACATAACAGAATTAATTCATTTTGGCCTATTATCTAGGAAGAGTTAAATTGTGGAAATTTTTTTTGTTTGTTTTTGGAGACAGAGTCTCACTATGTCGCCCTTGGTAGAGGGCCGTGGTGTCACAGCTCAGAGAGCAACCTCAAACTCTTGGGCTTAAGTGATTGTCTTGCCTCAGCCTCCCCAGTAGCTGGGACAAATATCCGGCGTATTCTTTTTGTTGTCGTTGTTGTTTAGCAGGCCCAGGCCAGGCTTGAACCCTTCAGCCTTAATGTATGCACCCTAACCACTGAGCTACAGGCACTAAGCCAATTGTGGAAAGTTTTTATGCCTTTTATTCTTGTTTTTCTCAAGGTGGTGGTGATTATTACCAAGCCTCTTTTAAAAGTGAACAAGATTCATCCTCAGCTAGTGCTGGATGTATGTGTGTGCATGTTTATGTGTACCCATAATATTACGTGCTCGTTGGAACTTAAGCTGGGAGTGTGTGTGTGATAAAGGCTGTATGGGTCGTATGACAATGACAGTGCTGGGTTAATGTCCTGCCATTCTAGCCTACCACCTGCTACTTCCTCACCCCCTCCTAGTTATAGCACACGTACTTGTTACTTGTGGCCCCTTCCATATGGTGACTTGGACTGTCCCATCAGTGTGATGTTCTCCAGCCTCCAGATCTTTTTATATAATAGTCACTGCCTCTCTCATTCCCCATTCAGTAAATATTTGCTGAGCGACTACCATGTGCTAATAGATTCTCCAGGTGCTAGGGATCCAAAGCAAGTAAGATAAGACCTTGTCTCTAAGGAGCTTGTAGGCTACCAAGGACCATGGAAAGCATGGACAACCAACCAACAGGACTCTGGATATTCCTTCCTGAAACCTGGAGCCCACTCTCCCACCAGTGCTCAATTCCATGGACCTTGAGTATAGTAATCGGCGCTACCCCTGTAATTCTGGGTCTTCTCCTTCAAAGCACACAGTGGAACTGCATTTCATTCTCTTTGAAATTAGGTGTAGCCATGTGACCTGTTTTGACAAGTAAGATGTGAGAGGAAACCACATGTGTCGGTTCTGAGGAAATGCCTTTATGAGAGAGTGTGTGATCTGCCATGTTAGTGACTGGCCATGTTCCAGATGTTCACTATTAACTTGAGTCCTTTGATAAGGGTGACATGAATTAGGGTGTGGCCCAACCAACCCAAGATGGACAATAACATAAGCATGAAAAAAAATCTTAGTTGTTACCTCAGCATATGTCTTTTCTGACAGATGCAAGGGACATCTCCTAGATCTGGTAGGACTCCTAGTGGACCTGGATCAGGCTATCTAGTCTGACTTAGGGTTGGTGGTCCTGGGTGGTTTGTGATACTAAATGAACAAAGACACCACCAAACTTAGTCTAGCTGAAATTAGAAGAAAGAATCCTTTCAAGGTCCAAATAATTTCTCCCTAGCCTTGAGTGGGCTGCTTCACCCTGCCATGAAAGTCTTTGAACTAGCAAACCTTTCGGGCAAACCTGTTTGGCAGTAGTAGGTTCATATGTGCTGAAAGGAAAGGACCACATCTGAGGACCAAGAATTTTTTGCAACAAAACAGCCCTGGGGGATGGTGGGCATTGCAAATCTCTGATCTTGAAATCTAGGCTTCCCACTTAACTTTGCATTCTGAATCAATTGTTGTAGCCACCTCTGGGATGTATTTAAATAGAAAAAATGTTGCAAACATCATTAGAAATTAAGAACACACAAAGTAAAATAGCACCATGATCTCCTTAAGTTGACCAGGTTGGTCTTGAACTCCTAACCTCAAGGGATCTTCCTGCCCTCAGCCCCCAAGTATCTGGGACTACAGGCTCACGATACTATGCCCAGCTTAATTTGGCAAACACATACATACACACACACACACACACACACACACACACACATATATATACATTTTTTTTTTTTTTTACACAGAGTCTCACTCTGTTGCCCTGGCTAGAGTCCCATGACATCATCATATCTCACAGCAAGCTCAAACTCTTGGGGTCAAGAGATATTCCTGCCTCAGCCTCCTGAGTAACTGGGACTATAGGTGTGCACTATGATGCCCAGCTAGTTTTTTCTATTTTTAGTAAAGACTGGGGTCTTGCTCTTGCTCAGGCTGGTCTCGAACTCATGAGCTCAAGCAATCTACCTGCTTCAGCCTCCCAGAGTACAAGGGTTACAGGTGTGAGCCACCAAGTCTGGCTGATTTGGCAAGATATTTTAAACATCCTGTGTTGGTAAGGGTGATGGAAGTATAAATTTCTATAATCTTCCTGCAGACTGATGAGGTACAAGATACCCCCCAAATCTTAAAGATATGTATGCTTGTTAGCTGCTTCTTCTGTGATAATCAAATTTTTAGACAGTATAAAAAGAGTATATTGCCAGCTTTTCTTGCAGCTAGGAATGCATATGTGAACAAGTTCTGGCCACTGGGAGAAGAGAAGAAGTGATGTGTATAACCTCAGGATTGAGCCCTAAAGGAGCAGGGAATCGTGTTTCGTTCCCCCCTTTTCCTGTCCTGCTGTCTAGAATACAGATGTGATGATAGATCAGAGGGACAAAAGCAATATCTAGGAATGGCAGACATGAGATAAAAAGAACTCGTGTCCTTGACACCATGAGATCACCATACTAGCTCTGACTTTGTCTCAGATATAAATACACTTTTATGTTACTTAAGCCACTGCCTGTCACACATGGAACCAAAAATATCCTAACTAATGCACCAGAATCTCTACCTTTGAAGAGTTATCTTAAGTTAGTAATTGAGGATATATGCAAAGATTCAGGTAACAATGAAATTTATCAGGTATCTTTCTCTATGCATGAAAGTTGGAAATAAACTAGTTTGTTTAAAGAAATTATGATTTATCTATGCAACAGAGTACTATGAAGCCATTCAAAATTACTCTGCAAAAGACTATTTATTGTTGTAGAAAGACATTCATTTTTAAAAAATGTACACAGAAGACAAAGGGAATACCAGTGTGTCTGATCTCATCTTTTCCCTTCCTCACTGGCAAAAGAGAATTCTAACTCTGCCCATTAGGTCTCTTCCTTTCTCCCATTTTCTATGGAAAACTTACCTTACCAGAAGAACTCTTTGGGGCTTTTGTGGTAACAATTGAGAGGAAAGAACATGGGGAAGGAAGATAAGGGTACCTCGGCTAGGGTTGGAGGAGGAGATTTTCTGGGAGGTTCTGAGAAGTGAGAACTGAGCTGTTTTATGTGGGATGGTGGGTGGGAGCAGAAAGGGGAATTTTTTTTGTTGTTGAGACGGAGCCTCAAGCTGTCGCCCTGGGTAGAGTGCTGTAGCATCATAGCTCACAGCAACCTCCAGCTCCTGGGTTCAAGCCATTATCCTTCCTCTACCTCCCAAGTAGCTGGGACTACAGGCGTCCGCCACAACACCCGGCTATTTTTTGGTTGCAGCCATCATTGTTGTAAGGCGGGCCCAGGCTGGATTCGAACCTGCCAGCTCAGGTGTATGTGGCTGGTAACTTAGCTGCTTGAGCCACAGGTACCGAGCCAGAAAGGGGAATTTTTAAGAGGATGCCAGTGTATTACATGCTTCTTGAAGATGTTGGGGCTGAGTAACTTCAGGCTGTCACAGTACGTAGGTGTTGAATTATGAGGTCTCTTTATCATGCACTTAGAAAGAGGTTCTGGTGGCCGGATGTGGTGGCTCACACCTGTGATTCCAGGACTTTGGGAAGCCAAGGTAGGAGGATTGCTTGGGGCCAGGCATTTGAGACCAGCTTGGGCAATGTAGTGAAACCCTGTCTCTATAAAAATAAATAAATAGGCTTGGTGCCTGTGGCTCAAGTGGCTAAGGTGCCAGCCACATACACCTAAGGTGGTGGGTTCGAATCCAGCTGAGGCCCACCAAAACAAAAATGACGGCTGCAACCAAAAAATAGCTGGGCATTGTGGTGGGCACCTGTGGTCCCCGCTACTTGGGAGGTGGAGGCAGGAGACTCGCTTGAGCCCAGGAGTTGGAGGTTGCTGTGAGCTGTGATGCCATGGCACTCTACCCAGGGGGATAGGTTGAGGCTCTGTTTCAATAAATAAATAAATAAAGGGGTGGGGAATAGGGGTCTTGAAGATATATACCAAATACCCAGGGTTTTCCCCCTGGATGGGTAGAATTCTATTTTCTGCTTTGGGGGTTTTCTGGTAGTATTTCTCCATTTGTATGGGAAAAAAACGCTAAAATTAATTTTTTAAAAATGGTCATTGAGCTTTATTCATCATCCCCCAAACTTGGAAGCAATCAAGAAGATAGCCTTTAATAGGAGAATGGAAAAATAAACTGTGGTACATCAGAGAATGGAATATTATTCAGTATTAATAGGAAACATGCTATTTTGCCATGAAAAGACATGGTGAAAATGTGGATGCATATTACTGAGTGAGAGACGGCAATCTGGAAAGGCGACATCATGTATAATTCCAACTTCATGACCTCCTGGAGAAGTCAAAACCATGGAGTCAGTAAATTAAAAAAACAAACAAACAGTGGTCTCCAGGGAGGAAAGGATGACCAGGTGGAGCGCAGCGGATTTTTAGGGCACTGAAACTATTCTGTACGACACTATAGTGGTGAATACATGTTACAGGTGCTGGGCAGATGATGGATGGGTCTGAGAGTCAGGGTTCTAACAAGGAGCTCCAGGAGTCTAACTGGGTTTGCAATCATCTAGCCAGGATTCCACAGGGCTAGATAATTTTCCAAAAGGGAAAGGCTATTGTCTTAGTGGCCAGCTGAGGACATAATCACTAAATGTCATGGGGCTTAGGGAGGCTCACCCCACTCTGATGCAGTTGAAAATCTGCATATAACTTTAGACTCACTGAAAACTTAACTACTAATAGTCTGTTGACTGGAAGCTATACCAGATAACATAAACAGTTGATTGGGTCATAATTTTTATGTTATGTGTATTATATGTCATATTCTTACAATAAAGTAGGCTGGAGAAAAATTATTATTAAGAAAGTCATAAGGAAGAGAAAATATACCTACTATCTATTAAGTGGAAGTGGGTCATCATAAAGATCTTCATTCATCATTGTCTTCATCTTCCTCCAGTAGGCTGAAGAGGAGGAAGAGGAGGGGCTGATTGTGATGTCTCAGGAGTGGCAGAGGCAGAAGGGGTGGAGGAGGTACAGGGGGGAGGCGGAAGGGGGTGGAGGAGGTACAGAGGGAGGCGAAAGGGGTGGGGAAGGTGGTGGGGGAGGTACAGGGGGAGGCAGAAGGGGTGGGGGAGATGGTGGGGGAGGTACAGGGGGAGGCGGAAGGGGTGGGGGAGGTACAGGGGGAGGCAGAAGGGGCAGGCACACTCAGGGTAACTTTTACAGAAAAATCTGCTTCAAAGTGGTCCCAGGCAATTCAAACCCACATTGTTCAAGAGTCAACTGTGTATGTGACAGTTTATGCCACGTGATTTAAAACAGGCCTCCAACAACAACCACCATGCTGGTTTACGTAAATACACAGAATAAATTCAAGTGGCCCAAGGGCCATGTGAATTAAATAAAATAGTGCCTGTAAGGCAGAGATCCATTGGTAATCAAAGTCTACCCTGTTTCTAAGCACTGCACATGAGGAGGGTAAGGCATTTTAAAACAGGATTGACTACATTATTTGTAGTACTCAGTGCAAAATGAAAGTTCATGACCCCTTGTTCAAAAATTATTCATTTCAAGACAGTGACAACAAAGCATTAAATCAAATGTGGGGACTTGGCGCCCATAGCTCAGTGGGTAGGGCACCAGCCACATACACCAAAGCTGGCAGGTTCAAGCCCAGCCTGGGCCTGCTAAACAATGACAACTGCAACCAAAAAGTAGCCGGGTGATGTGGTGTGCACCTGTAGTCCCAGCTACTTGGGAGGCTGAGGCAAGAGAATCACTTAAGCCCAAGAGTTTGAGATTGCTGTGAGCTGTGACACCACAGCTAGGGTGATGTAATGAGACTCTGTCTCAAAATAAATAAATAAATAATAAAATAAATCAAATGTGGGGTCCCTCTAAGCCTGAGGTCCTCTGCAACTGTACTGGTCTCAAATCTATGAAGCTAGTCCTGCTTTTAAATTTTCCAAGAGTCTTTAAGACTTGCTGAAGACAGAAAGGCCAATGCAGGGTTGAATAATAACAATAACTACCAAGATTATGCTTGCTCCAGTTATTAATCTTTTGAGTTCTACTATATATTTCTCCATAGGTTATAAAATTTGCCTTTAGAATTCCCCTAGTTACCAATTCCTTTGTCTCATTTTCTTTCTTCTTTTTTTTTTAAGACACAGAGTCTCACTTTGTACCCCTCGGTAGAGTGCTGTGACATCACAGCTCACAGCAACCTCTAGCTTTTGGGCTTAGGCAATTCTCTTGCCTTAGCCTCCTGAGTGGCTGGGACTACAGGTGCCCACCACAACGCCTGGCTATTTTTTTGTTGCAGTTTGGCCAGGGCTTTAGGATTCCCCGAGCTACCAATTCCTTTGTCTCATTTTTTTTTTTTCCTTAGCTAAGGGAATCACTGAGCCACAGGCGCTGCCCTGTCTCACTTTCTTTATGGCCAAACTTCTTAGATGACTGGGTTACAAATGCTATCTCAACTTTTATTCTGATTAGACATTCATCTACATTTTTAAATGGAATTTTATACCCCATAAATTCACCAAATCTTTTGAGTAGGGTCATTTGTATGGGATAGGGATATTTCTTTCTTTTTTAAAAAAATTTTTTTTCTTTTATGTTAAAATGAGGTTATATAATTACACAAACAATTAGGTTACCTAATTTACACAGGAAAGGTTAAAATCAGATTTGAAACTGTGTCCTACACCCAGGGAGTGTGCCATATATCCATGCATTATGCCCATTGATGAGAAGCTCCTTCCCCCTCTCCTTCCCCCTTCAGGAACTTGAGATTTTTCTCTTGTATAGGTCTGTGATTGTTAATCTCCTAGTTTCAAATTGGTCTTTAGTACACACGATGCTTGTTTTTCAAATCTTTTTATACTTAGGAGAATGTTCTCCAAATCCTTCCAGGGTGTTAAAAGGATGCACAATTTCCATATATTTTTATGGCTGAATAGTACTCCCTGGCATACATATACCACAGTTTACTAACCCATTTGTGTGTTCATGGGCACTTGGGTTGTTTTCACATCTTTGTGAGTGTGAACTGAGCTGCTGTGAACATTCGCGTGCAAATGCCTCTGTGGTAAAATGTCTGTTTTCATTTGGGTCAATGCCTCCTAATGGGATTGCAGGGTCAAATGCAAGGTCTACTTTTAGTTCTTTGAGGACTCTCCCTACTCCTTTCCATAGAGGCTGTACTGTTTGCAATATCATCAACAGTGCATGAGTGTTCCTATCTCTCTGCACCCACACCAGCAACTTGCTTTGTGACCTTGCAATGTGAGCCATTCTCACTGGGGTTAGGTGGTATCTCAAAGTGGTTTTGATTTGCATTTCTCTGATAATTGGGGGTAATGAGCATTTTTCATGTATTTATTTGCCATTCTTCTGTGCTCATGAGAAAAGTTTCTATTCATGTTTCTTGCCCAGTTTTTAATGGGTTGTTTGCTCTTTTCTTATTGATACACTTGCATTCGTTGTAGAATCTAGTGATTAGCCCTTTGTCAGATTTGTAACATGCAAATAATATCTTCTCCCATTCCGAAGTTTGTCTGTTTGCTTGTGGATTATGCAAAACATTTTTAACGTGATCAGGTCCCATTTATATATTTTTGCTGCTGCTGCAATTGCTGAGGAGTCTTCTTTACAAATTCTTTCCCTGAGCCAATAAGATCAAGAGTTTTTCCTACATTGTCTTCTAGGGTTTTTATAGTTTTGTGTCTTAGATTTCATGAGTTAATTTTTGTAATCCCCGAGAGGTGTGGGCCCAGTTTCATTCTCTTACATTTGGTTAACCAGTTCTCAGATAAGGGTACTTCTAACTACAAGTTACATATAATCTGGCCCACAGTGGCCCCAATAAACAAGAGTTTATTAATTTTTCTTACATTCTAAGAGGTCTGGAAATAGACACTAGTGATTATTGGTTCAGCAAATCGACAGTGTCAAAGCCAACTTATGCTTTTTTAGCATGTGGTCATAGATGTCCCCCACCCCTACCTTGCCCCACTCCTTGAATCAAGGCTGGAAGAAAGGAGGAAAGGTAATGCCAGCCATATTTATATACCAGTTACTAGAGCTATGAAACCATGACAAAGCTAAGTGGCACAAAACAGCCATATTGTTATATTCACAGATTCTGTGGCACAGGAATTTGTGTGGAGCACAATGTGGAAAGGTTGTCTCTGCTTGACAGTGTCTGAAGACATCAAAGTTGAAGGTGTCTCAAGGTCTGGGGGCTGCAGTCATTGACAGATATCCTCACTCACATGCATAGTAGCTGATGTAGTTGGCTGCAACTTTCAATGGGCTGTGATATAGAAGATCTATTCATGGCCTTTTGGCATGGGCTAGTTGGGCTTCCTCACGGCATGGCTGCTAGCTTCCAGAAGCAAGAATCCCAAAAGAACATGGTGGACGTGCATAGCATTGTTATATATAGCCTTAGCTGTCCACATACTTCCTTGTACTTTACTGGCAAAGACAATCATAAAGCTCACTCCTAAGGGAAGGAGATTTAAGATCACACTGTAACAAGAGCACATGGGGGTGGAAGATCTTGCTATGGCCATCTCTTAAAAACACAAACTGCTGTAAGAAATAGACTGTTCCCAGAAACCACCCAGCAAATTTATTCTTATATTTCATTGAACACACCTATGTCATATGCACCCTTAGTTGCTGAGAATGATGAGGAAGAGAATACAGCATTTGACTTCCTAATCTATTTGATGGGAGATGGTATGGGGAAGGGAAAAGAATGATCGTTAGGCCACAATGAGCAAAGTCTGCCACACTCCCTTCTCTTGGCTGTTTGTTCTCCAACTATGCCTCTATTTAGCTTCTATAAAATTTTATGGCATTATTTATTTGTTCCTTTCTGCTAGATTCTAAACAGGGACTGTGAGCTATTTGTCTTAGCACCCCCAGGGTCTGTTGCTATACCTTGCATAGAGGAATATTTAATAAAACATTTATTGACTAGATAACAGGTCATGTGCTAGAATTTTCTGAGTGGAATAGCTTCTGCTCTTAGATGTTTTAGAGTCTAAGATTACACTTAATTTTAATGGAAAAACAGAAAGAAGTCCACCTCTAATACTCTCAATGGCTAAATTTTCTGGTGATTTGCAGAGAGCAAAGGTCTAAAAGATGCTTTTGAATGATAACAAGTTCCTTCATTTAGATGAGGTGGTTTTATTAACATGATCCTGGTTTTATTAACATCATCCTATTTGTTCCTCATAAGCACCCTGAACTGGTGTTTGGAATAAATTTTCACTGGAAAAGAAAAACAAAAGCAACCCCAACAATAAAAACAAACAAAAAAAGAAAACAAGAAAAAAATAGGAAAATGATATTTGTTTGAAAGACAAGAGAAAAATGTAAAAGTAAAAATAAGGAAAAGTTCAGAAGAGCTGATATTATCATTCTCATTTTGTGAAAGTAACAAAGCCTTGGGTTAAGTGACTTGTTCAAGCTGATATGTAAAGGGAACGCATGATGATCACTTTCTAAATTAGCCACACGTACTGTTGATGTCTGGAAGTCTACGTGATGCAATCAAAGCTGTTAGCGTCTGGATATAGTCTAATTGTGGGTGCTGTTTCTGAAAATAACCATGAGGTCTGAAATTACAAGTTTATACACACATTGTATACATAGGCGTTAGGATACACACCCACACACATATATACACATACACACATATAAATCTAGTACCATCTACCTTGAAGTTATGTGATGGGATTATGTGAAATGATATTCTAGAGAAATTGCTATTATTTTCCTCCAACATAATTTTTTCAAAAGTTAGAGTGGAGGGATGTCTGTTTAAAAGTTTGGTTTTGGTTTTCTTTACTTTTTTTTTTTTCTTTATATTAGACAGAGTCTTACTCTGTTGCCTAGGCTGGAATGCCATGGCGTCCCCCTAGCTCACAACAACCTCAAACTCCTGGTTCAAATGATCCTCCTGTCTCAGCCTCCCAAGTAGTTAGGACTACAGGCATGGGCCACTGCACCTGGCTAGTTTTTCTATTTTTAGTAAAGATGAGGTCTCACTCTTGCTCAGGCTGATTTTAAACTCCTGAGCCCAAGGGATCCTCTTGCCTTCACCTCCCAGAGTGCTAGGATTACAGGCATGAGTCCTTGCACCTGGTACCAGTTTTATCTAATTCTTAAGTGCCTGCCTTGGAACCTTGGTAGTGACAGAGATACATCAGAACATTATTAGTCTCTGTCCTGAGAAGAAGCAGAAAAGAGGCCAGGTATAGTGGCTCACACCTATAATCCTAGCACTTTGGGAGGCTGAGGTGGCAGGAATGCTTAAGGTCAGGAGTTGGAAAACAGAGACCCTGTTTCTATAAAAAATAGAAAAATTAGCTGGGTATGGCAGCACGTGCCTGTAGTCCCAGCTATTTGGATTGAGGGTACCTGGGGCAGGAGGATCATTGAGCTCAGGAGTTTGAGGTTGCTGTGAACTATGACCATGACACTGCACTCTAGGCTGGGGGGCATAGTAAACCCTTTCACAAAAGAAAAAAAGTTTTTCCAGCGCCATAGGTGGTAGGAAAAGAAAAGAAAAGAAAAATTTGAAGAGAAGTAGGATGGAATTGTGAAGCATTTGCTAAGGAACCAGGGAGAATCCTACAGAGGAGAGTCACTTGTAAGAAAGTCGAAACTCCAAAAAGTTTCAGGGCAGCATGGAGCTGACCTACTGGGACTGAGCATCAAGTAGTAAGAATGTGAAAAAGAGATTCTGCAGGAAAAAAAAAAAGTTACCCAAGGTCATCCTACACATGTTCCCGCATCCCCTAGGAGATAATCCTCTATCTTCTGTGTACATTCAAATAAGGGCTCCAGAAGGAGAGGAACAAGAATGATGATTACCAGGAGGATGTGTCTGGGTTTAATTATGAAGGAAATGACAGAGATACCTAAGGCCAAGTGAGTCAGTATTCCTCATGCTGTTTAAAGAACAAACACTCTAAAATGTGGAGAATGACTTATTACCATTTCAAACAAGTAATGTAGGTCTTTATCATTTCAGCCTGATAATTAATGGCCAACTTCGGGCTAAGGTTGATAGCTCTGTACGTTTCTTCTAGAGTGTTTACCATATTTTTCCTGTACTCGAATATATTATTATATACACATATTGTATATATACTCTAACTGCTCCAAGAATGTGGACTGCTGGGGAACAAGGGACTGCAACTTATTTATCTTTTGTGTCTCACAGAGCCCAGCACAGGGCTTTGTACTTATTAGTAGCTTAGTAAATGTTGTTTGAATTGAATAGCTCTGTGCAGAGGCTGCTGAGGCAGATAACAGAGAGCAGGTCCTTGACTTAATTAAGTTCAATCACTATATCATGAGATTCCCAGGGAAATTTGATTGCAAGTCTAGGCCATAAAGCTAAGAACAGTGTCCAGAACAGCCAGGATTATTGTCTGTCTCTTTTGACATTCAAAAGAATTTGACCCCCAGACCCTGATTCCTGCAAGGGTGCGAAAAGGACCTGGCTGGGAATATAAGGGACAGAAGTCTACAATAGTGCTTGAAATGCGTTTTTTAAAGAATTGTCCATATCTGTGGCAGCTTTTTAGAAGTAGCAATATCCAAGAAAAAAGTATATTCCCTCTAGAGTCTCCCACCTGACCAGATTTTTAATATGGTGCAAAATATAATTACAAGTACCTAGAAGTCAGATATATCTCATGCAGAGTATCTTTATGCCTCTGATTGATGCTTATTATAATGTTGCGTGACAACATTGATAAGGGTGAGTGAACCTTGAACTGGCTGGCAAATGAAAAATGACTTTTAGTTTCCTGACAACCCTGGAGAGATGATGGTTTTAGACTCCTGTCTTCTTCCTTTTTCAATTATCATGATCCTTGACACCTGAATATTAGGTCAATGTTTTTAAATCTACTTAGCTGGAACTTCTTCCTATTACTGTGGAGCTCTGTAGATGACAGATCAAATCATCATCCCTTTCAGGTGTGCTATTTATCATGGTTTTAACTCCCACCTATGAAAGTAAACTCCAAGATCTTCATCTCCAGCCTAGACCTCTTGTCTGAGCTCAATCCCACCACTTTAAGTCATTTAAAATTTATTTATTGAGAATCTACTAGATGCCAGGTAATATACTTGATGCTGACGACTTAATAAGACACAGACTTGTCCCTTAAGGAACTCACAGGCTGTCAAGGAAGGCAGAAAAGTAGACCTGTACTCATGACATAGGGTTATCACTTCTAGGAATGAGGTATAACCAGAGGATTCTGGAAGCACTGAACTTGAGGGTGGCAGTAGGGGGACCAGCCCATAGGAGATGACTTTCAAGTGGTCATTTGCACTTACCCAAAATTCAACGTGTCAAATAAATAATTTTCTCTCTAAAACGCTCCTTGCTTTTTGATCTTTTTATGCTATAAATAATACTACTATTTTCCCCATGATTCATGCTTAAAACCTGATATTTCAATATTTCTTATTCTCTAGAGCCATTCAGCCACTGAATCCTATCAAGTCTTTCCTTGCTTTTCAAATCCCTTAAGCCATAGGCATAATCATTCCTGGGGGTTTTGTTTTCTACTATTAGTCATCACAATTCCGGGCACCTAGGATTGTCAAAGTTCAAAAAAACAGCAACATAACCAGCTAACCTAACCCCTGACTAGTTCATGCCCCTTCAAGGATTACTGAAGGAGCCTCCTCCCTGGCTCTGGCTCCCAGGTTTGTCTGTGGTGGTCTAGCCTGCAGATTGCTACCACAATTTATTTGCCCAGAGCCTATCAGCCTTAATCATGTAGCTTTGAAAATGAAAAGAGTAGGAGATGGAAAATATCTACATAAACCTGTGAAACTAGTATGCATTAAACACGAGTGGACAAGAAAATAGGAAACACAGTTGTTCCTCAGTATCTTCGGGGGATTGGATCCAGGACTCCCATGGACACCAAAATCTGAGGATACTAACCCTGATACAGAAATAGTGTAGTATTTGTATATCATCTTCACACATCCTCCTGTATACTTCAAGTCATCTCTAGACTCCTATGATACCTAACACAATGTAATGCTATATAAGTAGTTGTTACACTGTATCATTTAGGACAGCACCAACCAAAAAAGGTCTATACATGTTCAGTACAGACACAGCCATCCTAGTCCTAACTATATTCTTCATCTGCAGTTGGTTGAATCTGTGGATGCAGACCCCACAAAAACAGGATGGCTATACCTAGCAATTCAGCAGGAAAGGTGTTAAGGATGATATGAAAGACAGATGCCAAGGTAATTATGTTAGTGTCCTGTGGCTGTTGCAACAAATTACCACAAAGTTGGTAGCTTAAAACAAGAGAATCTATTCTCTCACAATTCTGGCGTCCTTAAGTCCCAAATCGTTATCTCTGGGCCAAAAATCAGGTTGTTAGCAAGCTGCACTCACTCTCTCCAGATGCTTTGGGAGAAAATCTGTTCTTTGCTGCTTCCAGAATCTGGTGGTTGCTAGTGTTCCTTGGCCCCTAGCCGCATCCCTCCAATTTCTGCTTCAGTGGTTGCACTGCCTTGTCCTTTCCCATCTGTGTTCTCCCTCTGCCTCCCTCCGAGGACACGTGTGATTGCATTTAGGATCCACCCAGATAATTCAGGATAGTCTCCCCATGTTAAGACCCTTATTCACATCTTTTTTTCATGTAAAGTCACATTTATAGGTTCCAGAGATTAGGATGTGGAAACCATTTTTTAAAAATGTGTGTAGGAGGCATTATTCAGCCTACCATACTAATAAAGTAAATTTTAAATCATGATCAAGGCTTATACATGTAAATCTAATCTCACAGTTATCTTAGAACTTGAGCTGGGTTTTGGAGACATGGATTAGGCATAGGAAATTTCTTTGCAGGGAAACAGCATATGCAAAGATTCAGGGGCAGCAGTGGGGATGCAGATGAGGAGACAGGGACTAGCCCACTAAATTAGAAATGCTGTGGGTGATATTCTGATGCAGTCAGAGATCAAGCTGGCTACATAACTAAAGAGGAACCAAATAACAGAAGAGTTTGAGTGGCTGAGGACTGGCTCTGATAGCTGCTGTTTCTGATATAGGAATTAGCATCTTGGAAGACCAGTCTGCACTTACCTGGTGAAGGCAACTCCATTTTTATCTAAGAGACTTTATACAGAAGCTCAAACCATTGGTCCAGAAATCCAAATTCCACCTCTGGACACCCTCCCAGATTGTCCTCAACTTGCTACTAACAGGTCTAGCCAGTGACAAAATTGTGAATGAAATTTAAACTCTATAATAGTCTTCCAAGTCCCTTAATATTTGGCCTCAATACCTCTCCAATGTCACCTCGTGTCATTTTTCTCATTTCCCCTTAGCCCCTTTTCGACTTGCTGAAGATATAAAACTCATTCCTGCTTCAGGATTTTTGAACGTGCTGCATTTTTCCTCCTTGAATGATCTTCCACAACTCGCAGGTCTGGCCCTTTCTATCTGGTACCCCAAGGAGGCGGCCTCTAAGCAGACACCTAAAGGAAGTCAGAAAGCCAGGCAAGCAGACATCTGGGGTGAGCGTCCTCTAGGTTTACAATAGCAAATTCAGAGGCTCTGAGGTAGATCAGCTCGTCTGACCTGTTTGAGAAAAGCAAGCAGGGCAGTGTGCCTGACTCGGAGACAGTGAGTGCATGGGCAGCTTGGCAGACTTGGTAAAAACCCCACGTTTTACTTACAGAGAGATGGAAGTTGGAGGGGTCTGAGCAGAGGAGAGATATGCCACAACTTACGTTTTTCAAGGATCACTCTGTTGACTAAGAATAGACTATACTGGAAGACAAGGATAATAGCAGAGAGACCAGTTAGGAAGCTGTTGCCATAATCCTCCATATAGGCGGACAGTGATTAGACAGTGGAGTAGAGAGGCTGGAATGGAAATGAGAAGAAGTGTTCAGAATCTGGGTGGATTTTTAAGAGGCGCTGATAGGATTTGCTGGGCAGACGAGACATGGGATGTGAGAGAAAGAGGAGTCAAGGATGATCCCAAGAATTGTTTTTAAACCTAAACAGCTAAAAGAGTAGAACTTCAATATACCAAGAGGGAGGAGACTGTGAAGCAGAAATCTGAATTTGGCTTTGGCTGTGTTATGTTTGAGACGCCTACTGGACATCAAGTGGAAATGCTGAGGAGGAAGCCTGATGTGAGTCTGGGGTCCAAGAGGCTGGGATGAGGCATCTGGTTACAGGGAAGGAGAGGAGCTCTCACAGCACAGTCTGGACTTGTGGCCAATGGAATAAAGCAATGACTCAGGGAATGTGTGATGAAACAAAAGATGGGGTCTGGAGACCAAGGACACACCAGTATTCAAAGAGGAGACAATGGGGAACCAGACTGGAGGAGCAGATAGTGAACTAGGAAGAGGGGATAAAGAGAAAGGAGGCCAAGTGGAGAAAGCTGGAAGGAAGGAGTGTAGGAGCTGTTAGGCGCCGTTACTTCTCCTGTTTCCGGCATGTAGCAGATGCCATGTGTGTTGAATGAATGAGGAAATGAGGTGAAGATTATGTCTTTGTCTAACAAAGGTAAATTTCTCATTTTTGAGATGGAACTAGATCAGTTTTAGTGATTCAGATGAGAGGGTTGTAGAGCCTCAAACTCCCACAAAAATAAATGTCCCCAAGAAAAAAAAAAAACCCATAAGGTGCTTTAATGGTATCACTGTTCCTCCAAAATACCAGTGGGTGAAAAACAAGGAAGTTCTATTTCTCCTTCTCTCTTCTCAGGTGGGGGCCATAAGGTGGCGACCAGCAGAGACGGCTAGAGAGATTCTCAAGTGCCTAAGTGTTCTCTGGGTCTGATAAGAGAAGAGATAGCACTTCCTCAAAAAATCCCAGCAGCAGGGATAAGGAGTTATCCTGTTATCTTTGGCTGTCTGGAGCCACCACCCTGCCTCTCCCCAGGTGAGCTGACTGCTTTGTGACTGGCCAAAGGTCAGGTACCCAACAGGGTGATGAGTCACAGTGGGAATGGCCAGATCCTCAGAGGCTGCGGGTCCTTGGGCAAAACTCTTCAATTTATCTACAACAGCAGAAATACAATGAGAGCCATGTACGGAATTTAAAAAATTTTAGTAGTCACACATGCTACAAGTCAAGGAAAAGCCAGTAGAATTCATTTTAATAACATATGTTAGTTAGCCCAACATACCCCAAATAGGATCACTTCAACATGTAATTAGCATACAAAATAATTCAAGAGGCATTTCACATTCTTTTACTTTTTGTAAGGAGTGTTCAAACTCTGGTGTGTATTTTATACCCGGCACGTGTCAGTTCGGACCACCTATGTTTCACAGGCTAAGGAGCCACACGTGGCAGGAACAAAAACCTGCCTCTGCAAGGAGATCATACACGTACATTTCCAATGTGGCATTAGCACCTAAATTCAAAGTGACCTCAGCCAGCTCTAGAGGCAAGGTGTTTGCTTCTTCAGGGGAGGTTTGGAGACCAAAGGAAGAAGGTCCCATCAAGGCTCTGGGCACCACGGAGAGGAAATCATACAATGTCCCTCCTCCTTCTAGACCTCCTTCCCCACAACCAGATCCCTAGGTCTTGTGCTACTCAGGATCTTCTGTGCCATAAAGATAGGTGAATACATAAAATAGATTCCATGAGACCCCGCCGATGCTAGCAGGAGAGGAGAACAAACACTATCTGAGCGTCCACATTTTCCCATTTTCTTCTCAAGCCTTCATGGTCCTAGGGATGCCTCCTCTTCTGTGCTGGCGGCCCTGTGTCTGCGGAGGGTCAATGCTCAGTGACCTTCTACATGCGCTGCAGGCATCTCAGCAGATCAAGGCCTGCTTGAACTAGGAGCGACTCAATGTGCTTCAAATCCTGCAACACTGACATTTTGAACAATGATGCCTAGGAGAATATTTAGTCCAAAGAAAGGAATATATAATGGTACAATTTGGGTCATATTGCCCCTGAATTAAGGAGAGGTGGTAATTTGGGGAAGACAGGTCCCACTGGCTCTCAGTGTAATGGGCTAGTTAATTTCCTAACCCCATGGCTCTTCCCTCTTCCTGCAAAAGTTTGGACCCTGCTTGCAGGCTGAGTGCTCCTCAAGCTGGAAACAAAGACCAGTAAGTCAGCATGTCACAGCTGGTCCTTCTCGGAACTTAACCTTCTAATTTATAGATACAGCCCTTGCTTTTTCCACAGGACCAAGCCGAATCCTAGTGCTGCACTCTCTCCTCACCACCCAGCTTTCGACACATCACCCAGCTCCTTCCGTGACCCAGTCCAGTCTAACAGCACATTTCAAGTTCTATCCCTGCTGCCCTTCCTGCAGGTGTGGTTGGGGTTTCGTCTTAATGATAATAATAGTTCTGTTTATGGAGCATCTATGATGGTGCCAGGCACCAAGCTTGGTGCTTCGTACACATTACATCATTTAATGTTCCCAGCAACCTGCCAAATACATGTTGTTATCCCTATCTTAAAGATGAGGCAACCACATCTCAGAGATGTTAATTAGCTGACAGCCTCACAGCCAGTAAATGGTAGAATCAAGATTAAAACCCCCATGAGTCAAGCCCACAATGTCGATTGAATTCTACTGCCCAAAGTCTTGCTGCCCCTGGCCAATATCAGGTCTGTCTGGGGCAGGTCCAACAAGCTCTAAATTTCCACCCTTGCTCCACAGGTATGTAACCTAACTATGTGAGTATGCTTCTGCTCTAGGTCCTGACTTTTACCCTGTCCTGACTCCAGTTTGCTTTGCTGAGGCCCTTACATCTTGCCGAGGCCTTACCTAGCTCCTCTCCCTGGGGCTTGGACCGGTTCCCTCCAGCTGCCAGATGGGTCTTATGTTCAGCTGGCCAGACTCTCCCAGACCAAGATCCCCTCACTCCTGTGCACGACACACTCCTGGTTGGAGATGGGTGTGCGTTCTCTCCTTGCACCCTGTCAGCCCCCCATTTAAATGCTCACGCACATGTACGTCAGCTTGTACTTTGCTTTGAAATGCTCTGGGAGTATCCTGTGGTCTCTCATCCTTTACTCTTCACTTTTCCCCTCCAGCTTCATGTTCTTCCACCGGGCTCTTTAACTCAAAAACTATTCCCAGCTGAATTTGTTTTATGACCCCGTTTTAGATTTGCTATCAAAGATCTGACATGCCTCCCAGCCCTGCCGTTTGCCTCAGCCCCAGCAACCATCGCCCTGGGTGAGACAGGCCCTGTCCAGTGACCTCCAGAGCTCATGGATCTGCCCCAGCAGTGCCGCCTGGCTCCTGCCTGACAGGAGGAACAGGGATTGGGTCCTTCTGGCAGATCTGAATGCTGGCACCAGCCCAGGACAGACCCCAGTTTGTGGTTTGGACAGCTGGCTCCTTTCCTTGGGGCTGGGCCAAAACCCAGATTAATCCCTCTTGCTTGGTCACTGCCAAGTTTTAGCTCATTCTTTCAGTGATCGCCCACCATTGAGACCCCAGCATGCCCCATAACCAAATCAGCCTGAATGATAGTGTCCACATTTCCCCAATGTTAAGAAAGTCCCTCCCCAAACTGCTGTGCTCTGTTCTCACCTCAGTGCTCCCTTTCTCTGGGGCTGAAGGCTGCATGGGTTTCCCAGGATGAGATGCCTGGCTGTCCCCTGCCACCCTGCCCACACTGCTGTGGGTCCATTCGCATTTGGACCTCATTGACACCAACTGCCTGCCTGGATCATTGCCCACTGCCTCACACTGAGGCGCGCTGCCAGCCAGGCAGACGTCCACCCAGACCCATCCAGCTCTGCCCCCTGACACTCACCACCTTGTAACTCCATTGCCCAATCACATGTTTTAAGAGGTGGTCTGCCCAGTATCTGGTTGTTCCTCATCTGGCTTCTCTCCCTGGGTCTGATACTCAAAATCTAATGTGCTCCGATGGGAATGAATGTCTGCCTGTATTTCAGAAAACACAAGGTGTGCCTGTGGCCCTTCTCATACGGCCTGCAATATGCACACACTGGTTTGTATTGATTTCTAGAGGCTTCATCTGTGCAAGTCACCATTTCCTCATTGGTTTCGGGCGCCTCTGGGGTGTTAACTGTGTCTTATCCTGAATTAATTTACTATATACTGAATCCTTATTATGTCCTTTGCCCTGTGCTAGAACCTAGGGTGGAGTGAGTGGGTAGGGTGCTGCACACACACAGCATTACAAATCAAAAAGAGCCTTATGTTGTATTTATAATGGGAGACCATATGATTTGATCTGCCAAATTGGGAGACTTTGGAGAGTAGAAATTATTTGATCTCAAGCAGGTGTAAACCAGGCCCTTCATAGGAAACTGAAAAGTATGGTTATTTTTCTTGTGTACCGTCTAACCCTCGAGGTACGCTGAGCTATCTCACATGCTAGGACTGGCTAGTGGCTGTGACAGGCACGGAACCTCCATCTCTTGCTTCCCAGCACTTGCTGTTTCTGTTATCTTTCACTGGAATCTTTGCCCTTTAGAAACTTGCAATCTAGTTCGCAAATATTCAAGAATCAGGAGAAAACACAAGACAAGTGTATGATTAACTGCCAAGTAAACGATGCAGGCAAACAATTTTCAAACTGCGTTCTACGATCCCCCAGGGCTCCTCAGGCTGTCAACAGAGGGCTGCCCAGGCTGCCATACCTTGTCTGTAGCAGAAACCCTCTTCTTACATCTGGTTCCTAGATTGGCTTCTGTAGAATTTTTGTCCACAATAAAAGAGCCTCATGGTTTGGAAGCGTGTGAAACCTTACTGAAGACAATAAGCAAAATGGAGGGTCAGAGAGGGGAGGAATCCTTCTTGAGTTGGTAGGCTTTCAGAAGCTCTGGTTTTTAGCCTGGGTCTTAAAAGATGCATGGAATTTATATACTTCTAATGTACTTTCAAACCATATCTAACTCAATACGCATGTATTGTGATTAGAGTTATTGCTTGACAGATACTAGTTGACTTTTTGGCCCTCATGTACACATATGTATATTTTGTGATTTAAAAATAGTGTACTATAATAACACCTCGTGTTTATTTATCTGATTCTTCTTTCTTGATTCATTCCATGGCCTAACTGACAGCAAACTCAAATTCCTGGGTTCAAGCGATCCTCCTGCCTCAGCTTCCTGAGTAGCTGGGACTGCAGGCACCTGCTACAACACCAGGCTAAGTTTTCTATTTTTAGTAGAGACAGTGTCCCACCCTTGCTCACAATGGTCTTGAACTCCTGAACTCAATCTCCTGCCTCGGCCTCCTGGAGTGCTAGGATAATAGACATGAATCACCGTGCCCGGCCGGATTCCATGTTCTTACTCTTCCTTATTCCTAATACACACTTAGCGTTGCTGTACCCAGTAATGATAACAGGAGGGGCTTTCTCTAGAAAGACTCAACATCAGTGAAGGGGGTGTGATGGCGCTGCTTTTCCACAGGTAGGTCAGTGGGAGATGCCGGCGGCTCATAGGCCGTTATTGGTCTAACTGCAGCTGACCCCTACCTCATAGGACACCACGACCTTGGCCCATTCACACAGGAAATGGGTGTGCTGAGCAGCTTCATCCACCAGCAGTCTGACCTATGCTACAGGGCTCTCTACACCTGTAGCAGAGTGAGCCTGAAGGAAGAACTCAGAGGCTTCTGAATAAAGAAACTCTGGTGGTGACAATTCCAGTTGCTTTGTTGACTGTAAAGGTGTACAGAGCACAGGGCTTCCTGCACAACAACAGAACACACCACTTGGAGAAGGAAGTGAAAGAGAAATTAAGTTTAGATTAGATCTAAGCCCCGTGGCTCAGCCACTTCATGGCTACAGTCGTGCCAACTGATGTGTAAAAAGCTCCACTTCTAGTTCAATGTTTAGTGAAAAAATTTTTTTGCTTTAATTTGGCCCAAGTTTCAATTTAGACTGTTTATAAAAAGAGCTAAATTCAATTCCATCACATCCACAAAGATTTTCCATCTAAGAAAAAGGTAACCATCCCAGCTCCCTCCTCTTCAAGGATGTGCCTTTCTATGACCCTGAGGAAGTGGAAGGAACTCTCTCTACCTCCTCCCTGTAAGATGGGAGATTGGTTCTTTCATTTTTATGGGAACATAAAGCTCTGCCACATGCAGGCCGGAGAACCAGGCTGTCCATACTTGCCAAACTATAAATGGACAACCTAGGGAATTGCTATCTTATGCTTGATATATATGCCCTATAGCATATAGGGGGTCTCCTTTGGGGGTCTCCTGCATATCAGATATTTACATTACGATTCATAACAGTAGCAAAATTATAGTTATGAATAGCAACGAAAATAATTTTATGGTTGGGGGTCACCACAACATGAGGAACTGTATTAAAGGATCATGGTGTTAGGAAGGTTGAGAACCACTGCTCTACGGGTAAAATGAACAGAACAGGATTCAGAGTTCAAGTTATCACCTATCTTTGGGAATAGATTGCCTGGAATACTCTCATACACACAAAAGCAATTAATAACCTTATTTATTTTTATTTATTTATTTTAGAGACAGAGTCTTGCTCTGTTGGCTGGGCTGGAGTTCAGTGGCCTGCCTGATATGCAACCTAAAAATCCTGGCCCCAAGCAATCTTCTCACCTCAGCCTCCTGTAGCTGGGACTACAGGTGCACGCTACCATGCCTGGCTAATTTAAAAAAGTTTTTGTTTTCTTTTAGAGACAGGGTCTGACTATGTTGTCCAGGCAACTTGTGGCCTCAAGCAATCGTCCCACTTCAACCTGCAAAGTGCTGGGATTACAGGCCTGAGCCACTGCACCTGGCCCTTATTTATTTACAATCATACCCTCAAACACTGGCTTGAGCATAATAAGCACTTTACATACATCATCTCATTTTAGCTTCACCATGACGCTAAGAAGCAGGTATCCTCAGCACTGTTTTATAGGTAAGGCACAGGAAATCAAGTGACTCTGCCAAGGCCGCAGAGCTAAGCACTGAAACCACGTCTTTCAGAAGCCCATGCTGTCAACCAACATCCTCTACCCTCCTATCAGAGGCCTAATCAAATATTGATTCTTTATTCTCCATATTTGATTTTCAACAATACATTTTTAATCCGGGAGATAGAGCTGAGAGGACCCTGCATCCTGGCCAGGGCAATCAACGCTAAATGAATGCTTCCCTTTTTTGGAGGCTGCACCATGTTAAAGAACAAATGGTATGATCAAGAAACAGCTTGGTATTAAGTGAAAGCCATAGGAAACACTCTCAACATTTTACTTGCTGCTAGTCAAACCGTATTTAAAAACCAGGGTCTACTTTTCTGTCACCTAGCCATGATGAGGCATTGCAAAGACATTTTCCTGTAACACCTAAGGGAAGTTATTCTCCTGGGAAATTAAAAGTTACTTAACACTGGCTGAAAAAAAGATAAATTTGTCAAATACAGACTTACATCAGGGAAGGGCTGACACGTGCCTCCCAGAAATCAGCAGCAGAGAGCACGAAACCTGTGCACTGGGTGCCTGTACGTTTTGATTTTGAAACATTTTGTGCCCCATTTAACAGCTTGACTGCATCACAATCTATGTTAGGAGGATTTGTGCTCACGTCTTTTAGCTGGTAAAATGAATGCACTCATGAGCTTTCAGGAATACCAACAGGAAATCAATTTATACTGAGAGGCAACTAAAGATTAGAAAAAAATCTGGGTGCCAGGACAGAAGTGACATGTGAATAAGAACAAGATTTCAAGGAAGACAAGAAGAATATGAGCATGTAAGATAAAGATTATTAAGCAAGCTGAACGGGTCTTAGCTTTTAAAAATACAAGTCAGTGAAGTACTAGACTGATCATTAAGGGATTAGATTTGATTGCCAGCTTTATCTCTGATGTACACCACTTTGAGAAACACAATTGTTCTGTGCCTCAATTTCTTTATCTGTGAAATGTAGTCCTCGACCTGCCTACTCACCTTTCCTCTTCATAATGATCAAGATAAGGATTACAAAATGTTATGAAGAAATGTACAGCACAGGTGTGGAAGACAGCTCTTATTGTAAGCCAGGCTGTATTCTACTTTCACTTTCCTCTAAACTACACTATCCTAACGCAGTATTCTAAGACAAAGCCTCAGGTATTCAGCAAAGTTCCCTCTCCAGGATAATTACTGCCTCATTCTCTTTTTATTATCGCTATCTTATTCTCTCACATTATTTGGAATGTGTAAGAAATTTAAAGTTTATTAGTTACACTAAGGTTTATATATGAAGCCTCAATTGGAACACATATCTATATTTTGTGTGTTAAACTTCAGGTTTATTTAAAAGCATAGGGGTTGTAAAAATAGGAAAATGGGTATTTTATGGAGTACAATTTTTATGATAAAGTTCTTCGGTCACTGTTATAATTTGTGATATGAATTTTTAAATGAGAACACTGATTTTGAAAGGATAAAAAATCAATTCATTATTATGGGAAAACAAGGAGGATTGTTATGCTATCTTAGCATAAAAGGGGCTTGGCGCCTGTAGCACAGTGCTTACGGTGCCAGCCACATACACTGAGGTGGTGGGTTCGAACCCAGCCTGGGCCAGCTAAAACAATGACAACTGCAGCAAAAAATAGCTGGGCGTTGTGGCAGGCACCTGTAGTCCCAGCTACTTGGGAGGCTGAGGCAAGAGAATTGCTTAAGCTACAGAGTTTGAGGTTGCTGTGAGCTGTGACGTTACAGCACTCTATAGAAGGCGATACATTGGGACTCCGTCTCAAAAAAAAAAAAAAAAAAGGTTTTAAAGGAAGATTCAAATCAGCTCCAAGTTCTTTTTGGAGTCATAGAAGATTGCCTCCAAAATCACAGCAGCATGCAAATAAGTGGTCTCATGGATGCTATGCAAGGCTTAGTTATGGACTTAATGTTCCAAGGACACAGCAATTGTGAAATAGTGTGAGGAAATTTACCAGAAAGGCCACTGGACTTACTACTCTCAAGGTATCCAAATAAACCGTAGGGAAGAAGCCATGGGCTGCTTGGAAAAAGGATGGCCAGGGGATCTGTGGGATAGAATTCAGTTCTGGCATTCCTTCACTACCCATCCTTCATCCTGGTGTAGCAATGCACCCAGCCCAACTGTGTCTTACCAGGACAGCTCAGGTCCCGTTGAGTTCCATAGATCAAGGAGGGAGGAAATTTGGGTCTGTACTTTTAAAGAGCTCTATTTCAGTTGAAACAGGATAGAATAGTCACAGTTGGAAAATAGAAGGCATGCCATGAAACAGAGGAATGTCACCCAGGATCAAGTGCAGATTACCAGGCTGAGTTGGAAATACAGAGCCTAAGAGTCAGAGAAGGAAGAAAGCTACCACGGGCCTCATTGATCAACACTATAGAGTGCCTGCGGGACACCACCACTCCTGCCCAGACCTGCACCTAGCAACCCTTCCTTCTTCAACAATAAACTGAATAAAGACTTCTGAGCCCCCTGTGTGCCAAGCCCTGTGTTAGGCAGTGGAGATACTGCGGGAATGTGTTACTCAGTTACTAAGTATGAAATGTCCAATTTCCTAAGTACTAATTTTGACGATATTGCTAACATTTTACTTTAACGCTTCTTGTTTTATTTTTCTTGTGAAGGTACATCCTTACTCATTCAAAAACACATTTTTGGCTTGTGTTTTTTTTTTTTTTTTAGAGACAGAGTCTCACTTTATCACCCTTGGTAGAGTGCTATGGCATCACAGCTCACAGCAATCTCCAGCTCTTGGGCTTAGGCGATTCTCTTGCCTAAGAGAATTCTCAGCCTCCCGAGTAGCTGGGACCACAGGTGCCCACCACAGCGCCCGGCTATTTTTTGGTGCAGTTTGGCTGGGGCCGGGTTTGAACCCGCCACCCTTGGTAGATGGGGCTGGCGACCTACCCACTGAACCACAGGTGCCGCCCATTTTCAATTTTTTTTTTTTACAGCATTTTTGTGAAACCATGGATAAGTCAAAATTTGTGTTATTTTCTAATATGAGTTCTGTCCTGGAACTAATGCAGCACAGATAGATTGAAATATTAACGACGTGTTTGGGAAGGATGTGGTTAATGAACGCACTGTAGGTTGATGGTTGGAGAAGTTTCATCCTGGTGATTTTAATCTTGAAAAAGCCAAGTGGGTGACCAGAGACCAAGGTGGATAAGGGTAAACTGAAAGCTGTAGCGGAAGCAAATCCATCTCAACCTACGGGTGATTAGTGGCAAGATGTGATGTTACTATTCCAATCATGCTGGACCATGTGAAACAAACTGGTGAAGTAGAGAAGCAGGATAGATGGGTTCCACGTGAATTAAAGAAGTGTTAGAAGACAAATCTCCTCAAAGCTTGCTTTTCTTTGCTGTCATAAAGGAGAACTATTTCTACACTGTATTGTTATGAATGATGAAAAATGGATTCTTCTGACCAATCACAAGTGTCCAGCACTGGTTGGATAAAGAGGAAGTGCTGAAACAGTTCAAAACTGAATTTTCATGGAGAAAGCTAATGGTGTCTGTTTGGTGGTCTGGCGCTGGTATTAACCACTACAGCTCTATGAAATCTGGTCAATCGATTACAGCAGGTATCTACTGCAGCCAGATGGATAAAAAGAGGATCCTTGTGATTAAGCAGCTGAAACTGGCCTCTCAATAGAGACAGGCCAATCTACTTGCAGAACCACATGTCACACAAACAATGCTGCTCAAACTACAAAAGCTGGACTTGGAAACGCTCTGTCTTCTACCCACCGTGTTCTCTAGACCTTGTATCAACTGACTACCACTTCTTCCAGGCTTTGTACCACTTCTTGCAAAGAACAATATTCAATTCTCAACAAGATGTGGAAAACCTCTTTCATCAAATCACTATTCCCCTGCCAGGCTTCTTTCTGCTGCCTCCACAAGTTACCCCTAAGATGGCAAACCTGTATAGCTTAGGTGCGTACTTTAATTGTACTGCTTCTTGTTCAAGATATATAATAAACTAAATTTTTGATTCAAAATCAGACATTTCATATTTAATGACCTCAATATTTTTGGCTTACCATCCAAGCCACTTTTTCTTCTGGTAATAGCTCCTTGAATTTCTTTTAGGGAATCACTCCCTGCTTAGTCCACTTGGCTTAGAGGCCTCCACCCTCCATCTCTAGCTCCAGAAACCATGTGACTCAAAACTGGCCAATCACTGAACTGACTTTTTCTCCCTAATGATTGGTTGAATGGTGACTGAGTCACTGAGGTTTCTCCAATCAGAATGAACCCAGGACTTATGGGGGCAGAACCAGGAAGCTATATTTCTCTTGAAGTTACCAATAGAAAAGGGTAAAGTCAGCCTGGAATTGCCCGGAGCCACGACTTAGAGCTTAAAATAAAACCACACTGCGGGAGGCAGAGCTAAGATGGAGAAAAATGGAATTCTGAAGCTATTATTAGAGCTGCCAGATCTAGGCTAGATCAATCTGGCCCTAGCCCCAAAGTCTTCAATTATAGATTCTCAAAGAATTCAATTATATATTGAAGAATTCAGGGCTAGGGATTTCCTCTTCCTCTCCCCCTTATCTTAAGCCAGTTTAAATCATTACAGTTGTTATGGTTTTTGCCACCAACAGTGAGTTTTTGATACAGAGACAGATGAAAAGACAGCATTCCTGATGCTGAAGCGGCAGACATGTAAACTAAAGACGGTGGAAGTGCGGTGAACGCAAAGGGAGAGCTAGGCTCCAAATGTGATGGGGGTAGAGCAGCGAGAGATACCGATTCTCTCCGGGGGAGTAAGTTCTCTCAGCCTGGGAGGGTAACAGTTGGTGACTAGTCTACACTCCTCCTGCCCATAAGACATACACAATCTCTCTTCCTCACATGCCTCAAGCTAATTAGTTCTGGGAGGATCCAGTGGTCTGGAAAAAATTTCTGGCAACTCCTTTTCTTCTGCAATTTCCCCTAGTCTGTGCATTTCCATTAACTGGCGGATATTGCTGAAGACCGCACAGTTGTAGTCAAAGACTGAGCAGGTGAAAATGGCAAGGGAAAATGTTTTTCTCTCTTTAGAGAGGCAGTCACTGGCATTAAGCCCCCTTCTATATACACAACAAAAACAGGTCATGTAAATGACCGAAATAGCAGAGGCAAATATACTTATTGCCCGGGAAGTATTTCTGATGGCTGGGTGTACTCTTCAGTAAGATCTGCTGATAAGTGCTGAAGGCTCCCTGCCCTTCTCCAAGCTGGCCAGCCTTTCAGCTTGCAGCAACTGCAGAATGCCCGCTGTGGCTATGTTTTGAATTTGCAAGGTTTGCTTGATAAAGACTGGCAGTCTTCTCCAGGACACTACATTTTTATTGGCATGCTCTTGTGGAGGAGGCAGAATAGTGACAAGGAAAGAATGCAGCCTAAGGGATCTGTTTTGATTGCTTACTGCATCCAATCAAGATAATTCACTTCTTTATGAACACTGATCTCCTTATTTGTAAAATGAAGATCCCTTGCTCCTGGGCTTTCTGTGGACAGTGAGTAAGATCAAGTGCCTAGAACATTGCTAGACATAGTCTATATTTGTTTTAAAATGAATGAATGGACACTGAATGGTTATAATTAGTGTATGCATTCTATTTGACTCCTGTCCCTTAAAATAAATCACAATTTTGTAAATATTTAATCAGATCACCACTTCCTCTTCTCCAAGCACAGTGTACCCCGGCTTACTTTCCTTTGTCCGCCACAGGGTGTGAGTGCTAGAGTCTTTAGCTTCACTTACAAAGTAACAAGGAAACCAGTGAGACCTGTGTCCTGCTGGGATCACAGAGGGAACAGCTGATTCGAGTGACAGCTGGCCTGGGAGAGAAACCGTCCCCAAAGGATAAGGGGCTGTATTCCAGGCTGTAGCACCTTCACTGGCTGAGGTCAGTAGCAGATTTCATCTCTGCATTCACCCCCTTGCCTCCACTTGCTGATTCTGTGGCACAGCTCAGCTTCCTTGCAGAGGTGCCAGTAGAATGGAAACTGCTTGAGGGCAGAGATCTGGTCTTTCATTCACTGCTGCACCCCAGTGCCTAGACAATGCCTGGCATCCAGTAGACCCACAATAAATACTTAGGAAGCACTCACATAAACAAGTAAATCCAAAGTAGCACCTGCCTTCGCTTCCCTAATCTCTCCCTAGGGCTCTGTCTGGACTTCTGAAAATGTAGAGAGGCTGGTTACTAAACTCTTTGCCAGACAATAGGACTGTCCCTCACCATCCTAGCCTTGGCGGCCCAAATAAATAGCACTGAAGGCAGAGGAAGATATTTTGGATGGCTCAAAATAGATTAGACTGGGCAGGTTAAAAGGCCACGTTGACTTTCTGGTGCACCATTTGCTAGAGCTGCAAAACACTCAAAAGTTTTAATTTCCAGCTGGATATTTTGCTGTATTATATATTATTAAAGAACTGCCTTAAAATCTTAGGAACTGAGATCTCCAAATAATACTAGCTTAGAAAAGATAATTTAGTTTTTATCCCACATGACAAGATGTTTGGGGGTAGATGGTCAAGGGCTGATAAGATGGCACCACAGTGGTGTCAGTATCCAGCCTCCTTCTCTTTCTTCTTTGCCATTTTTAGCAGGTGGAGATCATAAGATGGCTGTAGGAGCTAAAAACACCATGTCCAAGTCAGAACAGGGGGATACATGAGTGCTTGCCAGCTGAGTAGACCCCTGTAAAGAGCTTTTTCAGAATTCCCATCCAAAGTCTTCCATTTCATCTCCTTGGACTTTCATTTTGCAAGGGAATATGGAAATAGAGTATATCTTTAAAGCATGACATATTTACACCTCCCAAATATAGAAGTTAGTGAAGGTGAGAATGGAAATCAGGTAGGCAATTAGCAGCTTCTGTCCAAATATTGTATCATTCAAGATGAGTAGATGAAGATAACAGAATCCATTGTATAATTTTACAGAGAAACTGTTGGGAAGATTGAAAGATTATACTCAATGAGGCTATGCTATACTCAATGAGCAATTTCTCAGAACCACCCTGCAAGATTGGCTGTGTCTGGTCCCTGCAACCATGCTGCTTCTGCACCTATCAGGAAGCTGCTGGTCTCAGAATAACCAAGTGTCTTCCACCACTGTGCTGGCCAGAAAAACTCATCTTCCTATGCCTGGCTTCCTCCTCACAAGGCTTTATTCCTCCTTCCAAGTCTGTCAAGGAGGGTCTTAAATTACTCTCCCAAGAGGAAAGAAATCTCGCTGCACAGGCATCTGGGAAATGTCATTTTTAGCATTCATGCCTCTGTTATACAGAAAGGGGCTATGTAGAATGGATGTCAAGTGAATCAATCTGCAATGTTTTAACCTGATCTTATGATCCACAAACTTGCCATTTTCAGTAACTACATATTCTTTTCTCTTATTCACTCATTTCCTGAAACATTTATCAAGCACATGTTTTGTGTTGGGCAGCATGCTAGGTTCTAAGCCTAAAAGATTAAGAAAGTAAGGAGAGGCCAGGAAGATGAGGGCCAATATTAAAGCAGATTGTGGAGTACTGGACAGTGCTGGTGACCATTTCTCATGGTCAGGCCATTATTTCCAGGGACAACTGAAGCCTCCATGTTGTCAGATGGCCCCACAAGTTAGGAGAAGCCAGAGTCTGAACTTTCACACAAACTCGTCACATTCTTCAAATCAGTGATGTTTAACAGTAGCTGGACATTAGAATAACCGAGGGATCCTTTAAAAAAAAAAATACTGATGCCTATCCTTGTCTAATCATGAGAAAAACATCAAACAAATCCCAAGTGACAAACATTCTGCAAATACCTGTTCGGTACTCCCCAGGACTGTCAAGATTATCAAAGCAGGCTCGGCGCCTATAGCTCAACCGGCTAAGGCGCCAGCCACATACACCTAAGGTGGCGGGTTCGAATCCCCAGCCCGGACCCGCCAAACAACAATGACAGCTGCAACCAAAAAATAGCCGGGCGCTGTGGCGGGCGCCTGTGGTCCCAGCTACTTGGGAGGCGGAGGCAGGAGACTCGCTTGAGCCCTGGAGTTGGAGGTTGCTGTGAGCGTGATGCCATGGCACTCTACCCAGGGGGACAGCTTGAGGCTCTGTCTCAAAAAAAAAAAAAAAAAGATTATCAAAGCAAGATAAGAAATCGTGACAACTAAATGTGATGTGGTGTCCCGGATGGGATTCTAGAACAGAAAAGTCATTAGAGAAAAACCGAGGAAGCCTGAATAAAGTATGATGCTAGCTAATAATAACGTAGCAATCCTGGTTCATTCCTTGTGGCAGTTTACCATACTAATGGATGTGAATAAGAGAGGAAACTGGGGGTGGGGTATTATGGAAACACTCTGTACTATCTTCACAGTAATTCCATAAAAGTGAAACTGCTCTCAAGTGAAAAGCTTATTAAACGCAAATACTGTTGTCCAGGACCCTTCCCAGATAAATTAAAGCAGAATTGCTAAAGGGATGGGATTCAGGCACTGACATTTTGAGAAAGTTTTCCAGGTGGTTCTAATGTGCAGTCGGGGTTGAGAATCAGTGCTTTACATTTGGCAACTCATTCATATATTTAAAAAACACTGTGATGGTAAAACAAAACATCTGTGGGGCCATATGCAGTCTGTTGCCACCCGTTTGGGAAGTCTGCTCCATGCATTCAAGAAAACTGTAGTATAGTTAGGGAGAAACACATAGAATCAAATGCAGGGGCAATGGCTGTACAGCATTTGGATCCCCAAGAAGCAGTGGTGGTCCCAGCAGGAAGGGAAAAGGGGACAGTGGTCAGCGCAACTGATGTGTTTGTGAACCACCTCCTATCATATTCTTCCGTTGCTCATCTATCTTCTTTTCTTGCACAATGTCTGCTATTACTATCTCACGAAAGTGGGATGGGGGAAACATATAATCTAATGACAGAGGAGGAATGATCGGCTTTCCTTGTCAAAGAGCGGTCACTGACCAGCCTGGTCGGCGTCACCTGGGAGCTTGGTAGAAATGCAGACTCGCAGCCTCATTCCAGAACTACTGAATCACAATATGCATTTTAGTGGGATCCCCAGAGATTTATATTCACGGATGCAGAGAAACTATCTACATCAGGAAGGGAGATCAGAAACCCGTTCCAGCATGAAGAGAAGGTGAGGGGGAGAGAAGAGGAGGACAAGAGCTCAGGCAGGAATGTTGGACTCCCTCTACAGAACTGGGGGAAAGGTGTGGGAACACCCAGGTAGCTTTGTAGGGACTAAGATTATTGGGGGATATCCTATGCTACGCTGGGCATTACTGGGGGAGGGGTTAATCCATCATGTCCAATACGACACAGGAACGGTAGAACAGCATCTGTAGAAGGCAGGCGCAGTGTACGCAGTGCACACAGCCTGCACAGGGCACGGAAAACAACCAGGAGAAGCTCCATGAACCTCAGTGCAGAGCTGTCAGAGGCTCAGAAGACCAGTGAGCCACAATAGCGCCCTGGACTCCAAGCAAAGAGGCTTCAGAATATGGGGCTTTCAACTGGGGATGTAAGGGCACATAGGGATTTCTACAGCTGGCACCATCCCAGCATCTAAAAAAACCCTAAGCTGGGCAAGCCACATCTCAGCAGCTTCCAGTTCAGGATATTCAGAAACCTGATAAGGCAACTGACATCTCGGCAAAGCCAGGGAGAAAACCTAAGCACGCCACCTCACTGAAATGCAGATACCTATTCTCCTGCATACAGATGCCATCGTGGAAAGGGTTGGGGTGCAGGAGTTCCTTTGACAGGGAAGAAATTGTCTGATGAAGAGCTGGAGCTTATAGTCTCATGAGAAGTTAGAACTTTCCCTATCCTCCTGAAAGTAATAATTTTAAACCCAAAGAGATGGAATTGCCTTTATTCTACAAGTTGGGGTTCTCCCACTCCATTATCCCTATTATTAGCAGAAATAATATAATAAAGAGGAAAATAAATAAAATCCTATTTTTGCATACCTGAATGGATGTGCATGTCTTTCAACCTTGCTCCATTAGGAAAGATTTATGAGGACTTGAGCTTGACTTAGGGCTAAAACATGAGGAGCATTTTTCAGGAGAACAAGAGGCCAGGGAGGGCATTCTAGGCAAGGCATAGGGTTGTAAATAGCATGATGGACTCATTGAACTGAAAATAGTCCATATAGTTACAGAGTAGGGTGTGTGCTGGTAAAGAAACAACCTGGTAGATTGGGTCAGGTTTTGGAGGACTTTGTATTTTTTTTGAGAGTCTCACTATGTCTCTCTCGGTAGAGTACCATAGCGTCACAGCTCACAGCAACCTCAAACTCTTCGGCTTAAGCAATTCTCTTGCCTCTGCCTCCCAAGTAGCTGGGACTACAGGGGCCTGCCATAATGCCTGGCTATTTTTTGTTATAGTTGTCATTGTTGTTTAGCAGGGCCCAGCTAGGTTCGAACCCGCCAGCCTCGGTGTATGTGGCTGGCACCGTAACCAAACCACTGTGCTCCAGGTGCTGAGCCTTTGGAGGACTTTGGATGCCATGCTGTTTGAATTTCATTTTTATGGGCCATTATGGAGAAGGGGGTTAGCATTATAGGATTTTAAGTTAGAATCGAGTTTGAGGATTAGCTCTCTGGCACCCCTGCAGAAGATGAGTTGAAGGAGGGTCACATCGGAGACAAAGACCAGTTGGAAGCTAATAGGTGAGGAAGGGCTGACTAAGGCAAAGGAAGACATCTTAGGTTTCTCCACTGGGTACTGTGTGGGTGGGTCTGTCATTCACTGAGTCGAGACATGTAAGAGAAAGAAGAGGTACAGGTGACATTTACCATTATCTGCTCAGGCATCCGCTTACTGTTGAGCATTTGGGTTGTTCCTAATATCTTGCTATTGAAGTGCTGCCATGAACATTCTTGTAAAAATTATTTTTAAGATTTGGAGTTTGGAGGGGAATGAGGTTACATATCTAAATTATTATCATTTTAAGAAACATGCAAAGCAATTTTATAATACTTTCACATTTTGTCTGATTGCTTCCTGGAAAGGCACACCACGTTAGAGCTCACCAACTATTGTTACTACACTTACCTGTACAGTCCTGACGTATAGGATTTTTATAACATAAATCAATTTTTATCTTGTTGAAAGGTAAACTGAAGCACAATCGTCTTTGAAAGAGCTTATTTGAGAAAATAGCAATTTGTGAATTGGGAGGCACTACACCGAAAGAGGTTGTGGTTTCCAGTGAAGAAGTGTTGAGAGCAAGCTTTTATAATGTGAATTAGGAAGTAATACAAAGAAAATATTTGGTGGTTAGTTATAAAGATACCTGTCCCTCTGGAAAGTCCCTGGTTATAGAATTATACTTTTGTTGGCTGATTCTGATTGGTTGAGCTTAAGTTCTGTTTTTCTTTACTGTAAGTATTTAACGATATGGCTCAAGTTAACTTTGGCTTGGGGTAGCAAATAGAGCAAGGTCAAGGTCACCCGTGAGGCCTAACTGGCTTTATCTGTTCAAAGCTTCTTCAGGCCTGGTTTCCATTTTAGTTTACTTCAACAAGCTCATTTAAAATGTGGATCCCATGTGTGGAGATGGCAGCCCCCATGGATCTGGAGTTGTGAAAGGCCCACCTAGAGCTTCAAGCCAAAGTTGTTGACACACAATAGAAGGTGAATCTTGGAGACATACAGATTGAACAGCTGAACAGAACAAAAAGGCCTGCACATTTTACAGAGGTTACAGCTTTGATGGATGAAACTAACACCCATGAAGGTGTAGGAAGAACATTTATTGTTCAACCCAAGGAGGTAATTCACAACCAGCTGTTAGAGAAACAGAGAATAAGAAGAAAAAATTAAAGAATCAGAACAGAAGAAATCCTACCTGGAAGGGAACATTAAGGAAGCCAAGGACTACTCACAGGGATGCTGATGGCTTGAGAGGCCCAGCCCAGAGCCTCCAAGAGAAGCGCTTCCCCGACTCCTGCACTAAGAGACATTTTGTCTGGATGGCCTAGCAACCTCACATTTTCTGCATCATCCTGGGCCCCTTTCAGTTCCCAGCCCTGTAATTTCTACTCTGGCTCTGCCTCCCACACTACCTAGACACTCTTCTCTCCTGGGGTGAGTCACTCCCAGGAGAGAGAACTCTCCCTGAGCCTACCATTACACCACTGATCAGACCAATAAAAGGCATGTGTCCCAGTCTGCTGAGTCTGCTTTTTCTGAGCTCAGAGATGACAACCGAGCGGGAGCTGCAGTCTCGGCCCCAGCCCCTGCTCCCTCTGCATTGGAGCCTTTCCTTCCTTGGGGAGGGAGTGGGATTTTGTCCTCTTTTTTCTCTTTCTGTACCTTTGACTAACTCCTTTAACTTCTGGACCTTCATGTAATTATAGTATATAGACGAGGAAGAAAGAAGACTTAAATTCAACTTAGAATAGCAGTCCCTTGGTGGCAGTCTGCCTAAAGATTCCCATTTCTTTCTAAATATTCCAAAAGCAAGTTCAATAATTAGCAGCATCTACAAGATTGCCTCCCCTTGGCCAATAGCATGAGATGGATGCTGTCATCCGGAGGCTTCCTAGAGGGACAGGGACAGTGAGTTACTGTGCTATAGCTGGCAGGTCCCAGCTCAGGAGGGCCGTTACTCAATTTTCAGGAATTTTATTGCAAGCCAGTTGTTAAACATAGTCATTATGAAAGATAATGTAAATTTGCAAATTATGTTTAAAAAGATAATAAAGATTCAAAGCTCAAAAGATAAAAGGTGTATCCTAGGGTTATTTAAATTTTTATCACCATAATTGAGGGTAAGCCTATGACGTTTGTATGTTACTATTTTGCTATATCATCTGAAACTGCTTGCTCCTTGCCTTTGATATCTTATCTTTGATTGACGGTAGTTACTATCAACTCTCCATAGCTATAATCTCTCTTATTTTCTCCAAGCTATAATCCCTTAATTTTTAAAATAGGCTTTATATTCAAGGTAGAATGGTAAAACAAAAGAAGTTTTATTTTCTTGTATGATATAAGGTAATAATTCACATAATTCTTGATACTGACATCGAGTTATCCCAATAATATTAACTAAATAATGGCTCCTTTCCCAATTTGTATTCTTGGTTTTCATCTACTTAATTTTATTGGTTTTTTTTTATAGTATGTCACTAATACATGGCAATTCAATTAAAATGTATGAATATTACTGCCACCTAGCAGGCTCTAAAAACAAACAAACAAACAAAAAAAGTGTGAATCTTCCTAACTTGACTTTTTTGTGAAATTCATTCATAATACTTTGTAAAAGATGATACATTATATTTTCTTTCTTCTATAATTGCATCTTGTTTTTATTTTAAATAATAATGATGGACAATTTTTCTAGTATAATATTATGTGGGACTAATGACAAAGGGAAGATCAACATTTCTAATGTTCTATGCTAAGTGAGATAGTTACTATCAGTTTTAAATATATACTCTTTTATTATATTAAGAAAGAAAAATTCCTAGCTCGGTGCCCATAGCTCAGGGGTTAGGGTGTCAGCCACATACACCTAGATTGGAGTGTTCAAACTGGCCCGGGCCTGCCAAACAACAATGTCAATTGCAACAAAATTATAGCCAGGCATTGTGGCGAGTGTCTGTAGTCCCAGCTACTTGGGAGGCTGAGACAAGAGAATCGCTTAAGCCCAAGAGTTTGAGGTTTCTGTGACACCATGGCACTCTACCAATTGCGACACAGTGAGACTCTGTCTCAAAAAAAAAAAAAAAAAGGAAGAAAGAAAAAGAAAAAAGAAAGACAGAAGAATTCCTAGAATTTTAATCAAGAAAATATTTTAGATTTAATCAAATGGTTTCTTTGTACCTGCTTATATAATTATATGATTTTTACTCTGACTTTTTTTTTTGGAGACAGTCTCACTTTATCTCCCCTGGTAGTGTTGTAGCGTCATAGCTCACAGCAACCTCCAAGTAGCTGGGACTATAGGCTCCCGCCACAATGCCCGGCTAGTTTTTGTTGCAGTTTGGCATGGGGCCAGGTTCAAACCCGCCACCCTTGGTATATGGGACCGGTGCCCACCCACTGAGACACAGACGCCACCCTCTGTCTTGTTAATATAATGAATCATCTTGGTAACGTTTTATGTGTTGTATGTATTAACCTTGCATTCCTGGAATAATCTTTACTGGGTCATCCGTGATTATTTGTCTTAGATGATTGAAATGATTTCATTTTTTTCTCTTTCCACCCTTTACAACATCCTCAGTTTTTTCCTCCCTTCCATTCCCCCTCTTCATCTCCCCTTCTTCCTTTCCCCTTATTTTCTTGAGCTTCTATACTGACAATTCTTTTATATTGTTGGTCTTAGAGTTGGGAGAAAAAATGCATATTTAACTCATAAAATCAGTTCAGGAACATTTTTTCTTTTTCAATTTTTTAAAATAATCAACATGCTGTTTTTTTACTTATAATTATTTATTACTTGAAGATCTGCAAATTCAGCAGGATCAAGTGCTTCCCTTCTTCTTTCTTTTATTTTTTTTCTATTTCTTTCTTTCTTTTTCTTTTTTTTTTAAGATGGGGTCTTGCTCTGTCCCCCAGGCTGGAGTGTGGGCAGTGGGACCATCATGACTCACTGCAGCCTCAAACTCCTGGGCTCAAGTGATCCTCCTGACTCAACTCCTACCCCTCAGTAGCTGGGACCACAGATGTGCACCATCACACTAATTTCTATTTATTTCTGTTAGCTTTCCCCCCACTGCTATAATACATCTATTATAATAAATCAACTGTGATTTTTTCACTCAAGGATAGAATAACCAGGGTAATTGGCACACTTTACAGAGCACTTTCTAAAGAGGTTCTTAGAAAAATATCATGAGATGTTCTTTGGGAAGCTGCATGAGTGGAAATGAAGCCTGTATTTCTACTAGTTTTGTTAGCTTTTGTGTTTTATATTTTTAAAAGCTCCTTAATTTCATTTTATCAAGTGTGGATTTTTTGTTTTTGTTTGTTTGTTTTTGAGACACAGTCTCCTACTGCTGCAACCTCAAACTCCCATGTTCAAGCGATCCTCCTGTCTCAGCCTCTGAAGTAGCTGGGACTACAAGTGCCAGCCACAAAACTGGCTAATTTTTGTATTTTTGTAGAGATGGAGTCTTGCTCTTGCTTAGGCTGGTCTTCAACTCTTGATCTCCCAAAGCAGGGGTCCTCAAACTTTTAAAACAGGGGCCAGTTCACTGTCCCTCAGACTGTTGGAGGGCCGGACTGCAGGCCCCAGAACGAGTCGGCTGCTAAGCAGCAAAAACACCTTGTGGGCCAGATAAATGTCCTAGGCAGGCTGCATGTGGCCTGCCGGCCGTAGTTTGAGAACGCCTGTCCCAGAGGGCTAGGATTACAGGCATAAGCCACCATACCCTGCCTCAAGTATTTTAACACGTAATTGAAACTAATATTTCTGTTTCAGTGAAATGAAAAATTGTGGTTTGAATTATAATAGTTTTTCTTATAATAATTTGGGTTTTCCTTTTATTTCAATGATTAAGTCCTTTAACATTGTTAATGATTCTGCAGTTTCCCCACTTCGTTTATTTGTGCTTGCCTTATTAGTTCTCCTTTTCTTCCTTTCTCTTGATGCCTTTATTCCTTTTTTAAAAGCAGGTAATTTAGAAAAGTTATAAAATAAAAAAAAATTATGGCTCAGTCCCATAACCCAAAGATAGTCATAGTTATTTTGATGCCTTTACTTGTACATTGGTTACATAATTATGTGCAGGCCATATGCACTTTATGTATTGTTGACCATATATATATATATGTGTGTGTGATAATAATATAAATATATTTTTAGAATACATTAGGACTATGTTGATTTTTTTTTTTTTTTTTTTTTTGCAGTTTTGGCCAGGGCTGGGTTTGAACCCACCACCTCCAGCATATGGGGCCAGCACCCTATTCCTTTGAGCCACAGTGCCACCCTATGTTGATTTCTTCTTTGATGTAGGTTATTATTAAAGAGATTAGTTTAAAATTTTACTGAATTTTAATATTGTTCTTTATTTCAAATTTCATCCTTTCTTACTTTTTGTAATGTGGTATACAGAATCTCCGTCTCTTTTTTCTTCATATGAAAAAAGTTTTCATGCCTTATTTGATAACCTACTCACTGGAAAAAATATATTAGCTTCTGCTATGATTCTGCATATCTGTTAATTCTATGTAATTGATTATACTAGTCATTCCACATTTCCTTCATTAAATCTGGATACTCCTGTTTTGTCATGTGGCGCATTGACATTTCAAATTATAATTTTGTTTCTGCCATTTTTTTTTCCTTTTATGATGTTCTAGTGTTCTCAAGCCCTTTTATCATTACATAAGGACTTTATTTATTTCATTTTGAAATCAAATAATGAGACAGGAACTCTTTTTATTTTAATAATCAAACGTGAAGGCTGGGCCACTCCTTCCTCGGTGGATCCCCCAAACACGTTCTTTGGCATTAGTTTTCTGGGGCTGTTGTAACAAAGCACCACAGCCTGGGTGGCTCGAGAAATGCATTGCCTCACTGTGCTGGGGGCCCGGAATGTGCGCGTGCTGGTTCCTTACCAGGGTAAAATTTATCTTTATTTTTGTTGTTCTTTCACAGAGTTTCACACATATGTTTTAATCATGATTTTCTTTTGAGATGATGATGATCTTATCTAATTTGTTTTCTTTTCTAACATCTTAAAACATTAACTATTTGAACACAATGGTCACTGCTCACTCCTGTGGGTTTCTCGCACAAACCGGTGAACTTTCTCCCCTACTGAGGGAGAGGAGGAATCAATTTTCTGTGAAGCTGCCTCAAGGGCAGAGGCGTAGGCTGGGCCATCCACCAGCAGCACCAGCAGCACCAGCAGCACCAGCAGCGTGTGTGTGTGTGTGTGTGTGTGTGTGTGTGTTTGTGTGTGTGTGTGTGTATCAGAGAGAGGGAGAGAGAGAGGGAGAGAATGTGAGCGTGAGACTCTGAGAGTGCGTGGTGGGGGTGAGTGTGCCTATGTACGAGTGAGACAGTGTGTGTCTGTGAGTGTGTGCGCGCACGTGCGAGTGTTGTGTGTGTGTGTTGTGAGTGTGCATTGTCTAACGGAAGCCATGGCTTCCCTGTCCAGGTTCCCTCCACCCAGCCTGCTGCACTGTCCCCTGCGGCTGAGCAGGGTGGGTGCTTATGCCCCACAGCTGCCCCTGCTCCAGAGAACTTCCCTGGGCCTGGGGCTCCTCCCACTGCCCCTGCAGGAGTTAGAGCCCCACTCAGAAGCCCTCGGCCTCCATCAGCGGCTGACGGGACTCAGAAGGCTGCCGCTCGCCTCCAGGTGTTGCGACTCTGTGGACAGTCTGGCTGAGAGCTGCTGGGGGATGTGCGGAAGGGCAGGGCGGCTGCAGCTGAGACCACCTCTCTCATCCCCACGCTCCCGCCCACCCTGCTGCCCTGCCCCTCTTCTGCACCTGCGCACCAGCCCCAGCTCAGATTCTCCTTCCAGGGAACCTGTCCTTCGACACAAGGGTTTCACGACTAAATCCCTTCGAAACACCGGGGCTCTAATTTGGTTGGGTTGTCATGTGTACACCAGGGTGATCGGAATCCGGGGGGGCTCTGAGGAGAGAAGTTGGAATTTTCAGTTCCTCTCCTGCTGTCTTCTTAGAAAGATCCCACCAGAGACCACTTTTCCTCAGCAGAGACAAGTACCATTTGGGGCAGGCTGCCCTCAGCGGACTGTCCACGTTTCAGACGCTGAGGTGAAGGAGTTTGCTCAGTGTCTTCTGGTGAATGTCTTCTCTGGGAGCTTTACAACATTTAGTCACTACTTCTCATTTATAGGTGTTTTTGTTTTTGAGGCAGAGTCTCACTTTGTTGCCCTCAGTAGGTGCTGTGACGTCCTAGCTCACAGCAACCTCAAACTCTTGGGCTCAAGCGAACCTCTTGCCTCAGCCTCCTGAGTAGCTGGGACCACAGGTGCCGGCCATCACGCCCTGCTGTTTATCGAGACGGGTTTCACTCTTGCTCAGGCTGGTCTCAAACCTGTGAGCTCAGGTGATCTACCTGCCTCGGCCTTCCAAAGTGTTAGGATTACAGGCGTGAGCCACCTCACCCAGCTGTTTTTTTATTTTTTAATTTTTTAAAAATGTGTTTGCTTCCTCTGATGGGAGTTGAAGACCTGAGGTTGGAAGGCGGAGGACCCAGGAAAGAAACAGAACATGGAAAAGGAGAATTGCAGGTAAGTGGAGCATGGGGGTGTGTGTGTGTGTGTGTGTGTCTGCGTGTTCTCCTCCTTTTTAAACCTCCCTCCCCACACTCTCTTCATACAGGCAAACTTGCCTCCCTGGCAGCCTGTTCCTTTCATGCCTCTGAACCATCACACGTGTGGTTCTCTCTTCCTGTCATGCTCCTCCTCCCACTGCTGCCCTATCACCAGGCAGGTTTCACCCTCTCCTGACCCCCCGCTGTCAGGCCCTCTTGTCTCCTGTTCCTAGAACCTCCCTCTTCACCTTTACAGCCGTCATCACACTTCACTGTCTGTGATCTTTCCTGTAAGCCCAGGAGAGGAATCAAGTGAAGATCCAGGTCTTTCCTTTTCTCTACCGTATTTCAGGGCCAGGGCTGTAGCCACCACACATTGGACCACTGGGCAAATCAAAGGTCCCTCTCCCAGAAGACAGTTGCCAAAGCTTTCCTTCTCTCCTGTTGGTTGCAGACACGTTCCAGAATATGGAGTTCAAGCCAGATTTCTGCTCTCATTTTCCTTGCTTGGTCAAGTGCTTTTGTGCAAATCGCAGACCATAAGCTGTACATAGTGGCCTTGAAAAGCAAAAACCAAGGGCTTGGTGCCTGTAGCTCAGTGAAAGGGCACCGGCCACATAACAGCAAGGCTGTCAGGTTCAAACCCAGCCCTGGTCTGCTAAACAACAATGACAACTGCAACAAGAAAATAGCAGGGCATTGTGGTGGGCGCCTGTAGTCCCAGCTACTTGGAAGGCTGAGGCAAGAGAATCGCTTAAGCCCAAGAGTTTGAGGTTGCTGTGAGCTATGACCCCACAGTACTCTACCCAGGGTGACATCTTGAGACTCTGTCTCAAAAAAAAAAAGAAAAGAAAAAAAGAAAAACCAAGTTCTTTATGGGGCCTAAGGAAAGAAGATATCCACAGGTAGATTTGGTTTAGTCATTGCCATATTTGTAAATGGATTGCCTATCATCCCCCTAGAATGGACTGGATGGCCAGAGAAACTGCAAAGTAAGTGAAATAAATTTTAAAGCAAGAAAGCCAGGTGTGGTCAATTCACACATCTAATAGGACTGTCTTGGCATTGTGTTGTGGCATACTTGGTAATATTTTTTTCTTCATAAATTGTGCACAAAATACTGGGGCATCTGAGCATTCTAGGTTTGATAACATCTGGTATGAACAGCAGTTAGGAATTACGCTATTGGCTCGGCGCCTGTGGCTCAACCGGCTAAGGCGCCAGCCACGTACACCTAAGGTGGCGGGTTCGAATCCCCAGCCCGGACCCGCCAAACAACAA
>NW_003852421.1:16262676-16282474 GCF_000181295.1 Otolemur garnettii | reverse complement strand
AAAAAAAAAAAAAAAAAAAAGGAATTACGCTATTTAGCTGCAGGAGAACCCTACCTAAAGTAACATAATCAAATACATAATCAAATACTGCACACAGTAGTTTCCATCACGGCCTTATCTGTGTAGCTTCTCTACTGCCCTTAAGTTGGACCTTCTTAGTCTTCATTTTGAGTGGGCCCTTTATTTTTCCATTCGTATTGATCACTTCACTGTTCACCTATAACTTTGGTTTTCCACGTGTACCATGGAGCAATCCCCATAAAGTCCATTCTTTACAAATTCATGGACTTTTGTTGTTCCTTCATGGGGTTTACAAGTTTCTTGAACTCTTTCTGTACTATCATATGTTCTTCTTTTGTAGTTACACTTTCTTCTTTTTTCTCTCATGCTCGAGTTAATATCAGATGATTTCTTCTTGTTTTGGAGTCTTTGGGAAGGATTGACAATTTCACCATTGTGCATAATTTGTCTTTTCTGATTTTCTTCTCTCTTTCAGCTGTGTAATTCTTTTTGATTCCTATACTAAAGCATTTAGATTTGCTTGTTGTTTTGAAATTTCGTATTTTTATCTTTGTGGTTGCTATATTTTTTGCCAGAAATTATGACTTTAAAAAAAATTTTGTCAGAAGGAAATGACCTCCACTATTATTCGTAGAATTCATTTGAAAATCGAACATAGAGTAATTGTGGAAAAACTTATGTCTAGAAAAAGATTAGAATCTAAACATAGATTCTAATCTAGAATCTTTCTATGTCTAGAAAAAGATTAGAATCTTCGGTGCTTTCACTTTATATCTCATCTTTTTATCAATTATCTTCATTTAAAAGATTGTGTCTTTTGCTAGAGTTTTATCATGTATCGACCATATACTAGAGCAGGAATTGACAGATTATGGTGCACAGATGAAATCTGACCCACTTGCCTTTGGCAGTAAAATTTTATTTTCACACAGCCATGCTGTTCATTTAAATATTATCTATGACTGCTTTTGTGAACAAGAGCAGAGTTGAGTAGTTGTGACACAAGACTGTGGGGCCTGCCAAGGCTAAAATATTTACTATATTAGCCTTTAAAGAAAAATTTAGTCAATATGAAATCAATATATAAACAAGTACATGCTCATAAGAACACTGAAACACCAATATAGTCCAGTTTGGGGGTAGAGGGAAGCGGGAGGGGTAGAGGGGAGGACATTTGGCAGAAGGAGGGAGGGCATGAGGCGGGATCTCTCCTAATGTGCATATTGTGAGGGTGTGTAACACGCCCCCTGGGTGAGGGGCTCTTCTACAAATGGAACTTTACCCTGGAAGTGAGAACAATGTAACCTAAAAATTGTACCCTCATATTAATGTGAAAAAACAAAAAAAAAAAACTAAAAAAAAAAAGTTTAGTCTAGTATGGTAGTGCACACCTATAGTCCGAGCTACTCAGGAGGCTAAGATGAGAGATTCTCTTGAGCTCAGAAGTTCAAGTCCTCCCTGGGCAATATAGTGAGAAAAAAAAGAATCTATTAAAAAAAATTTTAAAAAGAGGGAGAAAAGTTCGCTAACCCCTATATGAAAGTCTCTTTGAATTCTCAGCAGCCCTGTGATATATGTATCATAGCACCATCCATCATCAAGAGGTTACATACATTCCCCAAAGTTACCTAACTAGTGAGCTGTGTTTGGATCCCATTCAAGCCAGGAATTCCACATCACCATTTATGCTGTGCTGCTTTTATTATTATTATTATTATTTTGCAGTTTGGGGGCACCACCCAATTGTACTGCTTTATATACACAGTGCCATTAAGCATAGTAACATGTTCACTGTTACGCAGCTGGTGAGTGGCAGAGCCAGGATTTGAACCTACATCAGTCTGAAACCAAATACTGCCTTTAAGTATTACATTGCTAAATGCATTACTTCTCAGAAATTTTTAAAAACCTTTTTTCTTAGAGATGTTGCCCAGGCTGAGTGCAGTGACTATTCACAGGTGTTGTCCTGACACACTACATCTTTGAACTTCTTGGGTCAAGACATCCTCTTGCCTTAGCCTCCTGAGTAGCTGGGACTTCAGGTGCATACCACCACTCCTGGCCTTTTCAGTGATTTTTTTGGAGGAGTGATAATTTGATCCTAGGTTTAAAAAATTAGTCACAAAATTAATACTAAGCCCAATTCTCTTCAGAAATAAAAGTGAGAAAAACTGCTGGCAGGGTTGGTATTGCTTGATGGATCCCTTTTTTATCCCTCCAGGACTGGGATTTTCTAATCCTTAAAGTATGAAAATATCAGTTACCTAGCAAAGTAGTCATTGCAGGAACTTCTTAAGCCCGAGCTCATTCACTGCAATGTAGCATTGTCATTATCCTATTTTTTCCCAGATCAGCAAAAAAAAAAAAAAAATGCAAAATTACATCTCATACAAATTTACTATTATACCTCCTTGGATTGATTGGAAATGTAGTTTCATAAAAAGAAACCAAATGAAACTCTCCCTCCTCTATTTCTTCTTGACCTTTGAACATGCTGCACTAAAAAGTAATCATTTTATGATGTCCAAAGATTCTCATTTTATCAAAGTAGAGATAGGATGCGTAGGACAAGTAGGTAACCCACATTCAAACTGTACTGTGTTGGGTTGTTATTCCATCTGGCTTTGTGGGATGGAATTGGCAGCCAGATGGAAGTTAGTAGAACTAGAAAGAATCAGCAGCAGGAATAAGAAAAGAAACTCTGATGAAGACAGAGAAAGACACAGAAATTCCCCTTGTAGATTTCCATGTGGATGTTGCAGACATAGACAGTGACAGTGGAGTGGCTGTGAGGCCAATCCTTGATGACTCACCTAATGTGTGAGATTGTCATTGTGCTTGTTTCACACCTGGAAGAACAGAAACCTCCTCTTGGGGCTCACCAGGGCAGTGTGCAGAGAGAAGGGCACACAGCAGGACGAGGTAATAGGACGAATATCGCATTTAAGCACCTGCTATCACGTGACAGAATAGCCTTGAAGGTGAACTCTTCCACCCATGACTTTATATGCCTGGTAATTCATTTTGTTTACATGTTGGTTTGTTGTTTTCCCAGTTAAAGTGAGCAGCTCAAGCTTGCTTTGTGTCACAGACAGGAATGCATCTGTCCGTTGCTTGTTAAGCTTCTTCTAAAGGGCAGCATTTTTAGGCTGGGAGTCTGTTCTACAGAGAGCAAAGAGGAAATAAAAAAATACTCATGGGACAAGGGGTTCCCTTCTAATTATATTTCCACAAGCCTCTTTATTTCCCAGACTGCCCTGTATCAAGCCCTTGGGTACTAATCAGTGGCAGGTGAAATTCACACCAGGCAGTCTGTCAGGGTTTGAAATTGACACCAGTAATTCCCAATGGGCTATTTTTGCCAAGGTGTAAAATTTGTTTTCTTAAATTACTTTCAACATACTTCTCATGATTATAGAAGCACTTTTAACAGGACCTAAAAAGTCTGGTAGGAGGTAGGAGAGGAGGTTTTGATTTTAAGGACTTTTGAAATTAGTTATGGCTTCTGCCTCAGGTACCCAAAAATATTGCTATCAAAATTGTCATACTTATATCTTCAAAAGCCACTGTAACCAGGCATATACTCCACGGATCACTTATTCTGCCAGCTTCCAGATACCACTGAAAAGAATAATCTGCAGAATGAACTGGAGGGCCTAATGATGCATTTAATGAGAGAACAATCCAGTGATGTTTCATGTGTATTAAACAGAATAAACAAAGGAATTCATTCATGAAATGAAAATATAGACTAGGTCACAGCAGAGAACATTCATGTCATGGAAGAATGACACTTAAAGCCACTGATCTGAAGGCAAGTGACTCAGGGCACTGCTTTTCTGGTTCATGTTGACAGAAAATTTTGCCTGTGTGTGGTTATAGTGCTGAGGTACAGGTTGACTGGGTCCACAAGCTTCTAGGATTTCTGCCACCGGAAACGTGCACATTATTTTCTTACCCATACAATGAACAAAAGAGATCCCTTGATTTGAGAAATAGCTGACTGCAGGAAGAGGACAAATAAATCCCGTACAGATTGTATTTGTTTTTATTTTGTTATTTTTTCAGTGCTACCGTAATCCAATCGTTTCACAGGGGTGAGATGACAGAGGCTCCCTAATTAAGGCCAGCTGAGTCTAGGCATAGTGGGGTTGATACTGGTGCAAAATGTCTCCCAGCAGCCTCTCACTGAGGCCTCTAGTAATACCACCAGCTTCATTCTTTTGGATTTGAGGTGATTATTTAAGAGCCCCTGTCCAGATGGTATAAAACCTTAAGTCCAGACTAGCTGGCTTGTGAGAGACCATTTTTCCTGATGTGGCAGATGACTGCGTGGGGAGATATGTGTACAGAATCTCCAGGGGGTAGTTCTAGCTGCCAGGGGGTGCCAAGGGGGCAGCTGGGAGAAGACGAAGCTGTGGGGGCACTAGGGCGTGTTCTAGCACAGCTAGGAAAGGCAGATTTCACTTGGTTCAAATTCGGCTGGTGGTAAGTTCAAGAAGGATGACAACATTTTGTTTGGACATCTGCTCTGTTGTTTCCTGCAACATTAGAGACCCTAGAACAAGCCTCTGGCCTTCAGAGGCCTTCAATCAGTGTTATTTGTAAACTCGGGAGCACAAAGGATCCAAGGGAGACCCTGTCGTTGGCAAGTTCTTCACTTTTGAATTGATAACATTGTCACTCAGGGAGCTCTGGCCTCAGTGCAGTAGAACAGACTGAACCGTGATCTTTGCGGAATGATGGATGCAGAGAAAGCCAGCAGATGGTTTAGAGTGATCTGGCCAAGGCCCTAATAGCAACAGAGCCCAGGACTTGCAGTTGCTTCGTCAGCTGAAGCCGACTGCACAGACGAAGGAGTGGGCTGTTCCAAGGTTGTGTGAGGACAAGAGCGGCACCCGAGTCCCGGCTGGGCAAAGCAGATTTCCCCTAATCCCCTCAGCACCGGGTCACGTGGAGTGGCCCTCCAGAGCTTCATAAATTCTCTAAGAACCTCTCTAATAGTTTTTATAATTTTGTCCTCCAAGGATATTATCTCAAATCTTTTAGTGATAGTCAGAACTTACCAAATTAGGAAAGGTTTTATGTGAGTGATAGCCACTCTCTAGGTTCTTCTTTTTTTTGTATTTCATTCTTGATTTTGGCTACATAAAAGAGACAAAACTGGACCTATGGAGAAAACCTTACACAAGAAGTTTCCAACTGGGAGGGAAACACACGTACGTACACACGCATCCACACACCCGTATGTAGACACACACTCAAGCCCCATCCACAAATATTCTGATAGACCCCATCTTAACCTCTAATCCTTTCAATTTGAGTTATTTCATTAGTGTTTTAATTTAAGTGGTAATATTTAACTATAGAAAACAGAAAATACAGCTATAGTGGCTTAAATAAAAAGCAAATAATTTTTCTCATACAACAAGAAATCTGGAGTTGGTAGGCTTTTGCTTAGCAATTAGACAATGTTGGGACGTGTACTGTATGAGCCCCTGGGCCTTTTCCTTCCTAAATGCAGGACGGCCACTGCAGCTCAAGTTGTCCTGTCCTGAAGGAATGAAGGTAAACGAGGAAGGGGGCTGTGCCCACTTTCAAGCATTTTTCCAGAAAGGTGTTTCTCTAGCTCAGTGTCCTGAATTGGGTCACTTGACCACTTCCGGTTGCAAGGAAGAATTTCCAGTGGGAAAGGGAAGGAGCAGAGGCTGTGATGGCTTGGGGGGTAGCTACTCACAGGACCTGCCACAGTTAGTTTCTGGAATGAACAGAGAAATCACCAGCTCTGTCTGACAATGAGATCATGCTTTATTCTGCTTCTAACCAAGATTTTTCATTGCTGAAAGCAGTCACTAAATTTTGGTCCTTAGGGACACCCTCTGATAACACTTTTCCATCAAGTGGGAAACCCATTCAAGACCTTTCAGTCGTATCCAAGTCTACACTTGAAATCTGCAAGGTAGAAATGGCTATTCTTTTTAGCAGTGTGAAATCTCAACATACCTCAGAGATCATATCTTTTCTCTCCAGCAGTTCTACTACATATTCAACAGGCAGTTAGACTTTGCTGAAAGGTAATAAAGAGCGAAAACTCAGTGTCTGATAATACTTCCCCCAGTAAAACAGATGGGTAACTGCAGGACACCCAGGTAGCCTTGGTATTGATGAGCTGCAATGCAGTAACAATGAGCAATTTTGAAGGAGTTCTTCCAAAGATAAACTGAAACTCAAATCCAAACCGTGTGTCCACAGTGATGAACTACTTAGAAACAAAGTGAGAGACAGTATCCTGGTCCAGCTCGGCCACCGTCCGAGTGTGTGATCTTGGGTAGGTCCTTAATGTCACTGTGAATTTATTTCTTCATATGTGAAATGAGGTTGGATTAGGAGATCTCTTTTATTTATTATTTATTCATTTTCCATTTCACAATATTATGGAGGTACAAATGGAGACCTTTTTTTAAGTATAAAGGATAAGGATTCCTCATAAAAATGGAGACTTTGTACCTTTTGTATTAACCTGGAATGGTTTGGACAACATTCTCCTAAGTCATAAGAATGGAAAAAATCAAGCATCCCATGCACTCAATATTAAGTTAAAACTAGTAGATAAATAACTACAAACCCGCATGAGACAAAAACACAATTAAATTCAAGAAGGTGGGGAGAAGAGAGGGTTTGGTAAGTTCCCACCATGGAACCAATGGATACAATGTACAGGTATAAGGTACTCTTTCTGGGTGAGGGACACAACCACATCTCAGACTTTACCTTACAGATACAAGCAATGTAACCTAATCATATCAATCTGAAATTTAATAAAAGGATGCCCCCATGAAGGCGTAATATTAATTAAATATTTAATGAGATGCATTAAAGGATACATAGCCTCAGAACTGGGTGTCATTCATTAAAGTTAATCCAGTTATAGTGAAAAAAGAATTACTTTTCATTTTTAAATAGAAGTTTCATTTCCTGCATTCCATACATGGTTGTTTAAAAGCAGCCCAGCTTGGCAGACCATGAAAGCATCAGAGTCTGACATTAATTGGCAACTCTGAGTATGTGCATTCAAGTACTTATACAAATGTATAACCTCCAACTAACTGCCGCCTAGCAGTTATCAGAATCGTCACTAAGATTATATGTATGAACTGCTAAACCCACGTTTGTAGCCCAGATCTCTCTGCTGAGTAGATCCAACTGTTCCCTGAACATCTGTACAGGGACTGTCTACTGCGTGAGTTTAAACTGAAGCTCATCCTCTTCTCCTGAAAACCTGCTCGTCTCCGCCTGGGTTTCTGGCTCAGTGAATGGAGCCCCCATCTAGCCTCTTGATTCTCTCTTCTTGATATCTCTGTATCCCCCAAATCTCCCTGCGCTCACGGTCGCTATCCTGGCCTTCTGTGCCACTTTTGTGAGGATGTGGCATCTCCTATTGTGATCTCCCACTCTAATCCATGCTCACAATCTTTCCAAGCTGCAGATTGAACTATTCTTTCATTCAGAAAATATTTAGCGACTATTTCCCACATGCCAGGTACTGTTTGTTCCAGGCCTGTGTGCAAAGCAAAGTTCTAGCCTTGATGGGAATTACATTGCCAAAGAGACAGATAATAAACAAATGGATATCTAATAAAATGATGCATGGGTGTAGATGCTATAGAAGAAAACAATAAAGGGAGGTTTTTACATTGGGTGGTCGAAGGAGGGGCTGGAGGGTGATATTTGAGCAGAATGAGTGGAGGAAGCAAACTAGGTGACTGTCAGAGAGGAAGGAATGTTCTAGGGTGAAAAAGACCAGACCCCGAAGTGGAAGCTTGCTTTTGTGTGCTCAAAGAACAGCAAAGAGTTCTATGGGACTGGAGTGGAGTGAGCCAGAAGGAAAATAGAGGCAATGCTCTCAAAAAGGAATGTGATGTGTCTGGATAAAGCCAGACACTTGGAGACTGCAGCCCTCGGACACACCTTTGAGGAAGCACCGATCAGTCCCCTGGATGAGACAATGACGATATTGCTCATTACTCATCTTACAAGGTGGCCTCTTTATGAGAACCCCAGAGGAAATGTCTCTCTGATCTTAGTGCCAGGAATAGTTGTATGTTTTTATAACACCATCTAATTCTGCCTTTGATCACATTTCCTTTTTTGCATTAGCAGCTAAAATCTTTAAAGTCAAATCATCTGTAGCAGGTGAACCATACCTCCCTCCGTGAGCAGTGTGAACTCTTAGCTTAATCTTATTTTTCCTATTCTTCTTCCTTTAAAAAATAAATCCTTTGGCATGTGTTTTTAAATACACTTCTTTCTTAGTGAATCTCATTTATTAATTTTGGTGCTATGTAGTATTCCACGGTATGGGTGCACTACCGTTTAATTCTGTGTCTCTCTGTTGATAGGTATTTGAGTTGTTTTCATTTTTCCCTATTACAGACAACGCCAACAAAGCTTCCGTGCTTATATCTTTACCCGTACATGTGAGCATACACCAAGAAATGAAACTACTGGGCTGTAGGATATATTTATTTGCAACTTTGGGGTGTTGCCAAATTGCACCTCAAAACTGTTGTATCATTTTCCTATCCTGTCAGTTAAGGTCTGAGATTCTCATTTTTACATCCTGCAATCATTTGGAATTATTCATTTTCCCCAATAGAATGTGTTTGAAATATCTTGTTTTGTTTTCCATTTCTCCAGCCACTCCTGTCACTGGGTCTGTTTTCATGCAAATAAATAACTGTGGTTTCTCTTTTGTGAGTTTCCAATACATATCCTTTATTCATTTTCTATTATAGTGTTTATTATTTTCCTATGGACTGATGGGAATTATGTAAGTGCATATTTTAAAACTATAGCTTTATTGAAATGTAATGCACACATAAAACTGATCCCTTTAAAATGTACAATTCAGAGGCATTTAGTATATTCACAGAGTTGTGTAACCCTCATCACCATCTAATTTGAGAACATTTGTATCACCCCAATAGAAACCCCATGCCCTTTAGCAGCCACTCCCCAATTCCCCCATCCTCACCTCCCTGCCCCACCAATTTACTTTCTGTCTCTATAGATTTGTCTATTTTGAACATTTCTTACAAATGAAATCATAAAATCATAAAATTTGTTTCGAAATAAGGTGAGGTCCAAATAGTTATTTCAATGAATTATAAAATAATGTTGCACATTTGAGTCACGCATGTGGGCCTGCACGCTCAGATGTTTTCTTTACTTGCATGTAAATGTCATTTTTTATTCCGACATAAGTTATCCTGGCTTCCTATCCCTGGCATCTTTCACTTTCAAGGACTCTCCAGAGATCAAACTCTCCCCTTTGAAAAGCATTGGCCTGGAGCAAATCATGTCTAAACACAGCTCTTAGAGGAGCAGAGCGAAAATTCCGTTTTGTTTACATTTGGCTGAACTAAAAGGGGTCATTTCAAGAAAGAGTCAAGGACTAGAAAAGGAAATGGCCTGGAACAAGTCTAAAATATTTAATGTTTAAAAATTGGGGAACTATCTCAGAGAACTTCCAGCTATTGTCAACTGCATGATTGAAAAGAAATTGAGTGTCAGGGTAACCGGCCAAAGTTCTTTAGGGGCAAAAATCATAAAGCACATAATTCTATGGATAAATAATACAGCATATGGTGCAGAAATGAGAATATAGACCATAAAATTCTTTTAGGAAATGCATTTCTTAATAGTCAAAGATTGGGGAGTGGGGAAAAGAAAGAGTAGTCCGCGTTGGATAGGAAACTTGGACTGTTTCAGCCCACGAGGCAAAAAAGATTGGGTTAAATAGAAATGCAGGTCAATTCTAATCAGTAAATCAAATATGATAGTCACATGTTGTCATTGTTCTAACTTTCCCAAAACAAGCAATAGAGGTGATTATTATTATTATTATTATTTAGCATTCTGATAGGCAACCTGGTGTTTTTAACTTTACAGATTTAAAAGTTAGTATTTTATTTTCCCTGGACTTTCTATTTTTCTATTGGATTTTAGGAATCCAAGTTATTCCAATGTGTCTTTCCAGGTTAATGTGATGTTATTTTTTTCCCTCCAAAATGTAGACTCTGACAGATACTTTGTAACACATCCAGGGGCTTAACAAATGCTGTTTCCTGCCAGAGACAGATAATGACCCAGGACATTGTGATACAGGCTGACATCCTTTCCCAGGGAGTATATAGATATCAAGATCCATGCATAAATGCGATTATAATGTAAATGCAATGTGTTTTATTGACTTGAAACTTCTTCCACTTATTTCTCACTACTCGGCCTCATCTGTTTATCCTGCTTTTAAGGAGAAAATCGCCAAATTCTCTACTGGTTTATTGAAGTAGGAACAAGGAGATTCGTGAAACACTGTGACACTTCAATAACCTTGACTAACATTGGGAGCATAATCTAAACCAGAGAGTATTTTTAAAGAACTATAGTTTATTACTCTCAGGCACATACATAAACGAAAGCTGCAGGCAAGGTGTTTCCATGTCCAGGGCCTCCTGGTCTGTGTTTATGTCTCAGTTGTGGTGGGGGGTGTGGACATTAACGCAGAGTGCTAACATGCTTACAGCAGACTGCTTGTGCAAATAGACATGAAAATATTATGAACCCTCTTATTTTCTTTGTTAATATGCTTATTGAAGTTTCATTAGAGATGAGCAATAGTACAACTTCTTTTATAGTCTTACACAGTTTAAAGTATTTAAATTATCAAAGTTCAATCAATAATCAAAAGTTTGCATCCTCAGTGCTTACCAAAGAACTCAACCCTTCATGGGCTGCCAAAAGGTCAAAGGGAGCAATTAATATCAAGAGAGATGATTTCAAGGACACATTTTTTTTGGTTTTCAGCCATGCACTCACTGTGGCTCAAGGCTGTAATCCCAGCTACTTGAGAGGCTGAGGTGAGAGGATTGCTTGAGTCCAGGAGTTCAAAACCAGCCTAGGCAACATAAGGAGACCCTGCCTGTTTCTAAAACAATTTTTTTTTTTAATTAGCTGGTATGGTGACATGTGGCTATAGCCCCAGCTACTGGGGAAGCTGAAACAGGAGGAGTCCTTGAGCCCATGAGTTTGATATCAGCTTGGATGAGAACTCACCTAAAAATAATTTTTTTTCAATTTTCTAAAACTGTTTCTACATTACCTAAAAGCAGGCACATTTTCTACAGAAGTGATTCTTACATTTAATGTAATGACTTCCTGGGGCCTGTCTCTCACAAATTTTGACTTGATTGGTTTGGGATAGGACTTTGGAATTTGTAGACTTATCACGCAGGTCCAGGTGGTTTTGATCTGGGTGATACCACTGACCATGTCTGAGAAATTGGATGTGAATGCACCAGATTTCTGCATACTGTGTTCCATGGATTATGCAGATAGCAGATACAGTAACTTTTTCCAGGAGGACATTTTTTGCAACCCTCCCCAAACTGTTGTCTTTCATAATGTTATTCAGTATTTCTTTTCCTTTTTTTTCCGACAGAGTCTCACTATATCACCCTTGGTCGAGTACTGTGACGTCACAGCTCACAGCAACCTCGAACTCTCGGGCTTAAGTGATTCTCTTGCCTTAGCCTCTCAAGTAGTTGGGAATACATGCACCCACCACAATGCCCAGCTATTTCTTTTGTTCTTGTTGTCTTTGTTGTTTAGCAGGCCCTGTCTGGGTTCAAACCCACCAGCCCCAGCGTACGTGGCCAGCGCCCTAACCACTGAGCTACAGGCACTGAGCCATTATTCAATATTTCTTATGGATCTTTTATATGTGAAATTATGTGACAAATTTATCTGCAGGCTTAGTGACAGGAAAAAAGTTTTCCTCTTCTGAAAAATTGATTTTTTTTTTAAAATTAACAACCAAAAGAATAAAAACTATCATCTCTTTTCATCCTGGACCATAGAAAGCTGGGAGAGTAAGTAAGCCTCTTATTTCTGAGCTGACTTTTTCCCTTGCTTCTTTCTCAGTATGGCTTCTGAACTTTCTTTATAATTTAGATTTCAGCTGTCTTGCTGCAAAATAGCTTTTTATTATAATGATTTCTGAGAAGTAGGGAGGAGAAATTATTAAAAAATATATAAAATGTTTAATGTGGTTGTCACTTCATAATGTTCCTAACACATTAGACATTATTTCCTGCGCTCAGCTGCAAGGCAGGGTCCAGGTTGACCCGGGCTGCACTCCTGGCTCCTCTGGCTCCTCTACTCATTTTCAGTTTCTCTCATTTCCCGTGAGTATATCATTCTAATTGAGCTGGTCCCATGGTGGCCTTTCTTTCTACTTTTCCTGATGGCTCTCTCATATTTTGCATTTATTCAACATGAAAACTGCACATATTTTCCATAAATTCTCATTTCCCCAAACTGGAAACCATGTTAAGTGTCCTTGAGTCAGCAAATGGATACATAAACTATGATGTGTCTAGACAATAGAATACTGCTCGGTATTATGCTATGGGAAAGAAGCTGGTCTCCAAAGATTACATACTATATGATTTCATTCGTTTAAGATCCTGGAAAAAGCAAAGCTATAGGAACAGAGAATAGGCTGCCAGAGGTTGGATTGTGGAGAGGGTCTGATCGAAGGGGAAGCATGAGGGAATTCTTTAGGAGGTTGCAATGTTCTATATCCTGTTTATAGTGGTGGTTACAAGAGCCTATGCATGTATTAAAACTCATAGACTTGTAAACCAATGTGAATTCTATTGAACATAAATAAAGACAAGCCACAGACTAGGAGAAAATATTTGCAAAACATATTTGATAAAGGTTGTATATCTAGAATATATAAAGAATTCTTACCAGGCTGGGCAACATAGTGAGACCCTTCCTGTACAAAAAATAAAAATCAGTCAGGTATGGTAGCATGGGTTTGTCGTCCTACCTACTCAGGAGGCTGAGGCAGGAGGATCTTTTGAGCCCAGGAGTTGCAGGCTGCAGCCATGCTCATGCCACTGCACTCCAGCCTGGATGACAAAGTAAGACTCTATCAAAAAACAAAAAAGAATTCTCAAAACTCAGTAAGAAAAACAATCCTATTAAAAATAGCAAAGATTTTGAATACACAGTACTTCATCAGGGAACATGTAGAGATTGCAAGCATGTGCAAAGATACTCAACCATTATCATGAGGGAAAGCAAATTAAAACCACAGTGATTCAACAAAATTCAACATCTCTTTATGATGAAAATTCTTAATAAACTGGACATAGAATGAACATACCTCAAAACAATAAAGATCATATATGACAAACCTACAACTAACATCATTATTAATGGGGAAAAATTGGAAGCCTTCTAAGATGTGAAACGAAACAAGGATGCCACTGTCACCACTTTTAGTCAACATAGGTGGCAGTATGGGAGGTCCTGCAGAGCAGTTAGGCAACAGAAAGAAATAACAGTATGCAAATCTGAAAAAAAGAAAATTTCCTTGTTAACAGGTGACAATACTAAATGAAGTCTAGAAAAAAGGCTATATACTTCATTGGTGAATATATCACTACTGTCACCTTCAAAATACTCCCCTGGAGATGCTATGCACTGACACCAGCACCTACTTCACCCTTGGGAGCAATTTGGGAACTCTTGTTCTGAAATGGCATGACAACTGTTGCATTATCCTTGATGTCCTAAATATCATCAAAATGTCTTCCTTTCAATATTTCCTTTATCTTCAGGTAAAAGAAAAATGCCACTGGGGGCCAGATCAGGTGAGTAGGGAGGGTGTTGTTTACTAGTTAAAAACTCCCTCACAGACAGTGCTGATTGAGCTGATGCCTTATTGTGATGCAAGAGCCACACCTTTCTTTCTTTTTTTTTTTTTTTTTTTACTTCTTCCTCCTGTAGTGTTCTCTTACCCCCTATGTGGCTGGGATCACAAAGTCCAGCTGTCTTCTTGTTGTTGTTGTTGTTGTTGTTGTTTTAGAGATGGGGTCTCACTCTGGCTCACTCTGCCTCAGGCTGGTCTTCAGCTGGTCTTGAACCTCTGAGCACAGGTGATCCACCTGCCTCAGCCTCCCACAGTGCTGAGACAACAGGCTTGAGCCACCACGCCCGGCCAGCCACACCTTTCTCATGCCAAGATTTTTAGTTAAGATTTTCCTATTTCTCTGTTGATGTTTACTTGGTTTGCTATGCTTCTCACAGTCAACCAATGATATTGATGCACAATTTGATGAATTTTTGCAATGTTTTCATCAGTTCTGTTCATTATTGGCCACTCTAACCTCTTTTTATCAGTGACACTTTCTCTCCCCTGAGAAAAATGTTTAATACATTTGTATACTGCTATTTTCCTCATGGAATTATTCTCATAAACTTGGACTAACATATCCCTGATTTCACTTCCACTCTTGCCAAATTTAATAAGAAATTTAATGTTTATTTATTGCTCTAATTCAAGCTCCAACATTCTCATGATGGGACACCAATACACACAATAGTAATGAATACCATTCAGCAAGACACCACTACACACTGAGACAAACACAGCTGCAAGACACTGATATACCAAGGTTATGAAACCTTTCTGAGTGGTTTGTACAGTGCTGCCAATGTAAGCACATGATGGCAGGTTCATGAACTTAATTGTCAGATCTCATATTTAGAAAAATATACAGACTCCACCCAAAAATGTTTAGAACTGTTAAACAAATTCAATAAAGTTATAGAGCATAAAATTAACATACAAAAATTCATAGTATTTATATATGTCAAAGGTGACCAATCTGAAAAAAATCAAGAAAGCAATCTTATTTATAGTAGCTGCAAAAAATATAAAATAGCTAGGACTCAAATTACTTAAAGAAGTATAAGGTTTATATAAGTTAAATTATAAAACACTGATGAAAGAAATTGAAGAGAACACACAAAAAATGAAAAGATACCCCATGCTCATGAATTGGAAGAATTAATATTATTAAATGTCAATATTACCCAAAGTGATCTACAAATTCAATGCAATCCCAATCAAAATACCAAGGATATTCTTCATGGAAATAGAAAAGATTAATCCTAAAATTTATATGGGACTACAAATAGTCCAAAGCAATCCTAAGTAAAGAGAACAAAGTTGGAGGCAAAAGCCATAAGTGTGTTGCCTTAAAAATATACTATAAAGTTATCATGACCAAATAGCATAGTACTGGCATAAAGAGAGATACATAGACCAATTAATTAAACAGAATAGAGAACCAAGAAGTAAAATCATCCATTTACAGACAACTCATTTTCAACAAAAGCATCAAGAAAACTCATTTGGGAAAGGACAGCCTTTCAATAAATTGTTTTGTGAAAACTGGATAACTATATGCAGAAAAATGAATCTAGGCCCCTATCTCTGAGCATATATGAAGACCAACTCAAAATGGATCAAAGACTTAAATCTAAGACCTGAAACTATGAAACTACTAAAAGAAAACGTTGGAGAATAGCTTCAGGCCATTGGTCTGGGCAAAGACTTTTTGAGATAAAATCCAAAAGAAAAGGCAACCAAAGCAAAAATAGACAAATGGAATTACATCAAGCTAAAAATCTTCTGCACAGAAAAGGAAACAACAGAGTGAAAAGGCAACTCACGTATTTGCAAACTATCCATCTGACAATGGATTGAGAGCCAGAATACATAAGGAGCTCAACGCAATAGCAAAAAGCAAAATGATCTGATCAAAAATGAACAAAAGATCTGAATAGACATTTCTCGAAGAAGATAGACACATGGCCAACATGCATGTGAAAAATCCTCAACATCACTAATTTTCAGAGAAATGCATATTAAAGCCACACTTTTATCTGATCCTAGTTAAAATGGCTTTTATCAAAAAGACAAAAAATAACAGATGATGGTGAGGGGATATGGAGAAAGGAGAACACTTGTACACTGTTGGTTGGAGTGTAAATTTATAGAGCAATCATGGAAAACAGCATGGAGATTCCTCAAAAAACTAAAAATACAGCTACCATATGATCCAGCAATCCCACTGCTGAGGATATCTACCCCAAAGAAAGGAAATGAGTATAGGAAGAGATACCCATGTTCACTGCAGCATATTCACAATAGCCAAGAAGAATTAACCTATGTTCATTAGTGGATGAATGGATAAAGAAAATGTGGTGTATATTATTCAGTCATAAAAAAGAATGAATTCCTTAAAAAAAAAGAAATGAAACATTTACAGTGGTGCCTGTAGCTCACTGGGTAGGGCGCCAGCCATATACACTGAGGATGGTGGGTTCGAAGCCGGCCTGGGCCAGCTAAAAAAAGAATGAAATCCTGTCACTGGCAGCAACATGGATGGAATGGAGGTTATTAGGTTAAGGATGGCTGTAGTTAATAATTTGTTGCATAAGTTCAAAAATCATTGGAGGGGAGGAATTAGGACATCCCCAGGATACAGAAGGGATGGATGTTGGGGTGATGGATGTCCCATTTGCCCTGGCTCAATAATTGCATATTGTATGCATGCATCAAAATGCCATATGTATCCCCCAAATTTGCACAACTATTATGTATCAATAAAAAAACTCTTTGGCCAGGAATGTTGGCTCATGCCTGTAATCCTAGCACTCTAAAAAGCTCAGCTTGGAGACCACCCTGAGCAAAAGCAAGACCCTGTCTCTAGCAAAAAGAGAAAAACTAGCCAGGCATTCTGGCAGGTGCCTGTAGTCCAAGTGACTCGGGAGACGAAGACAAGAGGATGGCTTGAGCCCAGGGGTTTGAGGTTGCTGTGAGATGTGATGCCACCACACTCTACCCAGGGTGACAGAGTGAGACTCTGTCTCAAAACAAAACAATAATATTCTGAATAGATTCGCTTCATTAAAATACATTATACAAACTTTTAAAAACCACAATAAAATATGCCTTCTTAGAATTGGTGAAATAACAAAAACATTTTAAAAACTGGCAACACTTGGTGCGGGTACAGATGTGGAGCAACCGGGACTGGCATATATTGATGGTGGAAAATAAAGTGGTTACAGTCACCTTGAAAAACAGTTTGACTTTTTTTTTTTAAAAAGTTAAGCATACTTCATGATCCAACAATTCCATGTCTATGCATTTACCCAAGAAAAATAAACACATATGTTCATGCAAAGTCCTGGACAGGAATGATTATAGCGGCTTTATTCTTAATTGCCCCAAACCGGAAATGACCCAAATGTTCTTCAGCTGGTAAATGGATAAACACACTGTGACTTATCCCCACGATGGAATCCTACTCAGCAAAAAGAACAAACTATTGATATGTGCAACAAAGTGGATGATTCTCAAATGCATTACACTGAACGGAAAAAGCCAGACTCCAAAGTCCATATGCTGGATGATTCCATTATGACCTCCAGAAAAGGAAAATCTATAGGAACAGAAAACAGATCAATGATTGCCGGAGGCAGGGGCGGCGGGTGACTTCAAAGGGACACAAAAGAATGTTTTGGAATGATAGAACCGATCTGGATTGTGATGGTGGTTACGTGACCATTGTCAAAACTCAGAGATGTATACATTGTCGACAAACCTTTGATTTTTTCCAAATTGTATTTTATGATTTGGAAAAAATCAGTATAGTTCTCAGAGCTAGAACTTGGCACTGTGTGAGTTCCACTTTTTCTTTTCTTCCTTCAGTTTTCTCTGCTTGAATCAACTCAACAAGTGTTGATGAGTATTCACATGTGTCATCCGCCATGCGAAGTATTTTCTTCTTTCATTTTTTAAATATTCATTTTATTTTTACCCAAAAGTCACTAAGTGACAAGACACGCTAAGCATTCCTGAGACTATAAAAGAAGTTTAAAAGCAAGTTTTTGACATCAAGTTGTTCATAAGTATGAGGACAAGTTGTTGCAATTTAGGCTTTATCTAGCAGGTAATAAATGGTCATTCCACGTCCCATAAGCATGGAGATGACCAACAAATACAACATCTTAGGTCAGAGAGTTTGGTGCCATGCAACCAAAGGTACTAAAGAGGGGAGACTATTTAAGAAATAATGGAACTAATAAGTGAGGTGTTAAGAATACAGACAGAGGGAGGGCACTTTTGGAAACCTGGTTGGCCAATTAAACACATACTTGGGGACAAAGCAAAGGGGTCCCTAAAAATGAGAAATCCTCAGCTTTCATGAAGTTTTACAGCTATCTGAAACTTACAAAGAAGGGTACCATGCTTGGGGGCGGAGGGGAAATCATGTCTTAATGTATCTCTGTGTCATGATAGTGAAGCTGGAAAGAAAAGATGAAATCCAAAGTCACTAACAAGGAAAAAAAATGAATAAAACCTAAGGAATGAAGTAGAGAAAGATTAAAACAGGGATTACAAAGGTATGATTTTGGAAGAATTCAATATTCATAGAAAGGGGAAATTTAACAGTAGCATAAATGGGGGGGCACGATGACTTGTTTTGGACTTCATGTGGTTTGACGTGTGAATGGGTCATCCCGTTTGAAGGTTTTCTCCTCATCCCAGATGCCCTGGGCCCCTTTGCTGTTCCTCCAGCAGGCCGGGCACACTCCTGCTGTGTTCACTTTGCCTAAAATGCTGTTGCTTCCTACAGTTCCATGGGACCTCCACACCTTCCTTCTTCAGGCAAGCCCCACCTTCTGCAAGAGGCCTCCCTGGACAACCCCTTTAAAACTGCAACTGCCCCTCCCAAGGCTCTTCAGCAGTGATTTTCAACTGGTGTGTCGTAAGAGGATTTTAGCTGCACCACCAAAATTTTTAAAGATCATTAATTATTTTTAAAAGAAGTTCAAAGCACAGTAAGTATATTTTTATTCTTTTTTTTTTATCAACATAATTTAAGAGTGCTGGGGAAATTTAACTATAAGTCGAAGTGTGCAGTCAGATAAGAAATGTCAGAATGCCTGCCCTGCCCAGTTGGCAGGGCGCTGGCCACATACACTGAGGGTGGTGGGTTCAAACCTGGCCTGAGCCAGCTAAAAGAATAATGACAACTACACCAAAAAAATAGCTGGGTGTTGTGGTGGGCACCTGTAGTCCCAGATACATGTCAGAAAACACTGCTGTATAGCCTGCTCTGTGTCTTTCATTACAGCATTTACTATTTAATACCTTCTTGCCGGCCAGTATATTTTACTTACGTAGAATGCCTTGTGCTTACTGTCAGCTTCCTCTATGTTAGAATGCAAACTCACACTGGCAGGGATCGTTAGCTATTTAGCTTATGGATACAGCTCAAGTACCTAGAATAGTACCTGGCCCACCATAGGTGCTCAATAAATATTGTGAAAAATAAATTATAATAAACTTTCTTTTTTTTTGAAAACAGACTCTAACTCAGTGGTCCTGGGGTTGAGTGCAGTGGCAGCAGAGCTCACAGCAACCCCAAACTCTTGATCTCAAGTGATCCTCTTGCCTCAGCCTCCTGAGTAGCTGGGACTACAGGCCCTGACATAATGCCCAGCTGGTTTTTCTATTAGTAGAGACAGGATCTCCAACTGCAGAACTCAAGCAATCCATCTGCCTTGGCCTCCCCCAGCGCTAGGTATGAACCACCATACCTGGCCCAGTAATTAACTTTTAATGAACATATTTTTTGGCTGCACATTTTGGTCTGTTCTTTAGTTACATATCTCATTGAACTCTTACAATCTTTCTGTGAGATTCTCATTTCACAGATTGGGAAACAGAGGTACAGGCAGATTAAGAGACTAACTGAAGGTTACATACGGTCAGGAGGAGGTGAAGCCAGCGTCCAAACACAGAAATGTGTTATTAAGACACAGAAACAGGCTCGGCGCC
>NW_003852421.1:16217586-16262394 GCF_000181295.1 Otolemur garnettii | reverse complement strand
AAGGACCCCAGAGCCTGCTCTGGCCTGTAGCCCGACAGATTAGTGGTTAACAAATCAGATCTGCTGGATTATTTGTCAGTGGAAGCCATTTGAAGGAAACGGTTATCCAAGAGAGACCTGGGGCTGATGATACGGAGAGGCGTGAGGCTAAGACCACAGGCTAAGCCTGGTGCTGCATTGGCCTGCTTTAAAAGATGATAAAACTGGGATTTTAACTCAAGGTTTTCACTTCTCAGAAGTTCACATGGGATGCAAGGTTTAAACTCACACTTTTAAAAGCGTAAATGCGGGTTGAATCCCTTTCATTCTACATATTTTGGTCAATTCTACCTAAAGTCAAATCCACTTAATGCTGAGGCTTACTGGGATTGCTGGGAGTAATTCATTTGGTTTCTGTTTCACTGCATAGACAAAGAATTTTCATTCTGTCTATAGTATCTCTAAGAATTCCTTATCGAAAGGGAATTAAAATCACAAAAACGGTATTGAAAAACAAATCTTAATTTGGATCACGAATTTATCAATTGTAGCAGCAGCCCTTGATGATAAAAATATTCTCAACCCTTCAAGGATTTACTCTTCCGGTGTGTGCTCAGGGCAGGGTGACCTTTCACTCCCTTTTGATGATCGCCCTCTTGTGGTGGATTGTGAGAATGCACACTCCATTTTTCTCCAAGGTTCTTTGTGAGGCGTGAACAGTGTTTTGCTGTGAGCTTCCTCCGATATTGGGGGTGAAGAGAAATACACCCTGTTTGATGTTACTTCTTCAGTCGTCTCTGGTGTTCTTTAAACATAAGGGCAAATTTTGCTGTTTTTATTTCTAGACTTTATTTTTTGACCGTATATTTTTATGCTAACTGCTGTTACTGTGACCAATTTTAGTTATAATTATTTTCCCATTCTATTTTATGGAGGATAATTAGCGAATGAGAATAGGAAAATTTTAAATAGGTTTAAAGAGGCTTTACATTTAAAATTCTAAGTTCACTCCGTATCCAAACAACTCTATATTTTTGTATGAAAAGCTTATTGTATTTTGAAAGCTGAGAAATATCACAATCTTGGGATTGTGAGTTCCTCTTATTTTAGACACAGTCTTAAGGTCAGGGAGAAAATGATAAGAGTTGGGGAAGGATGACGATTGTGTGAACTCTCAGAAGGTGCCTGGGCACTTGATAATATGCCTCCGGGAAGGTGATAATAAATGGATAGTATGTAGACAGCCTTAGTCCCAATTTCCATCCATTCTACAGTATAGCTGCTGCCACTTAAATTTCATTAAATCAAGGAAAGATGTCTTATGCTTATTTCATGATACATTGAAAGTGTCTTAGATCTTTGAAGACCAAAAGAAATGAATTTGAATCTAAATTTTCATACTTGGCAGTCTGACTTAGGGCAAATTACTTAATCTCTCTTGTTGCTACAAGGAGACAATTCCCACTTGGCAAGATCAGGGAACCCAAAGGAAGAACTAGGAAGAGCTGGGGCCATGCCTTTGCTTGGAAGGCGCTCCATGAAAGAACTCTGAGGTTTTGCTTCACCACCATTCAGCACTTATTTATTATGTATTATTATTATTTTTTTTTTTGAGACGGAGCCTCAAGCTATCCCCCTGGGTAGAGTGCCATGGCATCACAGCTCACAGCAACCTCCAACTCCTGGGCTCAAGCGAGTCTCCTGCCTCAGCTTTCCAAGTGGCTGGGACTACAGGCGCCCACCAGAACGCCGGGCCATTTTTTGGTTGCAACCATCATTGTTGTTTGGCGGGCCAGGCTGGGGATTTGAACCTGCCACCTTAGGTGTATGTGGCTGGTGCCTTAGCCGCTTGAGCCACAGGCGCCGAGCCTTATTATGTATTATTATGAGACAAGACACACATTGGAAGATGGAACAGATAAGATCTAATACATTGAAATTACTTGATGTGCCTACCAAAATTTCCTTATTGTTCCATCAATTTGTCTTTATACATGTATGTTCAGAAACTATCTTGATAAAACTCTATAAATTTTGAATTGTTATATCTTCCTGGTGAATTGAAGTTTTTAAAAACTATCACTATTTGGTAACCACTAATAGTCTGTTTGCCTGAGAATCTATTTGTTTGATATTGCCACAGGGGCACCAGCTCTCTTTCAGCTAATATTTGCCTGGTTCAGGGTCTGTGATTCCGTATCTGCAGTTCTGAAAATCAAAAAGCATTGAAAACAAAGTTATTTTTATAATTCTTTTGGCAGTAAAACCTGATCTATGCTGATGTGAGACTATTTATAGTCTTTATTTATTCTACTTAGTATAGATATTTATATGTTTCTTCCAGAAATATTACTTTGGCTTATGGAGTGCTGCCTCCAACCCCATTGGGGGTATCATGCAATATATGACATATGCTCTATATTAATTCCCGAAATTAAAGTTGATCTGAATTTGAAACACATTTGGCATCTGGCCCTAGGGTTTGGGTTAAGAGTCTGTGGAGCACTCTCTCTCTCTCTCTCTTTTGCATGTGCCTGCTTCTCTCTCTCTGTATATAAAGTATATCTTTTCTGTATTATTATGTTTTAGATATACATCTTTAAGTAGCATTTAGATGGATTTGCTTCTAATCTGCAGGCTGTCTTTTAAATGAAAGATTTAGTCTATTTAAAACTATTTCTGATGTATTTGTTCCCCCCCCCTTCCTTTTTTCCTCTCTCTCTTTTGCTCTCTCTCTTTTTTTTTTTTTTTAAGACAGAGTCTCACTTTGTCACCCTTGGTAGAGTGCTATGATGTCATAGCTCATAGCAACCTCAAACTCTTGGACTCAAGTGATCCTCTTGCCTCAGTCTCCCAAGTAGTGGGGGACTACAGGTGCTTGCCAGGATGCTGAGCTGTTTTTTAGAGAAGCCTGGCCTCTAACTCCTGAGCTCAGGCAATCTACCTGCCTGGCCTCCCAGAGTGCTAGGATTACAGGCATGTCACTGCACCTTGCCCTCATGTTTTTGCTTTCTAAATGTCCCGGTTTATCTGTATTTTTCTTTTTTTCTGCATTTTATTGGATTGAGCTTCTCTTTCTCCTTTTTCTTCTCCAAGTTTTTGCTCAATTAGCTGGGAGTTGTACCCTCTTTATTCTCTTAATGGTTACTTTTGAAATATTTTCATGCATATTTAACTCACAAAGCCCAACATTATTCAATACCTTCAGCCTATAATTCAAAAATTCCAAGACATAGCTCAGTGCCTGTACTTAGTGGTTAGGGCGCCGGCCACATACACTGAGGGAGGCAGGTTAGAACCCGGCCAGGGCCTGCTAAACAATGACAACTACAACAAAAAAATAGCAGGGCATTGTAGCAGGCACCTGTAGTCCCAGCTACTTGGGAGGCTGAGGCAAGAGAATTGCTGAAGCCTAAGAGCTTGAGGTTGCTGTGAGCTGTGACGGCACAGCACTCTACCAAGGGGGACAAAGTGAGACTCTGTCTCAAACACAAAACAAATTATTCTTCCCAGCTTCATATCTTCCTTCCCTCCTTTGCATTCCCCTTCTCTTTCCTGTGTATCCTTCAAAAGTCCTTTTACTGGGAGTTTGTTGAATCCTAATTCTTTTTGCTTTTTAAAATAGCTCTATTGAGACATAATTCACGTACCACCCAGTTTCCTCACTTAAAGTGTATAATTAATGGTATTCAGTGTATTCCCAGATATGTGCTATCTTCTCTACAGTCGATTATAGGCCATTTTTGTATCCTCAAAACCCTATCCCTGTTAGCAGTCACGCCCTCTAGTGGATAGAACAGGGACTTCCCACACTCATGTCTATCTGGAGCCTCTGAATGTGACCACATGTGGAAATAAGGACTTTGGACAAGGTAATTCATTAAGGCGAGATCTTCCTAGACTAGAGTGGGCCCTACATCCAGTGAGGAGAGCCCTTATAAGGAGACAGACACAGAGGGAAGAGGCCATATGAAGACAGAGAAAGAGACTGCAACAACACAGCTACGAGCCAAGGAATTCCAAGGATTGCTGGGAGTTACCAGAAGCTAGAAAGAGGCTGAGAAGAATTCTCTAGAGCACCCAGAGAGAGCATAGCTCAGCTTATCTTAGATTTTGGATTTTTAACCTCCAGAACTGTGAGACAATAAATTTCTGTTTTAAGCCACTGATCTATGACAGTTTGTTATGGCAACCCTGGGAAACTAATAATGCTCCCCATCCCCCTTTCCCCAGCCCCCTGGAAACGACTAATCTGCTTTCTGTCTCTGTGGGTTTACCTGTTCTGGGCATTTTGTATAAACGAAATCATACAATATGTGTAGCCTTCTGTATCTGGCTTCTTGAACTTAGAATAGTATTTTTAAAATCCATCCATGTTGTAACATGAGTCAATACTTCATTCTTTTTATGGTCAAATAATAATCATAAGGATATACCATATTTTGTTTTTGGTTGTTTCCACCTTTTGACTATTATGAACAATACAACTGTGAATAGTTGTGGACCAGTTTTTGTGTGGATTTATGTTTTCATTTCTCTTGAATATGTACGTAGGAGTGGAATCGCTGGATTGTATGGTAAATCTATGTTTCATCATTTTAGGAACTGCCAGGCTGTTTTGCAGAGTGCCTGCACCACTTTACTTTCTCACCAGCAGGGGGTGAGGGTTCCAGTTTCTACTACCCTCACCAACACATGCTGTGATCTGACTTTTTGACTCTCGCTATCTTAGCAGTTGTGAAGAAAACTCTCACAGACAGACTCTCACTTGCATTTCTTTGATGACAAATACCATTGAACACCTTGTCGTGTGTTTATCAGCTATTTGTATAGCTGATCGACATCTCTTCTTTGGAGAGATGTCTATCCCAAGGACATCTAAATGACATTTCCCAAGGAAATCTAGACATTTAGATGCTTTGTCCCATCTTTTAATTGGCTTATGTGCTTTTTCTTTTTGAGTTGTATTATTTATGTATTCTAGATATACATCTTATCAAATTTATGGTTTGCAAATATTTTCTTCCATTCTGTGGAAGAAATTATCTTTTCAGGGCCTTGATTGTCCTTTGAAGCACACGTTTTTGATATTTATAAGCTCTGATTTACCTATTTTTGTTGTTCTTGTTGTTCATGCTTTTGATGATATTGTATAAGAATCCAGGCTGTGTGCCTGTAGCCCAATGGTTAGAGTGCCAGCACTGTGCACCTACAGGTGGTGGGTTCAAAACTGACTTGGTACTGCTAAAAAAAAAAAAAAAAGGAATCCATTGATAAATCTGAGGTCATGAAGACTTACCTTTCAGTCTCTTGGCTATAAAACTCTGTAATATTTAGGTCTATTATTTATTTTGAGCTAATTTTGGGTGAGTTAAATGGGTCAACTTCACTCTTTTGCATATGTTTATCCAGTAGTCCTAGCACTATTTGTTGAAAAGATTATCCTTTTCCTACTGAATGATCTTGGCACCCTTTGAAAAAATCATTTGTCCACAGACACCTGTGCCAGTACCACACTATCTTGATTACAGTAGCATTGTAGTAAGTTTTGAAATCAAAACTTTCTTCTTCTTTTTCAAGATTGTTTTGACCGGCTGGGCCTGGTGGCTCATGCCTATAATCCTAGCACTCTGGGAGGCCGAGGTGGGAGAATTGCTTGAACTCAGGAGTTCAAGACCAGCCGGAGCAACAGTGAGACCCAGTCTATAAAAATAGAAAAAAATGAGCTGTCTCTACTAAAAATAGAAAAATTAGCCAGACGTAGTGATTGGCACCTGTAGTCCCAGCTGCTTGGGGGGCTGAGGCAGGAGGATCACTTAAATCCAGGAGTCTGAGGTTGTTGTGAACTAGGCTGATGCCGTGGCACTCTAACCTGGGCAACAGAGTGAGCATCTATTACACACACACGCACACACACACAAAAGATTGTTTTGGCTATTCTAGGTCATTTGTAATTTCATATAAATTCTAGAATCAGCTTGTCAATTTCTATAAAGAAGTCAGCTAGGATATAAAAATTTCATAGAATGTTTAGATCAACTGGGGGTTATTGCCATTTTAACAATCTTAAGTCTTCTAGTTCGTGAACATTAGCTGTTCTTTTATTTATTTGCATCTCTTTAATTTTTCAACAATGTTTTATAGTTTCGAAGTATATATTACACTCCTTTGTTAAGTTTATTCATAACTGTTTTTTATTTTAAACTATTATAAGTGGAACTCTTTCCTTAATTGTAATTTGGGATCATTCATTGCAAAAATATAGCAGTACAGTCTATTGATCTTGTATCTTGCATCTTCTGAACCCATTTATTAATGCTGATAATTTCTTAATAGAATTATTAGAATATTCTATATACAAGATCATGTCATCTGTGAAAACAGGTTGTTTTACTTCTCTCTTTCCAATCTGGATGCCTTTCTTTTCCTGTATCTAACCACCATAACTACAAATGTTGAATAAAAGTGATGAGAACAGGCTTCCTCATGCTTCTCTTCATCTCAGGAGGAAAACAGACTGTCTTTCATCACTAGGTATAATTTTAGCTGTAGGTTTGAGGGTAGATGTCCACTATCAGGTTAAATAGGTTATCTTTTATTCCTTGTTTGCTGAGTGTGTTTAATCATAAAATGATGTTGGATGCTGTCACTTCTTCTGTAGCTTTTGAGACAATCTTGCGGATTTTTCTTTTCATTCTACTGATATGGTGTTTTATATTGATTTTCAGATGTTATATCCTGGGACAGATACCACGTGGTCATGGTGTATCATTCTTTTTATTAATTGTTGGATTGGGTTTGCTAGTCTTTGTTGAAGAGTTTTGCATCCCTATTCATGAGATAATCTTTAGTTTTCTTTTTTTAACATTTTTTAAATTTTTTATTTTTAGAGAGACAGAGTCTCACTTTATTACCCTTGGTAGAGTGCTGTGGCGTCACAGCTCACAGCAACCTCCAACTCCTGGGCTTAGTTGATTCTCTTGCCTCAGCCTCCCAAGTAGCTGGGACTACAGGCGCCCGCCACAATGCCTGGCCATTTTTTGGTTGCAGCCATCATTGTTGTTTGGCAGGCCCGGGCTGGGGATTTGAACCCGCCACCTTAGGTGTATGTGGCTGGCGCCTTAGCCTACAATCCTTTTTATTTATATAAGGTTGATAGCAATCTCCCTGTTTTCATTTCTGATTATAGCAATTTAGTTCTTCTTTTGTTTTCTCTTGGTCAATATAGCTTAAGTTTTATCAATTTGTTAATCTTTTCAAGAAACCAGCATTTTGTTTCATTGATTTTCTGTTTTGTTTTTGTATTTATTATTTCATTGATTTCTTTTCTAATTTCATTATTTCCTTTCTTCTTCTTGATTTAGGTTTAATTTCCTCTTTTTATAGATTTAGTTTGCTCTTATTCCAGTGTCTTGAAGTGGAAGGTATTAGTTTAGGATGTTCTTACTTTAAATTTCAAAACATCATGGGGGGATAAATGTTTTTAGTTACATGTATTGGTTTTGTTATGCTTGAGTCACCCAGATAATCCACACTGTACCCATCAGGTAGGGTTTGGGTCTTCCCTCCTCCCTGGTCCCCTCTGCTTGATGCTCATTGGTGAGTTCCAGTTTAATACATGTAGTGTTTGCTTTTCCAGTTTTTGTTATTTCAAAGTATTATGGGAGTGCAAATATGTTTGTTTACGTGGATCACCTTTATAATGCTTGACTCATGGACATAAATATGGCTGTCACCCAGACAGTGTTCACTGTGGCATCAGGTAGGTTTCTGCCTATCTCCTCCTTCCCCCTACCTCCTGCTTGATTTAATTAAGCTTCTTTTTCCTCTACACACACGTATGCACATCGATTAGTTGCAATTTAACACTGAGTACATGTGATTGTTTTTCTGTTCTTTAGATATTTCACTTAGGATAATGTTCTCCAGTTCTATCCAAACTGTTGCAGAAGGCATTAAACCATCCTTCTTCCTGGCTGAGTGATATAGCATGGTATACCACATTTTGTTAATCTGCTCAGGAATCGGTGGGCATCTGAGATTCACGATCTGGCTGTCAGGAACAAGTTTTGCTCTTTCCTTCATCCCCTACTCTGGAGTTTTTCTTAGGTGTCTGCAAGTTGGCAGGAACTCAAACTAGAGGATCTCCCAGCAGTGGTGATGTAGGCTGGGAGCTTCCCTGTCTACAGGCGCTTCCGTCGGATAAGAGTATGGTCTTCCTGTAGGGGAGGGGTGTCCCATGAGTGCGCCGTAGCTGGGACCCACTCTGCCTTCTCTCAGTTATGTCCACATGGGGTCCCTTGCCTCCTGAGGTTACTCACAAACCTCTGTATCCCCAGGCAACCTGGACGAGTCCAGGGGTATGGGATCCGGTCTGCAGGCCTGCCCCTGAGTCCCCAAAGATCAATCCCTGACTGTGCCAGAGAGAATTGTGCTGGTCCCAAGTTGCCTCTGAGGTGCCCAAGCAGGTCTGATGTCCCTTTGCTTTGTGATGAGCCCTGCTCTGATGGAACAGCCCCGCAGTCAGCACCAGGGAGCGCCACTGAGCAGGGAGCTCAAGTCCGGGAACCTCTCAGTCTGCAGCAGGTCTTAAGACGAAATGTTTGAGCCCCACTCTCTGTGGAAGCCTCAGTGTGGGGAGCACACCGATACCGGAAGCAGCCGCTCCTGGTAGCGGTGGCTCAATCCTCTCTCTGGGCAGCCATGGGGAGCAGAAGGGGCGGTTTAGAGTCTGGATGGGGGAAAGCCTGCAATCTGGTTATCATTGTCCTTCTCTCTAGAAAGCAGCCCACCTAGAATGTCCAGGCTCCGGCATCTTGCGTATCTCCTAGGACCCAAAGGCCCCTAAGGCTCCTGCAGTGTGAGCGGAGTTGGGAAATGTTCATATGCGAACACATGAGAAGAAAACTGAGAGGCTGAAGATCCCTGGGTAGGACAAAGGTGCACGGTGGGTGGAGAAGCAGTATTGCCGCCGCTGTCATGGCTCGGGTCTGCAGTGACGGGAGCAATCCTGAGGGCACGGGTGGCCTGGTGCTTTGTCCTCAAGAAGCGCCCAGTTCTCTGGCAATGGCCACTTTTGTGCTTGTAAGGGTAAAAAGACTCTCCAGCAGCTCGGGATCCTGCTGCCTGTCAGCCATGTGAGGGAGGGAGAAGGACCTCTCACCCACCTTTTTCGCCAGACCCCAAGGCTCGCAGGGTTGATCTCTGCCAGTGTCTTCTTCCCTCTTGTTCTGCTCCCAGCTTCTTCCCACAGAATCTCTTAGAGGTCTGGCACTTTCCCCCAGGAATTACACCTGATCCATGATTGTTTGTTCTTTCTCAACTATTACTTTTCCTTCTTTCTTAGACAACCCGGCAGCTGATGTTTCCAGGCCACCGTCTTTCCCTACAATCTCTTCTTTCATAATATATGTGATGCAGGAAGACCAGGCCCAACAGAGAGAAAGAGCACCCAAACACCATGTGTATAAGAGGAAGGGTTTTAGTGCAGCTGGCAGAGCTTATGACATACAAGAATTCGAAATGGCCACCCTGGCTCAGTCTTTCCCTTTTTATCTCTAGTCAAAAAGTTCCGATCCACAGGGACCTTTCTCATTGGCCAGTTTGAATCAAGTGGGAGGAGCTGCTCCAGCCCCCACAGAACTACAGGATTTCACAGAAGTGGAAATTTCCAGGTTCCAGGAAGTCAAGTCTACAAATTCTCAAGAGCTGAGTCACCATGGCGAGGACCCCGCAGCCATATCCTTGGGGTCTCCTTGAGCAGACCAGTTCTCCTAGACCTCAGCCTTCTCAGGCTCTAATATGCACTTACAATGATAAATTTTCTCTTAAGCACTGCTTTATCTATATCCTGTAAGTTTTTATATATTATGTCTTTATTTTCATTCATCTCCAAGTATTTTCTTTTTCTTTTTTTCCCTTGAGACAGAGTCTCACTTTGTTGCCCTTGGTAGAGTGCAGTGGTGTCATAGCTTATAGCAAACTCAAACTCTTAGGCTCAAGTGATCCTTTTGCCTCAGCTTCCCAAATAGCTGGCAGTACAAGCACTCGCCACAATGCCAGGCTATTCTTAGAGACAGGGTGTCACTCTTGCTCAGGCTGCTCTCCATCTCCTGACCTCAAACAATCCACCTGCCTCTGCCTCCCAGAGTGCTGGGATTATAGGCCTGAGCCACTGCATCTGGCCTCCAAGCATTTTCTAACATCCTTTTTGATTTCTTCTTTGACCCAATTTTTTTTTCATGAAGTGTCTTTTTGGTATCTAAAAAGTCATCATCAAATTCAAGATCACCTAGATTTTCTCCTATGTTACCTTATAGTAGTTTTTGTGGCAAGTGTAAGGTCTTTGTCTAGATACATTTTGTTTTTTTGCATGTGAATGTTTAGTATTTTAGTGCCATTTGCTTTCTGCACTTAATTATTGTCTTTTATCACTATTTTTAAAAATTGAAATTGCTTTATTTAAAAATTGAAATTATTGGCTCAGTGCCTGTGGCTCAAGTGGCTAAGGCGCCAGCCACATACAGCTAAGGTGGCGGGTTCAAATCCAGCCAGGGCCCGCCAAACAACAATGATGGCTGCAACCAAAAAATAGCTGGGCATTGTGGTGAGTGCCTGTGGTCCCAGCTACTTGGGAGGTGGAGGCAGGAGACTCGCTGAGCCCAGGAGTTTGAGGTTGCTGTGAGTGGTGATGCCACAGCACTCTCCAGGGGGACAGCTTGAGGCTCTGTCTCAAAAAAAAAAAAGATTGAAATTATTCTTAAATGTGAAGTTTCTTACAATAGAGAGCAATTAAAAATTAAAGCTGGCTGGGCACGGTGTCTCACTCCTGTAATCCTAGCACTTGGGAGGCCAGCGGACTGCTTGAGTTCACAGATTTGAGACCAGCCTGAGCAAGAGCAAGACCCTATCTCAAAAAAAAAAAAAAAAAAAAAAAAAAAACCCAGTCATTGTGGCAGGCACCTGTAGTCCCAGCTACTTGGGAGGCTGAGGCAAGAGAATTGCTTAAGCTCAAGAGTTTGAGGTTGCTGTGAGCTGTGACATTACGGTACTCTACCTAGGGTGACAGAGTGAGACTCTATCTCAAAAAAAAAAAAAATTGTTTTTAAGTTGACCAAATAAAGATTAGGATACAACAACTAAAGCATACAGACAACCTTCAGAATGGGAGACGATATTTGCATGCTATGAATCTGATAAAGGGCTGATACCTGGAATCTACAGAGAACTCAAAGTAATCAATAAGAAAAGAGCAAACAATCGCATTTATAAGTGGGCAAAAGATATGAACAGAACCTTCTATGAAGAAAGACAAATGGTCCAGAAACACATGAAAACATGCTCATTGCCTGTAATTATCAACAAAATGCAAATCAAAACCACCCTGAGATATCACTTCATCTTAGTGAGAATTGTGTACATCACAAAGTCCCAAAGGTGCAGATGCTAGCACAGATGTGGAGAGAAGGGAACACTTTTACCCTGCTGGTGGGATTCCAAACTAATACAGCCTCTATGGAAAGAAGTATGGAGAATCCCCAAAAAGCTAAAAGTAAACTTTTCATTTGATCCCACAATCCCATTACTAGGTATCTACCTAGAAGAAAAAAATCATTTTATTGGCCAGTGCCTGTGGCTCAAATGAGTAAGGCGCTGGCCCCATATGCCAGAGGTGGTGGGTTTAAACCCAGCCCTGGCCAAAAACTGGAAAAAAAAATCATTTTACCATAAGGACACTTGCACAAAAATGTTCATTGAAGCTCAATTCACAATCACTAAGGTGTGGAATCAACCCAAATGCCCATCAGTTCATGAATGGATTAATAAACTGTGCATATGTATACCATGGAATACTTACTATTCAGCCACTGTTTTTAAGTAGAAATTACTCCAGTGTTTATCATTTACATTTTAATTTACCAAAGTCAGGTTCAGATTTATATGAACTTAATTCCAGTGAGATATAGAAATGTTGCTCTGATTTAGTTTTTTCCTCTTTTTTGGTGGTATTATGTTTTACATATTACATCTATAAATTTACAAACCCAATAACACATTGTTATAATTATTACTTTGTGTAATTTTATGTTTTAAGAAAGCTGGCAAGAGAAAGGAGGGCAAGTATATATCTACAGCTTTCTAAATATCAAGCTTCCTTAAGATTTGTGATAATCTTATAAGCATAGTGTCATTTCTCGCTCTGTTCATTTGTTCTAGTGGAGTTGAGTTACCATCTGGAGTCACTTCCTTAGCCTAGTACAGCTCTGCTCCCACCCCCATACTTTGTGCTGGTATTGGGAAATATACATCTATCACATTTATCAATGTTATAGGCTCAACAATACATTATATGTATTTTCTTAAGAAATTGATTTAGGCTCAGCGCCTATAGCTCAACCGGCTAAGGCGCCAGCCACATACACCTAAGGTGGCGGGTTCGAATCCCCAGTGTGGACCCGTCAAACAACAATGACGGCTGCAACCAAAAAATAGCCGGGCGTTGTGGCGGGCGCCTGTGGTCCCAGCTACTTGGGAGGCGGAGGCAAGAGACTCGCTTGAGCCCAGAGTTGGAGGTTGCTGTGAGCTGTAATGCCACGGCACTCTGCCCAGGGGGACAGGTTGAGGGCGTTTCAAAAAAAAAAAAAAAAAAATTGATTTAAAAATCAACTGTAAAAAGAAAAAAATAGGAATTTATACTATCATCTAAAATGACATAAGTAGCTTTACTGGCACCCTTTGTTTTCCACATGAAGAAGGTACTTCAGCATTTCTTCTAAGATAGGGCTACTTTGAACAAGTACTCTCAATATTTTTATTATCTGGAAATGTCTTTGTTTTGCTTTCAGTTTTGAAAGATGGCTTTGCTGGGGACAAGATTTTTGTTGAAGGGTTTTTATTTTTCTTTGTGCACTTTGAATACTTTATTCCACTGTTTTTATTTATTTATTTACTTATTTATGAGACAGTGTCTCAAGCTGTTACCCTGGGTAGAGTGCTGTGGTGTTATAGCTCACAGCAAATTACAATCTTTGGGCTCGGTCCTCTTGCCTCAGTTACTATTTTTTTTAGTAGCGATGGAGTCTTGCTTTTGCTCAGGCTGATCTTGAATTCATGAGCTCAAGCAATCCACCCACTTTAGCCTCCCAGAGTGCTGGGATTACAGGTGTGAGCCACTGTGCCTGGACTTCCACTCTTTCCTCGTCTCCAGTTTTCTTCTGAGAAGCTAGATGTTAATCTTACTGGGGTTTCCTTGTAATTAAATGAGTAACTTTTGTGTTTTTGCTTTCAAGATTTTCTACTTGTCCTTGGCGAACGTTCAGTACTTCAATTATAATGTGTTTTCTTTGTGGGTCTCTAGCCTTTTATCTTACTCTGAGTTCGCTGAGCTTCCAATACGTATAGGCCATTGTTTTTCAATAAATCTGGGAAGTTTTCAGTCTTTATTTCTTTTTTATTTATTTGTTTGTTTGCAGTTTTTGGCTGGGGCTGGGTTTGAACCTGCCACCTCCAGCAGCATACGGGGCCGGTGCCCTACTCCTTGAGCCACAGGCACCACCCTCAGTCCTTATTTCTTAAAAGTTATTATCTTTTTCTTTTTCTTTCTTTCTCTCTCCCCCTTCCCCATACTTCCCATTTTTACTATTTCTATATTGGTGCACTTCATGATTTCCCATAATGTTCTGTTGCTCATTCATTTTTATTGATTTTTTTTCTCTGTGCTCTTTGGATTACATAATCTATATTGACCCTTCTTTGAGTTAAATATTTTTTTCTTCTACTAGTCCAAATTTCTGTTGAGCTCCTTTTAAAAACTCCTGACTTCAAATTTCAATTATTATACTTTTCTTTTCTTTTTTTTTTTTATTGTTGGGGAATCATGGAGGGTACAAAGAACCAGATTACATTGCTTGCGTTTTAGGTAAAGGCCCTCTTAAATTGTGTCCTGCCCCCAAGAGGTGTGTTACATACTGTAATCCCCCATCCCCCTTCCCTCTTACCAGTCCCCTATTCCCCCACCCCCCACCATGTACTAGTATCAGTTGTCCTCATATCAGAATTGAGCACATTGGATTCTTGCTTCTCCTTTCTTGTGATGCTTTACCAAGAAGAATGTGTTCCACCTCCATCCAGGTTAATACAAAAAATGTAAAGTCTCCATCTTTTTTAGTGGCTGAATAGTATTCCATGGTATACATATACCACAGCTTGTTGATCCATTTCTGGATTAGTGGGAATTTAGGTGTTTCCACAATTTGGAGATCATAAATTGAGCTGCAATAAAGAGTCTAATGTAAATGTCCTTATGATAAAATGATTTTTTTCTTTTGGGTAGATACCCAGTAATGAGATTGCAAGATCAAATGGGAGGTCTAGTTTGAGTTATTTGAGGATTCTCTGTAGTTCCTTCCAAAAAGGTTGTATTAGTTTGGAATCCCACCAGCAGTGTAAAAGTGTTCCCTTCTCTCCATATCCCTGCCAGCATTTGTAGCTTTGAGACTTCGTTATGTGGGTCATTCTCACTGAGGTTAGATGATATCTTAGGGTGGTTTTGACTTGCATTTCTCTGATTAGTGACGATAAGCATTTTTTCATATGTTTGTTAGCCATTTGTCTGTCTTCTTTAGAGAAGGTTCTATTCATCTCACTTGCCTATTGATATAAGGGATTGCTGGTCTTTTTCTGTTGCTTAATTTGAGTTCTTTCTAGATCCTAGTTATCAAACTTTTGTCTGATTCATAACATGCAAATATCCTTTCCCATTCTGATGGTTGTCTCTTTGCTTTGGTTGTTGTCTCTTAACATACAGAAGCTGTTCAGTTTAATTAAGTCCCATTTGTTTATTTTTGTTCTTGTTGCAAGTGCCACTGAACTCTTCTTCATAAAATCTTTCCCCTGTGTTTTCCCCACACTTTCTTTGAGGATTTTTATTGTTTCTTGCCTTAGATTTTTTATCCATCTTGAATCAATTTTAGTGAGTGGAGAAAGGTGCAGGTCCATTTTCAGTCTTTTACACGTGGTTTATTACACCATTTATTAAATAGGGAGTCTTTCCCCCAGTGTATGTTCTTGTTTGGTTCATCGATGACCAGGTGGCTGTAAGATGTTAGTTTCATCTCATGGTTTTCTATTCAGTTCTAGATGTCTATGTCTCTATTTTTGTGCCAATACCATGCCGTTTTGATCACTATGGCCTTGTAGTACAGCCTAAAGTCTGGTAGGCTGATTCCCCGGGCTTTGTTTTTATTACTAAGAACGGCCTTGGCTACATGGGGAATTATTATACTTTTCAACTTCAGAACTTTCATTTGATTCTTTTAAAAAATAATCTTTGTCTCTTTATTGACATATTTTATTTGAACATGACATTGTCATCATACTATTCTTTCCTTCTTTAGTCATAATTTCCTGTCATTTGTGGACATATTTAAAATGGCTACATGAGGGCTTTGTTAAATCTTACTGCTCCCCCTGGCAGTTCAGATGCCTACTTTTTTGTAGTATATGAGTTGTACTTTCTATATCTTTGCATGTCATGTGATTTTTTTGTTGAAACTGGACTGTTGATCTAGTTACTTATTATAGACAGCATCTCACTCTGCTGCCCAGGCTGCTGTGCAGTACAGGGACATGATCACAGTTCACATAACCTTGAATTTCAGGTCTCAAGCAATCATTTTGCCTCAGCTTCTTAAGTAGCTAAGACTATAGGCACACACCACCATGCCCAGGGAATTTTTAAATTTTTGTGTAGAGATGGGGTCTTGCTGTGTTGCCCAGGCTGGTCTTGAACTCCTAGGCTCACGTGATTCTCCTTCCTCAGCCTCCCAAAGTGTTGTGAGCATGCGCCACTGTGCCTGGCTATATTTTTAGATAATATATTGTAGCAACTCTTGGTACTAGTCCTTCTACTCCAGGGTTTGTTTATTACCTCCCTTCCCTTTGTGTTAAACTTCAGATGTTCCTCTTCAGGGGGTTCAACTTTGAATACCCTCATAATCACCCTGAGATGATAGTGGTCTGGGCCTTTTCTGCCTGTTGCTTTCTCTTATGACAATTAGTTGTTAAATTCCACTAATTGCTGGCTGATAACTCTATTGTTTTCCACAATATGGGTCATACGTTGCTCTATAGACTAAACAAATAAAGCCAAGTTTCTCTGAAGAATTAGTTTCTGAAGTTGGTGTTTGAGAATTCTACTTGTCTGCTTTTTATGCTATCTACTCAGTTTTGTCTTTTGATACTCGATATCACTTTTTTGTAGAATTTCTACCAGGTTCTTTATTAAATCTGCATATACACATTGAAGAATGAATGTTTCTTTTGCCCTTTAACATTATAACTTTTATGTCTTGGAACATTTTATACGATTATTTTATACTCTGATAACACAGTCTCTCCTGATTTCAACATCTGAGTTCTTGGGAACTCTAAATCATGGTTTGTTACTTCTACCGACTCTTGTTTACATGGTTTCCTCCCAGGTGTTTTATACCTTTTGACTGTGAACTTAATCTATGGGAATCCTGGGAGACTTGAGATGAAGACGTTTTCCTCCAGGGAGGATTTTTCTCTTGTTTAGTTCTGGCCCAGGTTGGTGCTAATAACCTGGGCTCGCTTTGATTTAATTTCTCAGTTTGACCACTTAGCAATTGCATATATATTTAAATTCAAAATCCAGATCCATATGTAGACAAACTTAGTGATATTAATTCTCAGGGAAGAGTATTCCCCCTGTTTCCTTGGTGGAGAGAGATTTATTTGCTCTCTTTGGTATAAAGTTAGGAAGCTTTCTCTTAGCCTACCCTTTCACAGAGGTCAAGGCCCTGTGAAGACCCCAGATTTAAGGGCATGTTCATATTTGAACCCCCTTACCCTACCTTTTGAGGGATCATGGCCTAGCATCCTGTTTCCATTTCTCATGCACCTGGGAGCTGATCTTCAAAGCTTCACGTTTCTGAGAATGGCATTTGCTCCCAGGGAAGGCCCAGCTTCTGTATTCACATATCACTTTGGTTCTAGAAACTTGTACATATTTTTCTGCGGTGAGATTTTACTGGGGATTTCTTTTACTACCTTTTATAACTTAGCAATTCATTAAAAAATTATGTTTTGTAATTAATCCAGTATCTGGGTGTTTTTCAGTGAAATGACTGTTTTAGGATATCTTAATAGTTACCCTCTTAGAAACTCTATAATTTATTAATATATTTAAGTGTTGATGGACATTTAGGATATTTCCAATTAATTTTTCTTTATACTATCATAAACATTATTGGTCTTGTCTCCTTGTACAAATATTTGCAGAATTCTCCCATGTTATATAACCAAGAGAAAGAGTGCTGGATCATAGGAATGGCATGTACAGCTTTACCAGAGATTGCCAAATAACGTTCCAAATGCTCGTCAAAAGTTGTCAGTAATGCATAATAACTTCACTTACTGTTTCTGGGTATCCTTAATAATTTTAGTTTCTGTTGCTGGACATCCTTGTAATATTTGGTACCAACAAACTAATTTCTGCTTAACTGATGGGTAGGAAATAGTGTTTGCCTATTGTTGCCATTTCCATCTATCTGCCTGGTTAATAATAATTGAGCTTCTTTCATGGGTGTTTGTCATTTCTTGGGTATTGACAGTTTACATCCTTTGTTTTTGGAGTTGGTTTTGTTTTTCATTGATTTATTAGAAATCTTTGCATAACATTTTTAAAGTCATATTTTAACTATATTTTCCCTGTATGTGTCATATCACTTTGTTTAATGTACCCCAAAGATTTAATCAGTCTTCTCCTTTATGGTATATGCTTTCAAGTTTTGTTTAAAGACTACTGCCTAACCTTGAAGTCAAAGATATAATCTCCCATATTCTCTTAACACCCGTCTTGGATACTTACTGATGTAAAGATATTAGAATGTAGAGATCTGTGTTTTAAATCCTCTTTCCTCTCCCCAAGTTTATCATACGGAAACAAAGATTACTTTACTTTGGGGGTAGAGAGAGGTGTCAGAATGGTTGATAAATTTAGCCCTTGGGCCATTTGCTACCTGAAAAACTAACTCCTTTTACCCTTTGAGACTCCACTCAAAACCTCTCTCCTTTCTGAAGCCTGGATTAACTTCGCCAAGTGAATTCAAGTCAACACACATTGAGCATCTTTTATAGGCTGGGCCCTTTCTAGAGGCCCAGAACAGAACAGAGTTCATGTTTCCATGGGGAACCTAAATTCTAGCCAGATCTGGGCCTGCATTCTCCCATAGTTCCACCTTAAACCCTCTGCCAAGGTAGGTAGTTATTTATTTATTTATTTATTTATTTTTGAAACAGAGTTTCAGTATGTCCCCTTCAGTAGAGTGCTGTGGCTCTCTGTGCTGGGGCTCTCTGTCCCCCTCAGTAGAGTGCTGTGGCAACCTCAAACTCTTGGGCTTAAGTGATTCTCCTGCCTCAGACTCCGAAGTAGCTGGGACTATAGGTGCCCGCTACAACACCTGGCTATTTTTTGGTTGCAGTTATCATTGTTGTTTTAGCAGACCCAGGCTGGGCTCAAACCTGTCAGCCCTGGGTTATGTGGCCAGCTCCCTACTCACTGAGCTACGGGCACCGAGCCAGGGTAGTTATCTTAATAGAATAATTCATGCATGGCTTTCCCTTCCATCAATCCACCCTACTGGGTCTACCTTCATAACCAAAATCTGACAACTACTCAAAGTCTTGGAAACTAGCTCTGGCTTCTGTCCAGATCACATCACAGCCTCCACTCATCTCCCTGTTCCTGCTTTATCATCCCTGGCCAGCTGTCTTGACACAATAGCCAATGTGATTCTGCTAAAATGGAAGGCAGCCTCTGGCATTCTTCTGCTCAAAACTTCCCAATGGCTGGGATCTATCCTTGCCCTCAGAATCTGGCCTGTGGTTTGCCTCAGCTCCTCCCACCCTCCTCCCTCACTGGACTCTAGCCTTGCTGGCTCCCCTGGGGTTTCTGTAACATTCTAAGCACTCTCCTGCCTCACGTCTTGGCTTTTGTGGTTTCCTCTCACTGAACCCTCCTAACCCTGGAGATGCCTTGGCCTCCTCTCTTCCTTTGTGTCTCTATCCAAATAGCATGTTGTCAGGAAGGCCTTCTTTGGCCATGATGCAAAAACAGAGCACACATATCTCTGTCTGCTCTCTCTCCCTCTCAGCCTAGTTTATTTTTCTCCACAGCACTTATCTACATCTGACCTATGGTGTATTTTGTTTTCTCTATCTTCATCATTAGGCTATAAGCTCCTTGAGGCCTAGAGACTCTGTTTACTCATTGCTTTATCTCATTTCCTAGAACACTGCCTAGAACACAGTAGGTGGCCAGTATATATATTTGTCAAATAAATAAATGCGTACACATGGGAATGAGTGAATGGCAGGTTTGTGGGGGAGTGGGTCGGCATGCAAACACTGGTTACATAGAAAAGGAATAGATGCAGAGAAAGTAGGAGACCATAAAGAAAGGAAGAGGGGCCAGATGCAGTGTAATTCCAGCACTTTGGGAGGCTGAGGAAGAATTGCTTGAGGCCAGGAGTTTGAGACCAACTTGGGCAACATAGCAAGACCCCATCCCTAAATACATACATACATAAATAAAATACTTAAATAAATAGAAGAAGAGAAGAAAACTAACTTGTTTATAAAAGGAAAGGGAAAAGGTGTATAGAATCCTCCCATTTTTCAATGTTACTTAGATCCTTTGGAGATGCCCACTGCCCTTGGCACTGGCTTCCTCTGTCGTCTTTAGCATTAGTTTCCTTTCTGAAGGTCCTGAAGGTGGATCTCAATAAATACCTCCTGACTGACACCTTAACTAAGTCATTATAAGAGGATTTCTGCATTACTCACAAAAAGAAATCACTTTCTAGATTGCTTTGCCAAGGAGGCTTGTCCCCAAAAGAGGGGAGGATGAGGAGGTTCCTGTGCTCACAGCTGAAATGCTGGAAGTTGGTCCGAGGAGCTGTGGTCCCTGTCAGGAGAGGGTCGCCATCGGTTTCTTATGCACACAGACACACAAGAAGAAGGCGGAACCCAGCGAGATAGAACTTGGCTGGAATCCAAGATTTAGCTTTTTATTCAAAACTGTGAGAAGGAGTAACACAAGTCAGTTAAATCTCAACTTTTATTGGTTGTTGTCTTAACTTTGATTTGCCTACTCACTAATTTATACTTCCAAGTCCTTTGATTTGTGTGTACCTATTTAGAGATAGTGTTGTTTACTAGAATATAAACTGAGGGAAACGACTTATATTCATCAGCTCTACTTTAGGGAAAATATTTAGTTATGTAGCATCTCCCAAACTGTAGAGATTAAATAGTTAAGAAACAAAACTCCAGAGAAGAAGGATTACTTTATTTTAACCCCCACCAGAGACTATTAATTAGAGAGAGATCGATTTCTAGAGAAATGTTTTTCAGCTTGTTTGCCTGCAAGTTATTTAATTTCTACTGGAAGACAAGTATTCAAGCTTTTCACCGTAAGAAAGAAAAAGCACCCAAATTTTGGAATACCTCCTGGAGCTCTGCGTTTGCTTAGGTTAGCAACTAGAATAAAGATACCATAGAGATGGCAATGTAAATATGAAATGTATGCGCCTGAAAAGCTAAGGGTTGGGAATTGCAGGCATAAGTGACTGAGATCTGGTTTGTGTATTACAGTGCAGACAGTGTAGTGTGGACAGATGTGGGTTGCCATGGGGCTGCTGTGGCATGTGGTCCACGTGGAATGTGGAAGCATCTCAGCAGGTGACCAAGAACAAGGACAGGGACTGAAGGAGCTGCATAATGGGAGAAGCATTCACACAGGACACTTGGAGCAGCAAATGACTGCAAACCAAGCCAACCAGATTAAACAAAAAGAGGGATTTATCAGAACACAGATAATGAAGAGATCATTGCAGGACTCAGCCTCTCTGGGATCCCGGGACCGAAACCAGGACCCACACACTGTCAGCTCACTCTTCTGTCTCCCTCCTCTCTCTCTCCCCTCTGCTCCACTTAAGCTTCCTTTTCTGCTAATAGAGATGGACAGTCTCTGCCCAACAGGAAATGTTGCCGTCAGCAAGTGTCAAAGTCACATCCTGAAAGATCTGCAACCAGAGATGAAAAGATACTTTTCTCCTATTAGTAGCTCTGTGAGGACCAACAGAAAGGTATTCATTTCGCTTTATTCAATTCAGTATTTCCCAAACCTACTGGACCATAAAATAAAGTTCCAGATAAAATTTTGTACAGACATCCGGTTGAAGTTGAATTTCAAATAAACAATGGATAATTTTTTAGTGTAAGTTAGGGATGTTGCACGGGACATGGCATCTAGAGTTAGAATGCCAAGGGACACTCACACAGGACTTCAACTTCACAGATATTTTCTGATGTGACAAGAAAAGAGACCCGACCCCAGCCCCACCCCGAATTCCTTGCATCTTTAAAATGGTCTGTGAGACAGAATTTAAACCTTCTTATGTTTCTCATGCTGCTTACTGAATCTAAATATTTCTCTGCACTCCACGTGGAACTCTATCATGACTTTACCAAGTAAACAGGCTGTAACTATTGTGGTTTACTCGGTCTTTCTCCCACATTAAACAGTGAGTTACCTGAGGCCAGGGACTATGTCTTTTTACAGTCTACATTCCAGACTCACAAAGGCCCCTACATCAAAGAGGCTGATTTACAAGGTCATTGTGGTTCTGTAAATGGCAGCTATGGCTCCAAGCCAAGGAACAATCTTTACATTTCAAAATGATAAGATGACTGTCCTTGCCTTGGTGGATATGGTCACATTCCATGAGCCAGTAAGGATCGTTCTCAATACTATCACATTGAATGCCAGAAGGAACGTTAGAATTATCCCCTCTTAGAGGAGAACGAAGTTATAATTCTGTTAATTATGACTTTACCAGAATAGGAGTTAAGAATGAACATATAAGCATCCCTCTTCCATGTCCTACTTTTCTATTCCATTGCTGTAGCACCCAACTCTCCTGATCCCATTTTTATTACCCAAACATGTCAAATGAGTAGACTCAGTGGGGTCACAGCTTGAAGGCTAACGCCCTTAAAATGGAGAGGATGGCTTGGGGAGCAGGGAGCTCGTGCTATGTCCCTTGCTCTACCCAAACAGAACATGCTGCCCCCTCCTCTCTTAGTCACACTCCTAATTCTGAGTAGTTTGCATTAAAACCCAAACTACCAAGACTAAAATACAACCCAGACTTCCAGAACAACCTGTGTATGCCCTGGGAGGTGGGGCATGGACACTAGGGCTGGTTGTAGGTGATAATGAGTTTCTCTTTGACCTACAACATGAGATTGTTGGGCTAGGAAGGTGGGTGAGAGCTGGGGAAGAGAAATGCAACCCACTGTGGTATTGAAGGGATTCCTGCACCACTGTTGTTCTAAACGTAGAGGTTAGTTGAGTTCAAGGAACATTTCTAAGGCACTCACATTGTGGCAAGTCTGTTTGCAAGGTAGACAGAGTCACTACCATCTCAAAGCTTGTGGTCAACAAATGCAAGGAGATATAGACAAGTGTTATGTTAGGGGGGCTTTCAAGATGCTTAAGGGTATGCTGTAATCAGAGAAAATTTATGGAATTATTGAGCCCTTCTGTATAGGGTAGACAGCTGCCTTGACTTATATCACTGCAGTAGAAGGTCAAGGTCAAGGAGTTGCAGTGAGCAGATCCGGTGGGCAGAAGTCTGTAGCCCATATGTTTCTCTCTCTCCTTTTTAGTTTCTCCAAGGAACTAATGCTGTAAAGAGCAAGCAGAGTCAGACAGTGAGAGAGTGAGGGCTGGTAGGGGTCAGGGTGAGAAATGTCACAGGCAGGGGTGCCAACATGCTCCTTAGAAAGGACAGACATGAGGGACGACCTCTCCTCCATTCTGAAGACTTCATATTGGGCCATGGACGTTTACCATCTTTATTTGCTCAGTCTCAGTCAGCTGGATCGTGAGTGACCTCCAGTACATTCTTTCCAGTACATTTTTTCACCACTATCCATTGCATAACCAAACCAATAAGACAAGGAAATGAAATATCTTTGACTGAATCATTAACGGAATGCACTAAGCCTGGATAAATATCACAATGAGGGTAAGCAAAGTTAAATATATCCTGCCTCTTTTAAAAGAAGAAGTTCAAAGCGTTTTTATTCATGGTAACTGGCATTTTACAATGATTCTGTTCCCCAAGATTGCTATTAGCACCAGAGCACAAGCAGGATCCTGTGATGAGGAGGCTGCCTGACAACTAAGCCCCATAAACAGTGCTGGAGACAGACGACAAAACAGAATTCTGTACTGTGTCAGGATGCTTCTTAACAAGACTTCTATGTCTATTTGGTATTTTTATGATGTGTAGAGCAGCCAGACAAGTGAGCTTAGCAGCCCAGGAGAGTTGCTATAGCAATAAATAGTACAAAGTTTCAGATTTATTAATTTCTTTTAGAATTAAACATGTTTAAATATTTTGATAGTGCCCTCTCAAAAATAAACTAAAATACAGAAAATTTATTAATTTGCTAAATACTCAACCTCACAAAGTCCTTTAATAAAGATATTTAGAAAAAGTGTCTAGATATTTAAATAAAATAAGAAGCTATTACTAGGGTAACTTCTTGAAGCAATAATCCAACCTAATACCTTCATCTGTCCTTTATACTAAACACCATAGCCCCTCTTCTGATATTGTCATGAATTATTGCCATTAGGTTAAATATTTCTCTGCGATATAGAGCATGACAATCTCTTTGACAGACTGAAAAATTAATATGTATCAAAGAGACAATATTTTGCTATTGGCCATATTCAAATCCCTCTGTCAACATAAAAGCAATAAATAACCAATGGGGTGCCCACCCCATTTCCAGCATTTTTAAGACCCAGGAGAGAGTACACATGGAGGTCCATATGACATAGGTCTAAAAGTTATAAACCAAGCTAACAGGTTGTTAAATAAAATACGGCCTATCCTCCTACACTGACAAGTGTACTTTCATGACACGTGGCAGGCAAGGCCCAATTTAGAATTCTTGGATTATTTAATGCAGCACACTGAAGTGTGGTACAGGAGAAGAGCTGGACTAGTCCCCGGGTGCAGCCCCCTCCCCTCTTCTGTTCCCACCCTCCTCACCCTCCTGTGTTGCGGTGGCCTTACTGCTGTACCTGCGTGGATGCTGTAGTCTTCCCCAAACAAGCTCTATCTGCTTCTCAGCCCCTCCCCCTGGCTGCCCACGGATACCCACAGGGCTGGCACCAGCGTGGGTACTTTAGCTGTCTCTTCTCCTTTGGGGTAGATCCAGGAAGAGACCAGTGACCTGGAATAGGGCTCAGGGTCATTTGGAAAGGAATTCTGGAGTCTTGAGCACCTGGAGTGTGACCTGTGCAGGAGGGAGAATGTGAGTGCAAGGCAGGTGTGCCCGTCTGGCTTTGAAAGGAGGGCATGGCCAGGGAAGAGTGAGAGTAAGGTCTTTAAAGTCTAGGGTTTAGGACCGGAACCTCCTTAGCCACACCGTAGAGTAGCTATTGGGAAACTTCCTTACGCTGATTAAGGGCTGACACCCATTCCAGTCCTGTTTAACTGTGTTCTGCTCTCCCAGGCTGTCTTGCTCGCTTTCCTAGAATTACTTGTATGGGCTTCCGAACAAACCCAAGATGTGCCATTATCCATGGGAAAATAGCCCAGGGGAAGGCCAAGTGGTTTCCTAACAAACCGCCAGATATTACCGGAAGCTTGGGTTGCAGAGAGGATATGGAAAGCAGGGAACGGAAACTACTTTCTTACCTTTTGGAATCCTTCAAACACAGCAAACCATCAGTAATGAGCAAACGCATTGCCTCCTTCCATCAGTGTGACTCCCCCTGCACCCCCTTGCGCCTTCGCATCTTGCTGCTCTGCTCTTTCTCCACTTTGGTAGGGTACCGGCAGGCAGGCCACACTGGGTAATCTCCTCCTCTTTCATAGTCAGCTCTGCCCTTCCCATCAGCCCTTCCTTGGCAGATATCAGCAATCTCTTTGTGGGTCAAGGCCTGACCTGGATCCCTTGAAACCCAGGCTGGCACCTTTTCCTGCCCACAGAATGTGAATTAATCTTCCTCTGCTTACTGTGAGTGACGCATCTGGGGGTGGAGTGGGGAGGCCAGGCACACCTGAGGAATGTGCATCTGTGATCCTGGAGATTGAGTTGTTCTATGCTTGTATTTGATTTTAGTATTTAAACCAATGTCATGAGAGAGGTGAGAATAAAGTTGTTTGTTGACATTTTCTCCTTTCACATCAGGAACAAGAAAATGAAAAAAAGAACTTTTTGTTTTGTTTTTGGTGAGGGCTTCTTCCTTTCACTTTTTCTATGCTACTTAGCTCATTTCCTTCCAGGGCAATTTCAGGTTCAACCTGTTTTTAAAGTTATGAATCATATCAATGACTCAAAGCCAGTTTCAGTAGGAAAAAAAGAAAAAGCTAAGCTGGCTGTCTATAGAACAAGCAGGAAATATAAATTATTATTCTTAGAACTTTTGGCAAACACCCACTAAAGCATTATTTATTCATTCACTCAGCAAACATATGTTGAAGACATACTCAAGGGATGGTATCATATAAAAAACAATTAAATACTTTTCTCTGAAAGATGCTTTGATTTTCTAAAAATTGAATTATTATTTTCTTATGGGGTGAAACAAAACTTAAAAGTAGTAGTTACCATACCTTGGTCTTGTGTATTACTATTGACAAGAACAAGAGGGGGTGGCACCTGTGGCTCAGTGAATAGGGTGCAGGCCCCATATACCAAGGGTGGTGGGTTCGAACCTGGTTCCGGCCAAACTGCAACAACAAAACAAATAGCCAGGCATTGTGGCGGGCGCCTGTAGTCCCAACTCCTTGGGAGGCTGAGGCAAGAGAATCGCCTAAGCCCAAAAGCTGGAGGTTGCTGTGAGCTGTGATGCCAGAGTACTCTACTGAGGGCAATAAAGTGAGACTGTCTCTTAAAAAAAAAAAAAAAGAGGAACTGTAGAGTATCTCAACCCAGCAATACCACAATGATGAATTGACTAAACATTTATTTTCTAAGTCATACAGCTGGAAGGGACCTCAAAGATCATACACACAACTTTTCAATTTCAATAATGAGAAAAGGGAGGCCTAGAGAGGGAGAATGACTTGCTTGAAGTTGCATAGCTGCTCAGCCTTTGGCAAAACCAGGCCTGGCATCTAGATCTTTGATCCTCTATGAGTAAGCACCCTTTCCAAGAACAACCACGGTAGTTATTATTTATCTATTATGAAAGCAAGATGCTTTCTTATATGTCATATTACTTAACATACACACACCTTTTCAAGATGGTATAATTATATTTACTTTAGGGAAAGCAAGGCTAAGAGAAAATAAGCCAACTACCAAACATTTCCTGAAGAGTCAACTGATGCAGAGCTAGGATCGGAAAAGGCAAAAATTTGACCCTCAAGGTCATAGTCTTTCTGTGCATCAGCGGCACTTTGCCCTACATCACATTGCCAGGGAATATCCTCTCAGGGGTCTCATCTTTTCGACAACAGCCACGACCGTACAGATTGTTGGTCGTTAGGTCATTCACTCCTTTAATCTTTCTGCTCTGGGCAAAACATCGAGGGAGGTGCCATGGGTGATTAAAATTTTTTTTAAAAAAGGTAAGATGTAGACTTGCCCCTTAAGATTTCCAGTGTCTAAAAGGGGAACATAGGACTCATTCACAAATAACTATAAGAGTATAATAAATTAAAAGAAGTAGAAAGTGCTATAGAAATTCCTGTGATAGAGGATAGTAAGAATAATTTTTTATAATTTAGAAGGTTTAAGAACTCTTTGACCTGTAGGTGGGGAAAGTGATTACATGAAGGTGATTGCCTTCTGTGAGAATGGCTGTAACACTTTATCGAATATTAAGTGATGTTATGGTATATGTATACAATGGGAAATGATTAAATAAAGCTAATTAACATGCTCATCATATCAAATACTTAACACTTTTTGTGGTGAGAACATTTGAAATTTACTCTTAGCAATTATGAAATATATAACCACCATTTTACCCTCTGCTTTGATGAGTTCTATTGTTTTAGATTCCACATATAAGTGACAACATGTAGTGTTTGTCTTTCTGGGCCTGACTTAATTCACTTAGTATAACATCCTCCAGGTTCATCCATGTTGTCCCAAATGGCAGGAGTTCTTTCTTTTTAAAAGCTTTTTAATACTTTTTAAAAGTATTCCTTTATGTGTATATATATTACTTTTTCTCTATCCATGGATATAGTCCATAACTTGCTATGAAGAAGGCTGCGGTAAACAAGGGCGTGCATCTATCTCTTCAACATACTGATTGCAAATTCTTTGGATGTATGTCCAGAAGTGGGATTGCTCAATCATGTCATAATTCTCTTTTTAGTTTTTTGAGGAATCTCTATACTGTATTTCATTATGTCTGTGCTAATTTACCTTCCCACAAACAGTGTACAAGGGTCTCATTTCTCTATAGTCTCACCAGCACATGTTATCTATCATCTTTTTGATAATAGTCATTCTGACAGGTGTGAAACAATTTCTATTTGTGGTTTTAATATGTATTTCCCTGATGATTAGTGATGTTTAACATGTTTTCCAGGTTTCTGTTGGCCATTTGTATATCTTCTTCCAAGAAATGTCTGTTCAGTTCCTTTGCCTATTTTTAAATTGGGTTATTCGTTTACTTGCTATTGAGTTGAATTCCTTATATATTTTGGATATTAATACCTTACCAGATATATAACTTGCAAATACTTTTTCCCAATTTATAGGTCGTTTCTTTGTTAATTGTTTCTTTTGCTCTGCAGAAACATTTTAGTTTGATGTAATCCATTTGTCTATTTTTGCTTTAATTGCCTGAGATCTGGGTGTCAAATAGCAAAAAATCATTGCCCAGATCAATGTTGTGAAGTTTTCTCCTTAATTTTCTTCTAGTAGTTTTATAGTCTTTAATCTATTTTGAGTTGATTTTTGTATATGATATGAGATAAAGGTCCAATTTCATTCTTTTGCAGATAGACATCCAGTTTTCCCAATACTCTCTATTGAAGAGACTATCCTTTTCCCATTGTATGTTCTTGGCATCTTTGTTAAAAATCAGTTGACTATGGATGTGTGGATTCTCTACTCTATTCCATTGTTCAATGTGACTATGTTTGGCTGGTTTTAATTACTATAGCTTTGTAACATAGTTTGAAATCAGGTAGTGTGATGCTTTTAGCTTTGTTCTTATTCAGTTTTGACTTGGATATTCAGGGTTTTTATTTTGTGATTTCATATAAATTTGAAGACTTTTTTTTCTATCTATAAAAAATGACATTCCAATTTTGATAGAACTTGTATTGAATCCATGGATTGCTTTGAATGGTATGAACATTTTAATAATATTCTTTCAATCCATGAACACTGGATCTCTCTCCATTTATTTGTGTCTTCTTCAATTTCTTTCATTAATATATGGTAGTTTTTAGTGTATAGGTCTTTTACCTTTTTGGTTAAATTTAATCCTAAAATTTTTATTTTCTCTTGTAGCTATTATAAATAGGATTGCTTTTTCAGATAGTTTGTTATTAGTGCATAAAAATGCTGCTAAGTTTTCTGTGTTCATTTTGTACCCTGAAAATTTACTGTATTCATTTATTAGTTTGAACAGTTTTTATTAGTCTTTATATGCTATATAAAATCATGTCATTAGCAAACAGTGACAATTTCACTATCTTATTTTCCTATTCAGATGTCTTTTATTTCTTAAAGAATAATTTTAATTAAAGAACTTGAGGGGGAGTCTAGATTTTCCAAATGGGTGCTTGTAAAATAATGAAATCTCTCTTAACTTTGACAGTCCAGTTTTTTTTTTTTTTTTTTTTTTTCTGGAGACAGAGCCTCAAGCTGTTGCCCTGGGTAAAGTGCTATGGCATCACAGCTCACAGCAACCTCCAATTCCTGGGTTCAAGCGATTCTCCTGTCTCTGCCTCCCAAGTAGCTGGGACTGCAGGTGCCCACCACAACACCCAGCTATTTTTTGGTTGCAGCCATCATTGTTGTTTGGTGGGCCCAGGCTGGATTTGAACCCACCAGCTCAGGTGTATGTGGCTGGAGCCTCAGCCATTTGAGCCATAGGTGCTGAGCCTAAACAGTCTAGTCTTACAGGATGTAGAAATTTAGATGCTAACTAAGATTCAGTTAATAACAAAAATATGTTGTCATTAAATTTTCTGGGATTTCCCCCTGATTTATGTAAATTTGAATGAACTGGCAGATAAGTAAACATTTCAAATTTGATGGAAATGAATAAAAACTGAGTTAAATAGAAAGAGATTCATTTGAGGAAGAGCAGCACTTAGGTTTTTTTCTTTCTTTTTTTTTCTTTTTTGTATATTTGTTTAGCACTCAGCTACTTTTTTTTTTTTTTGAGACAGAGTTTCACTTTATTGTCCTTAGAGTACTATTGTGTCATAGCTCACAGCAACCTCCAACTCTTGGGTTCAAGCGATTCTCTTGCCTCAGCCTCTCAAGTACCGGGGACTATAGGCGCCTGCCACAACACCCAGCTATTTTTTGAGATGAGGTCTCACTCTGGCTCAGGGTGGTCATGAACCTGTGAGCTTAGGCAATCCACCTGCCTCAGCCTCCCAGAGTGCTAGGATAACATGTGTGAGCCTCTGCGCCCGGCCAGCACTCAGCTACTTTGCAACCCTAAGTGGTTACTCTATGGGGAAATAAAATATAAAATCAAGTATCTTAACTTGTGTGAAATTATACAAGACCTCCATGAGTTCTTTGGGTACTTTAAACTTTAATGATTTTAGAGTGAAGGCCAGTAGGAATTTCAAAGCAAATTTAGATCTGCTTTTTTTTTTTTTTCTCACAGCCTAGTAGCACACAGTGAATTGTAATTCTGGGTTTGAGATTCTTTAAAAACCAAAAAAGAATGGTGCTATAAATGAGAAGGAAAGTATGGCCCTGCAAGTAGCTAAATTAAAGTCCATAGAACATGAGAATAAAATTTTCACTTTGTCTTTCAATGCTGCTTTCAGCTTCAGATTTATTACTGCTGTGCTTACAGCCTAGGTATTTAAGTTTAAAGTTTAAAAGTATAATAACAATAACTGTAATTTCAAGAGCAAGTTTAAAGAGGACTTCCACTATATGTGTAATATTTCATTTCCTTCAAAACACCTGAAGTAAACATGGGAAAATGGGAACATTTGTTACATCTAGATGGTGGTGACTGAGAGCCTATTATTTTCTTCTCCCTGTTTTATTGAAATGCCTCGTGATAAAACACTGGCACACAGGTTTTCTGAAAACCTAATCACTTTTATAAGTCATCAAATCACTCTGCACACCTATTCTTATATCGTTACTTTGATTTACCACTGAGGAAATTATGCCACAAAAATGGCAGTGTTGAGTGCCTAGAACTTTCAACCAATTAGTGGAGGTAGGGAAAGTGACTGGTAGAAGGAGTGGGAATGTGAAGCGGCAAGAACTTGCTTATTCTCCAGCCCCCTTCAAAGCTTGTTGAGCGTATTGTTGGAAGGCACCTGCTGGTGGCGGGGCAAAGAGGCATGAAGGGTCGTCTCCTGGGGAGCAGGTTTCCTCACTGCTGGGCATGGGTGGGGTTACTTCTGAGGTGATGTGGCTACCCCAGAGCCAAAAATGTTTTTTTCCCAAAGTTTGGAAGAAGTGTCCCACCCACAGAACTGGGGGGAACCTCTCAGCCACTTTTCTTTGCTGTTGTTGTTGTTTTTTAATTTTCTATCACTTTTTAACCTAGCACAAACATCAAGCACTTGGTGAAACATGACATCAAGTTTAGATTTTCAGTCATATGAGAAAGAAAGGTCAAATGTGTGATCTCTCTCTCTCTCTTTTTTTTTATCTCTTAATTATAATCTGTCCTCCTTCTATCTCATAGCATGGTCTTGGTGGGGGGAGGAGATTTAGTTGCAGAAGGTGCTATCTAGAAGTTAAGGGAAAGCACATTAACAGCTGGTCAAATCCCCCATGATGCTTTCTGTCCACCCCCAATATTCTGTGATGTGGCAGTTTTGTCCAGCAAAATGTGCTATATGGCAGGCTTAGGGTTCCTCATAGCTACCAGATACATCAGGCAAACTCATAAAATAGGTGAGGAGTATTTTTTTTAATTGATTCATAAGAGTTGTGCATGTTTATGGGGTACATGTGACAGTTTGATACTACATACAAGCACATGATATGTAAGGATAAGGTCAGGGTATTTAGGATATCCATCACCTCAAACATTTATCATTTCTTTGTGTTGGGAACATTCCAAATCTTTTCTGCTAGCTATTTTGAAACATATAATAAATTATTATTAACTATAGTGGCCCTGTTTGTGCTGTTGAACATTAGAACTTATTCCTTCTATGTAACTGTATTTTGTACACTTTAGTGAACCCCTCTTCTTCCCTCTATCCCCACCACCTTCTAATCCTCTGATAACCACGTTTCTACTCACTACCTTCATGAGATCAATTTTTTTTTTAGCTCCCACATGGGAGAGTGAGATGGTGCAGTATTTGTCTTTCTGTGCCTGGCTTATTTCACTTAACATAATGTCCTGGAGTTTCAGCCATGTGGGAGTCACTGTGTCTAGTCAATTTTTTTTTTAAGAGCAATTTCTGTGAGACCATGGACAAGTCAAAAATTTGTATAAATGCATGGAGTGTAATTTTGTTACATGGATATATTGCATAGTGGTTAAGTCTGGGCTTTAAGTGCATCCATCACTGAAATAATGTGCCAATGCACATTAAGTAATTGGTCATCATCCACCCCACAACTCTCACACTTCTGAGTCTCCATTATCTATGATTTTGCACTCTACTTCCATGTCTACACGTTATTTAGCTCCCACTCATCAATGGGAACATACAGTATTTGTCTGTGTCTGAGTTGTTTCACTTGAGCCAACTGGCCTGTGATTTAGGGGACCCTGCATATATCACAAACAAAAGACCACAGGGAGACTCTGTCACTCCAGATTCAGCTCTCAGCACTGGCACAGTGCAATTCATAACCTTAAAACATCTGTCTCACAATGGACACTGATCAGGCCCCAGGGAAATACTTCTTAACAGTTCCTGTACAAAACCTTTGATATCTTTGCAATAAAAGGACACTGCCTCTGAGTAATATGAAGTTGTATCTCTGCTGACGCTGCTTTGGAGAGCCCAGGGCTTTTGAGCAGCATAAGTGCTCAAAAGATAAACTAAGAGAATAGATAAATTAATGAACTGGTCAAGCATGTTTTCTCAGAGAGCAGAAAGCAATAGCTTCTTGCTTAGGGACGTAACATTTCTCACTGGAGTCCAGTGTCTACTTTTGCCCATCTCTTCATGTTATAATATGTGACTGAGGAAATGGTTCACAAGAATTGGACATGGTAGCTGAGGAATATTTTAAAATATTGAGTAGGCTGGGCTTGGTGGCTCATGCCTGTAATCCTAGCACTCTGGGAGGCAGAGGCAGGTGGATTGCTTGAGCTCAGGAGTTTGAGAACAGCCTGAGCCAGAGCAAGACCCCATCTTTACTAAAAATAGAAAAACTAGCAGGACATAGTGATAGGTGCCTGTAGTCCCACCTACTCAGAAGACTGAAGCAAGAGGATTACTCAAGCCCAAGAGTTTGAAGTTGCTGTGAGCTATGATGCCAAGGCACTCTACCCAGGGCAACAGAGTGAGACTTTTGTCTCAAAAACAAACAAACAAACAAACAAATAAATACTAATAATTCATATTACTTGTACAAATGTAAGTCTAGAGATGTAACATACATGAAGTATGCTACTAAATCTTTACATTAACAACTATGGTAGTCTGCCTTTATCTGAGATCTGAGGGGGACATGTTTCAAGCCCACCAGTGGATGCCCCAGACTGGAAGGTTCTGAACTCTAAACTTAGCCAAGGAACACCAAGGGCCATCTTTTCACTTGAAGGAAGCACTTTACGGCTTCTCTTTTGGCACATCCTAGTTGCAAGCAATCATTACTCTTGCCTTTAAGGCCATTATTAAGTAAAATAAGGGTTCCTTGAACACAAGCACTGTTATGCAGGCACCCTGGATCTGATAGCCGAGATGACTAACGAGTGGGTAGTGTCCACAGCATGGATACACTGGACAAAGGAATGATTCACATCCCAGGTGGGATGGAGATTTCATCATCCTACTCAGAATAGTACAAAATTTAAAACATGAATTCTTTATTTCTGGAATTTTCCACTTAATATTTTGGACCAAGGTTGACTGCAGATATTTGAAACCTTGGAAAGTGAAACCCCAGATAATAAAACACTGCTATAGATGGACAATAAAGTCTAGAATCATGAGTAGTTACATTTTTATAAAAATTTAATCATGTTTCACGAAAATCTGGAGAAAGAACCAATAATGCCAACTTTGTTTGAATGTTTTAATTTAAATTTATTTATAATTTATCATTTGCCACTATTTTTTTTAAAATTTCATTTATTTATTTATTTGTTTTTTGTAGTTTTGGCCGGGGCTGGCCTTGAACCTGCCACCCCCGGTATATGGGGCTGGTGCCCTACTCCTTGAGCCACAGGCGCCACCCAATTTGCCACTAATTTTCACAGATTTTTTTTTTTTTTTATTGTTTGGGGTTCATTGAGGGTACAAAGAATTAGGTTACACAGATTGCATTTGTGTGATACAGTTCCTCTTATAATTGTGTCCTGCCACCAAGAGGTGTGCCATACACTGTGACCCCCATCCTCCCCCTCCCCTCTTCCCACTTGCTCATTCCCCTACCCCTCCTTGTATTAGCTCATCTACTGCCTTCATGTTACAATAGACTACATTAAATTCATGCTTCTCCATTCTTGTGATGCTTTACTAAGAAGAATGTGTTTCAGCTCCATCTGGGTTAATACAAAAGATGTAAAGTCTCCATCTTTTTTAGTGGCTGAATAGTAGTATTCCATGACATACATATACCACAGCTTGTTAATCCACTCCTGTGTTGGTGGCTGTTTAGGCTGCTTCCACATTTTGGCAATTGTAAATTGAGCTGTGATAAACAATCAAGTGCAAATGTCCTTATGATAAAATGATTTTTTTTTCTGGGTGGATGCCCAGTAATGGGATTGCAGGATCAAACGGGAGGTCTAGTTTGAGTTCTTTGAGTATTCTCTATACTTACTTCTGAAAAGGTTGTATTAGTTTGCAGTGCTGCTAGCAGTATAGAAGTGTTCCCTTCTCTCTACATCGATGCCAGCATCTGCAGCTTTGAGACTTTGTGATGTGGGTCATTATCACTGGAGTTAGGTGATATTCCAGGGTAATTTTGATCTGCATTTCTCTAATGATTAGGGACAATGAGCATTTTTTCATATGTTTGTTAACCATTCATCTGTCTTCTTTAGAGAAGATTCTATTCCTGTCTCTTCCCCAGTGATATATGGGATTGTTGGGTCTTTTTTTGTTGGTTAATTTGAGTTCTTTATAAATCCTAGTTATCAAGCTTTTGTCCAATTCATGATATGCAAATATCCTTTCCCATTCTGAAGTTGTCTGTTTGCTTTGGTTGTTGTTTCCTTAGCTGTACAGAAGCTTTTCAGTTTAACTAAATCCCATTTGTTTATTTTTGCTGTTGCAATTGCCAGAGAAGTCTTCTTCATAAAATCTTCCCCAGGCCAGTATCTTCAAGTGTTTCCCCATACTTTCTTTGAGGATTTTTTATTGTTTCATGCCTTAGATTTAAATCTTCTGTCTATCTTAAATCAATTTTTATAAGGGGTGAGAGGTGCGGGTCCATTTTCCATCTTTTACATGTGGTTATACAGTTCTCCCAACACCATTTATTGAATAGGGTCCCCCCCCCCCAGTTTATGTCCTTGTTTAGTTTATCAAAGAGCAAGTAGCTGTAAGATGTTAGTTTCAACTCATGGTTTTCTATTCAGTTCCTGATGTCTATGTCTCTATTTTTTTTTGCCAATACCATGGTGTTTTGATCACTATGGCCTTGTAGTATAGATGTAAGTCTGGTAGGCTGATACCCCCAGGTTTGTTTTTATTACTAAGAATTGCCTTGGCTATATGGGTTTCTTCTTGTTCCATATGAAATAAAGAATTATTTTTTCCAAATCTTCAATGTATTATGATGGCATTTTAATGTTTGTTGCATTGAATCTGTAGATTGTTTTGGGTAGTATAGAACATTTTCACAATGTTGATTCTCCCTAGCCATGAGCATGGTATATTCTTCCATTTGTTAATATCTTCTGTTATTTTTTTCCTTAGGGTTTCATAATTTTCTTTGTAGAGGTCCTTAACCTCTTTTGTTATGTATATTCTTAGGTATTTCATATTTTTTGAAGCTACTATGAAGGGAGTTGTGTCTTTGATTAACTTTTCATCTTGGCTCTTATTGGCATATATAAAGGCTACTGATTTATGGACATTGATTTTTTGAGACATTGCTGTATTTCTTTTTTTTTATTTTTTATTTTTTATTTATTTATTTTTTTATTGAATGGTAGCATTGCTGTATTTCTTGATCACTTCCAGAAGTCTTGCGGTTGAGTCTTTGGGGCTCTCTAAGTATAAAATCATATTGTCAGCAAAGAGTGAGAATTTGACCATTTCTGTCCCCATTTGGATACCCTTCTCTAACATGATTATAATGGGTAGAATTTCCAGCACTATGTTGAATAGTAGTGGTGATAGAGCACAACCTTGTCTGGTTCCTGTTCTAAGTGGAAAAGTTTTCAGTTTTACTCCAGTATAATATTGGCTGTGGGTTTGTCAGAGTTGCCTTTGATCAGTTTAAGAAATGTGCCACCTATGCCTGTATTCTTAAGTGTTCTGATTAGAAAAGGATGCTGAATTTTATCAAATGCTTTTTCTGTTTCTATTGAGAGAATAATCTGGTCTTTGTTTTTGTTTCTGTTTATATGGTGAATTATGTTTATGGACTTGTGTATGTTAAACCAGCCTTGCATCCCTTGGGTGAAACCAACTACATCATGTTGAACGATTTTTTTTAATGTGTGGAGGTAGTCTATTGGATATAATTTTATTGAGAATTTTTGCATCTATATTCATTAGTAAAATTGGTCTGAAATTCTCCTTTGTATTTGCATCTTTTTTTGGTTTTGGTATCAGGGTGATGTTTGCTTCATAGAATGTGTTAGGAAAGATTCCTTCCTTCTCAATTTTTTGGAATAACTTCTGCAGTGTGGGTATAAGCTCTTTTATGAAGGTTTGATAAAATTCTAGTGTGAAGCCATCTGGACTGGGGCATTTTTATGTTGGGAGATTTTTTATTGTTTCTTTGATCTCAGTTCTTGAAATCTGTCTGTTCAAGAGATCTATTTCTTCTTGATTAAGTCTAGAGAGAGTGTATGATTCCAGGTATTGATCCATTTCCTCCACATTGTCAAATTTCTGGGCATAGAGTTTCCTATAGTACTTTGTGGCCCCTGTTGTTATTTCCCTTTTATCCTTTCTGATTGAGGTTATTAGAGATTTTACTTCTCTGTTTATAATTAATCTGGCCAAAGATTTATCAATTTTATTTTTTTTTGAAGTTTTATAATTTTTATTTTTATTTTTTGTCAAAAGGGCTTATATTTAAGCTTCAAAATAGGAATAGCTTCATTTTCTTTTCTTTGTTTATTTAATTAATTATTTTTTATTAAATCATAACTTTGTACATTGGTGCATTTATGGGGTTCAGGGTACTGCTTCGATATATAATGTGAAATGTTTATATTGAACCAAGTAATACATCCATCACAATTATACTCATTTCTTAATAGTTTTGAAATGTACCATTGCATCATGCACATTAGGTGAGGTCCCCCCAAATACACTTCCTTCTTCCATATCCCCTCTCCCCTCCATACTCTCTCTCCTCTTCCCTTCTACTTTGGACTGTAGTTATGTTTTGCCATTTGTATGAATGTGTAGGTGGTTATATATTGATTTCATCGTAGTATTGAGTACATTGGATACTTTTTTTCCCATTCTTGAGATGCTTTACCAAGAAGAATATGTTCCCGCTCCATCCAGGTAAACATAAAAGATGTGAAGTGTCCATCTTTTTTTATGGCTGAATAGTATTCCCTGGTGTACATATACCACAATTTGTTAATCCATTCATGGGTCGATGGGCCCTTGGGTTGTTTCCATGTCTTGGCTCTTATGAATTGGGCTGCAATAAACATTCTGGTGCAAATGTCTTTGTTGTAAAATAATTTTTGATCATCTCGGTATATACCTAGTAGAGGAATTGCAGGATTGAATGGTAGATCTACTTTTAGTTCCTTGAGTGGTCTCCAAACTTCTTTGCAAAAAGGTCATATTAGCTTGCATTCCCACCAGCAATGTAGAAGTGTTCCCTTCTTTCCGCATCCACACCAACATCTGTAGTTTTGGCATTTTGTGATGTGGGAATTCAATGATATCTCAAAGTGGTTTTGATTTGCATTTCTCTGATGATTAAGAATGATGAGCATTTTTTCACGTGTTTATAGGCCATGTGCCTGTCTTCATCAGAGAAGTTTCTGTTCAAGTCTCTTGCCCACATAGAAATGGGGTTATTTATTCTTTTCTTATTGATAGTTTGTGTTCTCTGCAGATTCTAGTTATCAGACCTTTGTTAGAAGCATAACCTACAAAGTTATGCAGCTAGTCAAGCGGCTAAGGCGCCAGCCACATACACCTAAGGTGGCGGGTTCAAATCCCCAGCCCGGGCCGCCAAACAACAATATGGCTGCAACCAAAAAATGGCCAGGTGTTGTGGCGGGTGCCTGTAGTCCCAGCTACTTGGGAGGCTGAGGCAGGAGACTCGCTTGAGCCCAGGAGTTGGAGGTTGCTGTGAGCATGATGCCATGGCACTCTACCCAGGGGGATAGCTTGAGGCTCCGTCTCAAAAAAAAAAACAAAACAAACAAACAAACAAAAAAAAACTCCTATTCTGAAGGTTGTCTATTTGCTTTACTTACTGAGCTCTTCGCTGTGCAAAAGTTTTTTAGTTTGATCAGATCCCAGTAATGTATTTTTGGTGTTGCTTCAATTGCCTGGGGGGGTCTTCCTCATAAAATATTCTCCCAGGTTGATTACTTCAAGTGTTTTCCCTGCACTTTCTTCTAGTTTTTTTTTTTTATAGTTTCATGTCTTAAGGTTAAATCTTTAATCCAGTAAGAGTATATCTTAGTTAATGGTGAAAGGTGTGGGTCCAGTTTCAGTCTTCTACAGGTTGCCAGCAAGTTTACCCAGCACCATGTGTTAAATAGGGAGTCTTTCCCCCACTGAATATTTCTGATAGGCTTGTAAAAGATCAGATGATGATAAGTAACTGGGTTTATCTCTTGGTTCTCTATTCTGTTTCATAAATCTACCACTCTGTTTTTGCTCCAGTACTATGCTGTTTTGATCACTATAGATTTATAGTATAGCCTGAAGTCTGGTAATGTGATACATCCTGATTTGTTCTTATTTCTGAGTAATGTATTTGCTATTTGAGGTTTTTTCTGATTCCATATAAAATGAAGTACGATTTTTTCAAGTTCTTTGAAGTATGACAATGGTGCTTTAATAGGGATTGCATTAAATCTGTAGATTGCTTTGAGTAGTATGGACATTTTAACAATGTTGATTCTACCCAGCCATGAACATGGTATGTTTTTCCATTTTTTAGCATCTTCAGCTATTTCTTTTCTCAGAATTTCATAGTTCTTTTTATAGAGATCTTTCACGTCCTTTGTTAGTTAAATTCCCAGATATTTCATCTTTGGCACTATTGTAAAAGGATAGAGTCCTTGATTGTTTTTTCAGCTTGACTATTGTTGGCGTACATAAAAGCTACTGACTTGTAAGTATTGATTTTGTATCCTGAGATGCTGCTGTATTTCTTGATCACTTCTAAGAGTTTTGAAGTTGAGTCCCTGGAATTTTCCAGGTATAGGATCATGTCATCAGCAAAGAGTGAAAGTTTGATCTACTCTGACCCTATTTGGATACCCTTGATTGCCTTCTCTTCCTTGATTGTGATAGCTAAGACTTCCATTACTATGTTAAATAGCAGTGGAGACAGTGGGCATCCTTGCCTCATTCCTGATCTGAGTGGAAATGTTTTCAGTTTTACACCATTCAATATGATATTGGCTGTGGGTTTGCTGTAAATGGCCTCTATCAGTTTAAGATATTTATTTATTTTTAAAAACCAACTTTTTGTTTCATTAATTTTCTGAATGATTCTTTTGTTTTCAATTTCATTAGTGTCTGATTTAATTTTAGTTATTTTTTTCTTCTGCTGGGATTGGGATTAGATTGTTCTTCTTTTTCCCATTCCATAAGATGGTTCAGGAATTTGTTTATGCACTCTCTTTCTGTTTTTTGAATGTTGGCATCTAACTGATAAATTTCCCTCTTAAGACTGCTTTTGCTTTATCCCATAGCTTTTGTAACTTGTGTCTTCATTGTTCTTATGTCTGAGGAATTTAATGATTTCCTCTTTTATCTCATCTTGAATCCAGCTATCAGAGTTGAGTTGGAGTTGAGTTCCAAACTTATTGCCTTGTGGTCTGAGAAGATACAAGGTATCATTTCTATTCTTTTAATTTTTCTGAGGTTTGATTTATATCCTAGGATATGGTCAATTTTGAAGTATGTACCATGGGCTGATGAGAAAAATGTATATTCCTTAGCTTTGGGATAGTGTGTTCTGTATATGTCTATTAATCCCATTTGCTCTAGGGTCACATTTAAGTCCTTTGTATATTTGTTTAGTTTCTGTTTAGAGGATCTGTCCAGTCCTGTCAGAAGGGTGTTAAAGTCCTCGACTATTATGGTATTATGGGATATCATATTGCTCAGACCCATCAAGGTCTATTTCATAAATCTGGGAACATTTAAGTTGGGTGAATAAATATTTAAAGTTGAAATGTCAGGCTGGGCATAGTGGCTCATGCCTGTAATTCTAGCACTCTGGAAGGCTAAAGTGGGTGGATTGCCTGAGCTCATAGGTTCGAGACCAGCCTGAGCACAAGCGAGACCCCCCATCTCTAAAACTAGCCAGCCATTGTGGCAGGTGCCTATAGTCACAGCTACTCAGGAGCCTGAGGCAAAAGAATCACTTAAGCAGGGATTTAAAGTTGTTGTGAGCTATGATGCCATGGTACTCTACCAAGGGTGACAATTGAGACTCTGTGTCCAAAAAAAGAAAAAAAAGTGAAATGTCTTCTTGTTGTATGGTTCCTTTGGCCAGCATAAAGTCTCCATCTTTGTCTTTCTTAGCTGCTTTAAATCCTCTTGTATCTGAAAAATAGATCACAATCCCTCCTTTCTTCTGATTTCCATTTGCTCAAAATACTGTTTTCTATCCCTTAACCTTGAATCTTGATTTGTCTTTCAAGGCTAGGTGTGTCTCCTAGAGACAGCATATGGATGGCTTGTGCTTTTTTTTATCCAATCACTCAGCCTATACCTCTTCAGTGGTGAATTCAGTCCATTGACATTTAGTGAGAGAATTGATAAGTGTGGTGGAGTTCTAGTCATCTTATTTTATGAAAGTCCATTGTGTAGTTTTATCCTTTGTGCCATTATGAAAGCTAAGTTTTGCCCTTTAACTTCTGAGTGTTTACTTTAATGGTGGTCCATTCAGATGGTCAGTATTGAGAATAGGTCTAAGTATGTCCTTGTCTTGTTGAAGCAAATTTCCTTAGTGCTTATATATTTGCAAAAGATTTGATTTCTCCATCACTTTTGAAGCTTAGTTTAGCAGAATACAGAATTCTGGGCTCAAAATTATTTTGTTTAAGAATGTGAAAGGTGGATGACCATGCTCTTCTGGCTAGCAACGTTTCAGTTGAAAAATCTGCTATCATCCTAATGTCTCTGCCTCTGTAGGTCAGTTGGTGCTTACTCCTGGCTACTTGCAGATTTTCTTTTTCATCCTAACTTTGGACAGGTTCATTACAATATGTCTTGGAGAGGCTCTGTTTGAGTTGAGATGACCCAGGGTTAGATATCCATCTGAAAGAAGTGTGTCAGGGTCTTTAGTAAAATTTAGGAACTTTTCATTTATGATAGACTCCAGTAGAGCTTCCATTCCTTTTGGACAATCTTCTTCCCCTTCAGCAATCCCTCTTATTCATATGTTTGAATGTTTTATGGAGTCTTGTGGTTCTCTAAGAGCCCATTCTGCTTTCTCTCTCTTCTTTTCTGCCTCTTCATGAGTTAACTCAAAAACTTTATCCTTTAGCTATGAAATTCTTTCCTCTCCATAGTCTAACCTATCTTTTTTATTTTTTTTTTGAGACAGAGCCTCAAGCTGTCTCCCTGGGTAGAGTGCTGTGGCATCACAGCTCACAGCAACCTCCAACTCCTGGGCTCAAGTGAGTCTCCTGCCTCAGCCTCCTAAGTAGCTGGGACCACAGGCGCCTGCCACAGCACCCGGATATTTTTTGGTTGCAGCTGTCATTGTTGTTTGGCAGGCCTGGGCTGGATTTGAACCTGCCACCTTAGGTGTATGTGGCTGGTGCCTTAGCTGCTTTAGCCACAGGCACCGAGCCAGTCTAACCTATCTTTAATACTTTCTACTGCATCTTTACATATGGTGACCAGACATCTCGCTTTTGGCAGGACGGTCCTGATTTTTAACAATTTGTCCCATGTCCTGTGGTGTTTTTAAAAAAGTCCCAATTTTTGGAAAGAATGCAGGACAAGCTAGGGAACAGCGGGAGAATGGGAAGGGAATATACGGTTTTTGGCTGCTGAAAAGGTTAATGTAACTCCATTTGGGAATGAAGAGGTTAATGTAACTTCATTTGGAAATGAAAAGGCTAATGTAAACTCCCTACTCCCCTCCTGGGCAAGGTCATCCAGGTGGAATCTGTACTAGAAGGAGACTGGCTTTCTCCCTTGCTTCTAGGTAAGGACAATTAGCTCAGAAGGAGCCAAACTGTCTAGGACAAATAAGCAGCGCCCCCCTCTCCCCTGCAGAGTAAGGTGACCAGACTTCCCACTTTTGGTGGGACATTTCTGATTTTTAAAAATTTGTCTTGAGTCCTGAAGTATTTTTAAAAAGTCTCTATTTTTGGAAAAAATGCATGACAAGCTAGGGAATGTGGGAGAACAGGAAGGGAATATACGGTTTTTGGCTGCCATGTGGCTATTTTGCCAGGATATGAGTTTTATATTATTTTTGTTAATTTTATAATGTTAAACTTTGATAATAACAAATAATTGTTGAGAACTGATTATCAAAGTTTGCATTGTTGTCAGCCCCCCCCCCCCAATGGTGTCATCTGGTCACCTTATCTTTACATTCCCTAATTGTCCCCTTCATTTCCTTAAGCTCCACCATATCCCTTCTATATTCTACATATCTCTCAACCTATTTTTGGTTGTCTTTCCATTTTCTCATCCATTCCTTTTATTGTCTTTATCATCCATATTTTAAATTCCCTTTTCATCAAGTCCATTAATTATTTATACGTAGAGTCTTCTGCTGCATGGTTCCTTGGGGGAATTCCTTTGTTTTCGTTTTTCATGTTACCAGAATTTTTCTGTTGGTTCGTCCGCTTGTGTTCTTTCTTCTTATTCATGACCTTGTCTTCATTTTTACTTCTCACTTCCTCCTTTGTTTCTAATTATCTTATCTCAGTGCTTAGGTCTTGAAGTGGCTTCAGCCTGAGCAAAGCCAAATTCTATGTTCCTTATTCCAAACTTACTTGTCTTCTGTGCTTGCCTGATTGTTTCCTTAGTATTCACACCCTGCCAGGTTGGCATCTTAAAGCTCACAAGAATCCTGCAAAGGCAGGTCTCACAGTGCCCCAACTCCAGTTCCTGTGGGGTGTAGGAGTCCCTCAGCCTGTCCCAAGAGTGGAGTACTGATTCCAGCGGGTGAAATTAAGATGGCCATGCTTTAGGCCCCTGCTAAGACCTCACAACCTTCCCACAATTGTTGCCCCCTGGCTGCTAAGACCTCAGTATGGCTGCCTCACCAGTCACCCAACCTATGGCAAATCCACTCCTACTGGCATTCAAGTCTGGTTGCTGTATATTGTGCAAGTCTGCCCACTCTTCCAAGCTTTCCACTCAATGTGCAGCTTCCCCCAACAACTGAAAACTCTGGAAAGGCTTCCTCCTATCCCAGACCTCTATGAGGGACCAGCCAATCCCAGCTAATCACAATCACTTGCCTAACTCATCACATTTCCACCATCCTGGATCATATGCTGGATCCAGCTCACCACCTCCTCACTGTGCTCCCTGAGCTATGACTCTGGGTAAGGTCTCTTTGCCAGTTATAGCTGGGTTCTCTCTTTTTCTTTAGTCATTATAGGATAGCTCAGCTGAACAATCCTTCTGGTCTGCCATCTTGCTCTGCCCCTCGTGATCTGACATAGATAATTTTTTTTTTTTTTTTTTGAGACAGAGTCTCACTATGTTGCCCTCGGTAGAGTGCTCTTATATCACAGCTCACAGCAACCTTAAACTCTTGGGCTTAAGTGATTCTCTTGTATCAACCTCAAGTAGCTGGGACTACAGGTGCCCGCAACAATGCCTGGCTCTTTTTTGTTGCAGTTGTCATTGTTATTTAGCTGGCCCGGGCTGGGTTAGAACCCACTAGCCTGGGTGTATGTGGCTGGTGCTGTAACCTCTGTGCTACAGGCACTGAACTCATAGATTTTTTTTAAGTTTGGAAGAAAACTGACACTTTTTGAAAACTTATAGGTGAATAATTTTAATCTTTTGACTTTTAACCATTACTTTAAATTACAGGTTTATGAAAATGTACTTAACTTATACATACTCTGATTGCAAATACATTTCATTTTTTAATCCTTTAAATAATTACCAACAGTAGAACCCAAATTATCTGAAAATCTTGATTAAGACAACATAACCAGTGATATTTGCTGATAGGCAGGAAGGAACAATAACTGTTCTAGAATAACTTATACATTCTTTATACTTTTTTTTTTAACTCATCCAAATTTGCCAACCCATCAACAAAATATTCCAAGTTATGTAATAATAATTAGACTAAGTTGCCTTTGACATTTTGCTGACTTTCAGGCATATAGAAACCATGTCTTTACACATAGTTGCCCTTTCTTTTATTAGATAGGTGCATTTGTCAAGTGAGAAGAATGGAACATATTTTATTATTTGTTAAATTGATTTATAACTTTTAATTATTTAGACATATGGTAGCAGGGTCATACTTCTTGCTCTAGGCTCTGCACATGCAAAGGTTGCCTCTGGGACTGTATAACAAACAAGTTCGTAGGAATACTTTGAGCACTACCATCAACATGGTAATATCACCAAAGACGACCACAAAAGACAACACACACTTGCAGATATATACTTAAGATTATTTATATTTCTTTTCAGCAGCATCTCTGTATCACTGGTCATGTGCTTCGGCATGAACAATAGATGCATATATTCCTAAAAGGTAAGGTATACATAAATTTCTTAAGTGACTTAGAAATTCCCAATTTGAAAGCATGCTTGCGATCAATTTTGTATTTAGTGCATAGACTCCTTTTATAAACAAAGTTATTATCCCTTTACTTTGCATATTTTTGTAAATCCGTGCTTGCATAAAACAGTAGCTCAATATTCAATGCACACTAAGATCACCTGGGAGGTTTTAAAAAATGTTGAAAATGTTGATGTCCTGGTTTTAGCCCTGGAGATTTATTTTATTTTATTTTATTTTTTTGAGACAGAGCCTCAAGCTGTCCCCCTG
>NW_003852421.1:16213582-16217171 GCF_000181295.1 Otolemur garnettii | reverse complement strand
GGACCACAGGCGCCCGCCACAACGCCTGGCTATTTTTTGGTTGCAGCCATCATTGTTGTTTGGCGGGTCCGGGCTGGGGATTAGAACCCGCCACCTTAGGTGTACATGGCTGGCGCCTTAGCCGGTTGAGCTACAGGCGCCGAGCCCAGTTATTTTGTTAATGTATATGTTTTCTTTTTGCTTGAAAGTTTTACTTTGAAACAATTATAAATTTACATAAAGTTGGGGAGGGATTGTACAGAGAGACCCCGTGTACACTTTACTCAGTTTCTCCCAGGAATAAGCTTGTATAACTATAATACAATATCAATTACAAATGAATAATATTGGTATAGTCAGCAGAACTTATTCAGATTTTACCTGCTTTACATATAAGTGTGAGTGTGAGCATGGTACTGTGGGATTTTATCACTTGTATAATCACTGCTGCAATCAATATACAGAACTGAGCTATCACCCTAAGACTCCCTCATGCTACCCTTCCCTCTGTAACCCCTTGGGAACTATTAATAGCTATCTCTAAGATTTTTGTTATTTCAAGAATGTTATATAAATGGACTCATACTGGGTGTAACATTTGGAGACCAGCTTTTTCCACTCAACTTAATTCCTTTGAAATCCAACCAAATAGTTGCATATATCAGTAGTTTGTTTCTGTTTATTGTTGCATAATATTCCACGGTCTGGGTGTACCACAGTTTATTTAACCAATCACTCACTGGAAGATACTTGGGTAGTTTCCAGTTTAATGCTCCTAAGGGCAAAGCTGCTATAAATGTTTGTGTGCAGGTTTTTGTGTAAGCACAAATTTCCATTTTCCAGCATAAATGACCAAGGGTAAAAGTGCTAGATTGTAAGATGAATGTGTGTTTTATTTTATAAGAAGCTGCCAAACTATTTTCCAGAATAGATGTACCAGTTTACATGCATGAATAATGATGGAAACTAAAATATTCCTCTCTAAAATCCTGGGGATTGTTTTGCTGGAGAAGGTTGAAACACAAGGGGACACTCTGCCCTTCCCTCCTCTGCCTGCTGGCAGAACAGCGATTTACTAAGACAGAGGTCTTCCTGCCCTCCTCTCTGCTTCTCCCTCCAAAACCAGGCTCCTTTACAATGCTTGCTTATCAGCTCAGAGACAGCACCACTGAGGATCTACAGGCAGCCTTTACTCTTCCCATAAATTTACCTTCCCACATTTTCCCCCATTTGGAATCCTGAAAATGATCTTTTCTTTGTCTTTTTAAAAAATTTTATTGTAGAGTAGAATAACATCTATTCTATAAAGAAGAATGAATGTTCCCTGTTTTGTCACTACATAGGACTTTTTTGTTAAAATACTATTCAAGCAAAGCCTGAGGAGAGAAATACTTTTGCATGGAGACCTGTCTTACGAAATGTGTATTTTGGCTAGTGAATTTCTGATGGTTTTTCTTTTGCTAATTTTATTTTTGTTGTCAGGACAGTGTCTCAACTAAGAACCCATAAGCAGAAGAAAAGAATTACATTTTATCTGCTATAGTGGTCTAGCCTCTCCTCATCCTTGCTAGCATTTGGTGGTGTCACAAGGTTTTATTTTAGCCATCCTGATAGGTATGTAATGAAATTTCATTGTGTTTTAATTTGCAGTTCCCTAATCGTTAATGACATTGAACATCTTTTAATGTGCTTACTCACCATCTGTTTATCCTCTTGGGTGAAATGTCTCTCCATGACTTTTGCCTGCTTTCTAACTGGATTGTTTGCTGTTTTGCTGTGAGTTTTGAGAGCTCTTTGTATTTTTGAGATGTAACTCCTGTTGGGATATGCGGTCTGCAAATATCTTCCCCCTCTCTGTAGCTTCTCTTTCTTCTCTTATGAAGGTCTTTTACAGAGCCGAAGTTTTTCATTACAGTGAAGTCCAATTGTTCAATTTGTTCTTTTAAGGGTCATGCTTTTAGCATTGAGTCTAAAACTCTTCAGCTTTTAGCATTGAGTCTAAAAACTTTCAGAGAATGATATTGTGAAACACTGAAAAATACATACTTGGTCTTTGTCCCCAGTTCTTGGCACAGAGCTCCTAAAATCCTTGTAATTTCCTGAGTAATAAAAGTAAAAGGAGCATCTTTTGTTACTCATAACAAGCCCTTTCAAGCACACCTGAGTTTATGATATGAAGCGAGTATGGTGGGGTTCTCGGGGACTAGCTGTCAGAGGAACACACACTGTCATCAGAGGGTTGTAACTTTCAGCCCCACCCCCCCCAATCTCTAGGGGTTCCAATGGCTGATGATTTAATTAATTATAGCTGTGTAGAGGACTCCCCATAAAAGCCCTAAACAATAGGGCTTGGAGAGCTTCTGGGTTCATGAAATACATCCCTGCGCCAGGAGGGTGGTGTACCTCAACTCTACAGGGACAAGAGCTACTGTGCTTCGGACCCTTCTGAATGAACTGGTAAGGGTAAACAAATGAGTTCTGAGAATCCTTCTAACAAATTATTGAATCTGAGAAGTGGGTCATAAGCCCTGATTTATAGCCAGTCAGAGGACAGCAGGTTGAGGACCTGCAATCAGCATCCACAGAGCAAAAATCATGGGAGACTGTTGTTTTGGATTAAGCTCTGTGCTCTGGGACTGTCGGCGCCCTCTCTGGTCCGGCCTGGCTGGCTCCGCCTACGGTGCGAGCTCCTGCCTCCACCTGACAGGGAACCCTGGCTGTTGAAAGAGCCACAGTGTTCTACCATTCAGAATGCCTGTCTGGGGAGGTGGAAACAAGTGTGGGGCCTGCGGGAGCCCTGTGTACCACACCGAGAAGTGCGATGGCCGCAGTTTCCACTGCTGCTGCTTTCTGTGCATAGTTTGCAGGAAAAATTTAGACAGCACAACAGTGGCAATTCACGGTGAAGAGATCTATTGCAAATCCTGCTACGGAAAGAAGTATGGGCTGAAAGGCTGTGGTTACGGCCAGGGCGCTGGCACGCTGGACCCGGACTGCCGGGAGAGGCTCGGCACCGACCAGAGAGCGGTCACCTCCCAGGCCTACAACGCATCCACAGGCTTCTAAACTGCTCAGAAACATGGAGGTGCGGAGAGGTGTTCCCAACGTGGGGACCCTGTATACGCTGCCGAGAAGATAATTGGAGCTGGGAAGCCTTGGCGTAAAAACTGCGTTCGCTGTGCCAAGCGTGGGAAGAGTCTTGAATCGGCAACTTTGACTGAAAAAAGGTGAAATCTATTGTAAAGGATGCGATGCTAAGAACTCTGGGCTCGTTCATGCTCAGTGAAGATGAAAACCCAGAACTAAGCATGGCCCACCGAGAATCACCTCATACTCTAGGCACAGATACTCTCATACCACTAAACTACTGTGAAATTCCACCAGCATTTTACTGTTACCCTGTTCCCGGTTAGGCCGGCTAACTTGTAGGAAGAGGGCACCGTATCTTTTTGCTTTATTCTCCAGCGTTTTTAAGAACCATTTCTTTGGCTCGGCGCCTATAGCTCAACCTGCTAAGGCGCCAGCCACGTACACCTAAGGTGGCGGGTTCGAATCCCCAGCCCGGACCCGCCAAACAACAATGACGGCTGCAACCAAAAAATAGCCGGGC
>NW_003852421.1:16204005-16213391 GCF_000181295.1 Otolemur garnettii | reverse complement strand
AAAAAAAAAACAAACACGTCAACACATCAGACTAAAACCCCAAATGGAGTCACTCATACTATAGTTCCGCGTCACCAAACTGACTCTAAGTCGCTTACTGACCCTTGGAGAAATAAGAAGAGAGGTAATATCCAAATTCCTAAATTGGCCAGTTTCTGTCACCATGATAATAAATTTCCCTCTGAATAGCAATCTGAAGTAATCTGATATTAATTAATCATCTGTTTCTCTATTGTTCTATTTCCCTGTTCTCACTTTACATGTCCATTGTTCTGTTATTGCTTGGTGGGAGCTCTCATTTTATTTAAGATAAAAGTTGTGCAGGTCATGAAGTACAAATAAAAGCCAATTAGATCTGTAGCTAAATTGGTTGCAATTTCATCTTTTTTTTTTTTTTTTTTTTTTTAGATAGAGTCTCTGTCATACCGGGTAGATTGTGTGGCATCATAACTCACAATAACCTCAAACCCTTTGGCTTGTGCAATTCTCTTGTCTCAGTCTCCTGAATAGCTGGGACAACAGGTATATGCCACAACATCCAGCTAGTTTTTAGTAGAGATAGGGGTCCTGCTTTTGCTTCAGATGGTCTCAAACTCCTGAGCTTAGGCAATTCAACTGCCTAGACTTCCCAGAGTGCTAGGATAACAGGCATGAGTCACCTCATTTGGCCACAATTTCATCTTTTAACACATCTAAAGTGGGGGCAGGCTTTAGTGGGAGAGGATACCTGTAAAAAAAATAAGGTCTGGCTTGGTGCCTGTGGTTCAAGTGGGTAAGGCGCCAGTCACATACTCCTGAGCTGGTGGGATCAAATCCAGCCCAGGCCTGCCAAATGACAATGATGGCTGCAACCAATAAATAAATAAATAAATAAAAATAGCAGGGCATTGTGGTGGATGCCTGTAGTCCCAGCTACTTGGGAGGTGGAGGCAGGAGAATCGCTTGTGCCCAGGAGTTGGAGGTTGCTGTGAGCTGTGATGCAATAGTACTCTACCCAGGGCAACAGCTTGAGGCTCTGTCCAAAAAAAAAAAAAAAAAAAGTCTAAAAAAACAAAAGGTTTCTCACAGAAGTCCCAAGGACACACCTACAGAGCCCTCCCGTAGTGACTCAGCTCTTAGGAATCTATAGAAACTTAACTTCCTGGGACCTTAAAACTAACATTTGCTTCTGCTTTTGTAAAAGCCCAGGCCCACCCTCTCCAGCTTGATTCAAACTGACCAATGAGAAGGGTACCTGTGGACAAGGAACCCTTGGCTGGAGATAAAGGGAAAGACAGGGCCAGTTGGGGAAAGTGGACATTTCTGGACTTCAGTCCACTGTGGCTCTACCAACTGAAATAAAGCCCTTCCTCCACATCTTGGTGTTTGGGTGATTCTCTCTCTCTGCTGGGCCCTTGTCTTCCTGCAACATTTCAATTTACTCCTTCATCTGTGGGACTCAATACTAGTTGGTTTCCAGAAAGTTGGAGAATTAGTGCTGTGGGAAAAACCCACACATTCAGTGACAAAAGTGTTGTGTGAATAAAAACGGATCATATTTTAGGTCCTGAAGATTATCTCTTATTTTTTTCCTATAAGATTTTTGGTTTTATAGTTTGTATTTAGGTATGTGATTCCCGGTCACTTTGCTTTTTATAAGTTGTGAGGTTTGGCCTGTGGTCTTTTTTATTTTTGTCTATGTATATCCAATTGCCTGGGACCATTTATTGAAAAAGCGGTTGTTAGGGTGGAAAGCTCAGTAGGTGTTCTACCCAAGAAGAGAAAAGAATTTCTCTAGGCCAAGATTAGGATATAAAATATAAGTTCATTTTATCTTTTAGAAGCAAAGAGGGAGTGAGAGAAGGGAAGAGAGTGAGGAAAGAGAGAGAAAAGAGAGCAGGAAGATGGCATGGTATCCCCAAGAAAGAAAGGAAGTGTGTCCGGCGGCCGAGGTCAAGCAGTTGCTGAATTTAAGGTGGACAAAGAAAAGAAGGTAATCACAGAGAAATTCACACAGTAATATGGATGTGAATGTTGTATTGTTTTTCCTCTGGCAAGTCTGAAGACAGATTTTTTAACAGATGTTTCTGATCCTGAGGCCTGATGTTCAAACCTCCACTGTTTGTGTGGAGCTATAGGAACTAACTCTATAAGGCATATTTAGTCAATAGATCTAGTGATTGTAAAGAATATTTACATATTCTTTTTGTTTACCAGGCTCCACAGTGGTTTGTGAAAAGGGAATTAGGGCTGGAGGGGGGTGGGGGGTGGGTGGTACTAGTAAGCCTGCTAGGCAGAGAGATTGATTTTAGTTCTGTAAGGGCCAGACCAGTGCCATTTTCTTGTCTGCTCTGTTAAACTGCAGGGCCCACCTTGTAACCTTCCTCATTCCTAGCAGGGCCCACCCTATAACCCTCCCCATTCTATTCCTAGTTTCCTAGCAGGGCCCACCCTATAACCCTCCCCATTCTATTCCTAGTTTAAACCACACCCTAGGCAACAGATAAGTTTCTATTAGCCCCCGGTTAAGGGACCCTCCACCCCTTACCTGTACCAATCCAAATTCACCTTTACTAATGAAATCACCAACCACCAATGAAAAGTGTACTCGCATCCGACCCTACCCCTCTTGCTTTCTGTACCCCATAAAAACTGCCTTCACCCCGAGTTCGGGGCTCGTCCTCGGCTTGCATGCCAGGAGAGTCCAGGCCCGGGGCCCCCGGGCTTCCCGGGTCTGTAATAAATCTCATCTTATGCCCTTTACATCGGAGTGAGTCTCGAGTTTGTTGGTTGGGGTTGATTTGGGAGGCTTTCTCGGACCCAACAGTTCTTACTGAAAAAACTATGAGTTAATAATTTTTTTTAGCATTTTACTACAAGGACTGACTACCCTGATTGCTATTTTTTTTCAGTTGAATTGTTCTTGCAACTTTTGTCAAAAATCAATGGCAATTTATTGCATATTTTCAAATAGCTAGAAGATTAGATTTTGAATATTTCCAGCACAGATGATAAACAGTTGAGGATATACTAATACCCTGATTTGATCATGACACAGTATATACATGTATGTAGGGAGCAAGGCTCTTGTCTTCCTGGGGCTTGCTGAAAAATCACTGATGTGACGTAGATTGATTAACAGGAGGAAAAAGATACAAATTTATGTTACGTGTATATATGGGGTGAAGATTCAACTCCCCAGTGGGATTTAGAAGCTTATGTGCCTTTCTGATAAAATGGCTTGTGGGAGGGAAAGAAAAGAGGCAATAAAGGATCCTAGGGAGGATAAAAGGATGGGGAAAAAGATTTACAGGTAACAGGTAAAAGTTCTCCTTGGAATTTGAATGAATGAGACTGAGAGACATTATCTTCTTTTTTTTTGAGACAGCATCTCAAGCTGTTGCTGAGACTCTGAAGGTCCCTGAGCATACTTCCTGATGCCAAGACGCACTCACCAGCCCCCTTGATCTATCCCCAAGGCACAAGGCACTCAGACCCCTCCTTAAAAAGCCCACAGTCCCAGTTAGTCTGAGAGAGGGGTTTGAGGCAGTTTCTCCCATTCGCCCAACAAGATGTCTTTCATATTAAAAAGTTCCTTTCTTCGGCAATCTTCATTGTCTCAATAACTGGATCTTTGTGCAGCAAGCAACCAGACGTAGGCCAAACCTCCATTATGGTTTCAATAACAAATTTGGGTACTGGTCTAGGATGGTGTTGCTTTTGGTTTGGTGGCTGTGGAGAAGGAACAGACCAAAAGCCTCCTTTAGCAGCTGCCTGGCTATATTTGCTGGCTTTAAACTCTGCCGTCACCAGCCTCCAGTGCATGTATAATTCTGATAGCCTCAGAATTTTGACATTTGTGTCTAGACAGGTGAGTGCCAGTTGAAGGTACCTCACAGTGGGAGACAATTCTCTCTTTTATTTATTTATTCACTAATTTACTTACTTGCGACATAGTCTGGCTCTGTTGTCCAGGCTAGAGTGTAGTGACATCATCTTAGCTCACTGCTATGAGCTCAAACTTCTGGGTTCAATCAATCCTCCTGCCTCTGCCCTCCTGAGTAGCTGGAAGTAGTGGTGCCTGCCACAGCAGCTAATTTCTCTGTTTCTTGGTAGAGATAGCATCTCGCTCTTGCTCAGGGTGTTCTTGAACCCCTAACTCAAGTAATCCACCCACCTCAGCCTCTCAAGGTGCTAGGATTATAGGCGTGAGCCACTACACTTGGCCAGAGACCCATCTCATTTTGGAGAATTTCAAGGGAATTTCATTTATTTTGGATTGGATAAACCCCCAACTGTTTATGGAAGTGGGAACTAAGCTCTTTTGATTTGGCATTCATGAGTTGAATTTCTCTTTCTATTGTGTGTTCACCTGTCTTGGGTGTCCATGTAAATGTGGGATCTATTGAGCTGTCATTATTATCTTTTCTGCCTACTTGGAATTTGCCTACTTGGTATCACAAGTGTCTGGGAGGTGGAACGACACCTCCATTTGCGGTTCCTCTTGCTACAGGTTGTAAGGTCTGAGAGTTTAAAGGGCACCTTCACCCTCAGATCTGGAATATTAAAAGAATTTTCTGTCCTGTGGTCTAGGAGATTGAAAGACAGCTCCATGGATGGGGGTACTTTGGCAAAGATGCAAGGGCACCTGCTGTTGGAAAGGGAAAGAGAGGAATGAAAATGCAAGCATACTGATTTATGTGGAACTTCAAAGGATCTCATGGCTGGAGTTCTGAGAGGAAAGCAATTGAAAATCAAAACTTTGTGTGCGTGTGCATGTGTTTAAATGTGTCTTGTATATGTGTATGTATTATACGTTACGTTTACGCGATACCGAAACTGGCTATAAAGGGAGATCTCATAAATGAAGTAAATACGCCCAAAGGCTTTTCAAGATCAAGTAAATTTAGTAAACTTTGGTAAATAAGCTGGTTTTAAAAAAATGATCGAAAAAAGAAAATGAAAACTTCAAAATTTTCAGCATATATTTTTGTCTGGGTTTACTGGTCATTTTCATATTTGAAGGTGTCAGGGTTTGACACAAAAGCTATCAAAGTATAAACACAGCCAAAAGAAAATGATTGGTGCTTGTTTGATTTTTTTTTTTTTTGGTAAGACTAATTTAGTATTGTTGGCATAATGAAGACAGTTAAATCCCCTGAGTTAATGGCAAAGTTACCACGTGTTTAAGGATCTTGCTTTGTGATAGGTGAAAGGAGGCTCAGATCAAAACACATGACACCAGATGTAACAAACCTGGGGGCAGTTGATTTTACGCTTGGGATACAAGTAGACTGAAATCTAAAGAGATGTCAGCAGCGTTAGGGAGGGAGGCAGTTTTGTACGGCAGGCTGAGGAGCACCTGGCTCTACAGATAAGTAGAGCCCTTTCTTACGCAGCTCACTATTGGGACTCTCCAGGCTGGCTCTTCTTAGAGCTGGAAGTCAGAGGCTTGCCGTGTCAGCATTTTTCTTACAGGTTTGTAACTGGGCCAGTGTGAGGACGAAAAGAGCCTGTGGCACGTCTCCCCTATCTGAGTTATGACCACCTGTGGCAGAATCTCACAGAATGGTTTTTTCAGATCTAAGATGGTGTTAGCTTGGCCAACCTAACAGTTAGGTACAAAGTAGGCATGTCTAAACAAAAGCCTCAATATTAGCATAAATAAAACTCTAAGTAAAAGATAGCACAAAACCAGAAACCTGTGGTGAAAGGTTTATGAAAATATTTTCATCTCTTAATCCTAGTTGCAGATGCAGTTCCTTCCATTGGCTTTACTGTCTGTGGGAAAAGTCAACGAAATCTGTTTCTGAGTCACTCTATTGTCTGATATTAACAGTATTGCTAGGGATTTCAAGTTGCTCTTCCAGTTATAGTTACAGAGGTTAAACTACATTGGATGCTTCAGATGTCTCTTTGGTCTGGCTTACTCTTGACTGGCTCTGAGTACTGGCTGCAAGCTAGTTTGTCTTTGCCTAGAAATTTGAAAAAGGATCCCTGAACTATTAATTTTTCTAAAGTGATTATTCTTAGCAGTCAAAGGAAATCTCTAAACAATCTCACTCTTTCAAAGTATTATAGGCACTCAAATTTCCACTTAACTAGGAAAACGGTTTCAGATCATTTAGATTGTTTTAAAAATAGCTTGATCTTTACCCTAATATAAAAATGTTAATGAGTTTTTATCATTATTTGAGATGTTAAGGATTGATGTTAGAAGTGGATTTGGTCTATGGTCAGGTGATATCATCTCAATACATTTTATTTTGGGATGTTAGTATTTTGGAAAGATCTAATTAGTTAACATCTTTAAGCAGGATGTGTTCTAAAACTTCTACTGTATTTATAGAACTTAAAGATGTTACATTATAAAAATGGCAAGTCTTACCAGAATACTTACGTTTGTTATCTTGGTATCTTTTTTAAGTTTGAAAGTAATAATTAAAACTACATGTTTTAAAATTTCAAATTAATATGAGGGTACAGACGATTAGGTTACATTGTTTGCATTTTTTTAGGTAGAGTCCAAGTTGCAGTTGTGCCCCTCACCCAGGAGGTGTGCTGTATACCCTTACGTTGTCCCAATTAGGTAGAAGCACACCAACCCCTCAACTTGAGATTAAATTGTGTGTTTCTCTCTCTCTCTCTCTTTTTTTTTTAGTTTTTGGCCAGGGCTAGATTTGAACTGGCCACCTCCAGCATATGGGACCAGCGCCCTACCCTTTTGAGCCACAGGTGCTGCCCTGTGTGTTTCTCTTGTGTGGGTATTTGTTCATCTACTAGTAAAACTACATTTTGTAATTTTTTTCTTGATCTATGTTTTAAAATTCTTCTCTTTTCTCCCAGTTTTGTTTAGGAAAATATGTTTAGATATCCAATTTCTTTAGACAGTGAATGACTTATTGGGGGCACAATTAATCACACTGGTTTTATATCTGATAGTCACAGGCTATAAAAATGGTAATTAAAATCTAAGTAAACTGCTAAAACAGGTAAATATGGATGAGATAAATGCTTATAATGGGCAATTCAAGATTTCTTGTTTCCAGATTTTCACTAAAGTTTTTGCTAGCAGGGGTTAAAATTTCTGGTTAATATATGTGATAAAATGAGGCAAAAATAAATATGTAAGATATGTCTTGATAGCAAAAATTATAAAATAGGCATAAGTGCTGCTCTTTATTAAAAATAATAATTTAGTTTAATTTGGAGGTTTTGTAAAGGTTTTTATAAAATAAGATAAAAAACTAGAAGAGAGATTGATGAAAGTTATAAAGATATATTTTGATAAGTAAGATTAAGTAGAAAAGAAGATAATTTTATATGGAAAAGATCTTATATGGCAAATTTTGGGTCCTAAAGTAAAACTGGTTATTTAAGAAAAACGTAGCACAAAACAAAACATTGAAGTATCCCATAGATGGTTTATGTTAGTCATAAAAATTTATAAAGGGATTTTGGGCAGGCTCGGTGGGTCATGTATATAATCCCAGCACTTTGAGAGGCTGAGGCAGGAGGATCCCTTGAGCTCAGGAGTTTAAGACCAGCCTGAGCCAAGAGTGAGACCCTATCTCTACTAAAAACATAAAAATTAGCCAGCTGTGATGGCAGGCCCCCTTGGTCCCAGCTACTTGGGAGGCTGGGGCAGGAAGATCACTTGAACCCAGGAGTTTGAAGTTGCTGTGAGCTAGGCTGATACCAGGGAACTGTGGCCTGGGCAACAGAGTGAGACTCTATCTCAAAAATAAACAACAATGACAACAAACCCCGAAACTTCAAAAGGATTAAGGTTTTTATAGCCATGTAACTTCCTGTATTGCCTTTGAAGTCTTTTGATGACTATTACTTTTGGTTAAACAAATGACCATTATTTTACAGTGACTTGTGATTGAACAAATGTTTTCAATCTTTAATATTTGACGAGCTTTCCAAAGGCAAAATTCTGAATTCAAACTAGTTTTCTGATTTTGGAGCCACTCAAAGTCCAAGAGAGACATTTTAGGCTTATTTGTTATGTGAAAACCGTATATATTCAACTTTCTTGCCCACTTGCAAATGTGATTGTTTGTTGATTTAATTTCTGTCAATTTTAGTTATCCGCCCTTTGTCAGATTCATAGCATGCAGATATCTTCTCCCATTCTAAAGGCTATCTATTTACTTTAGTTGTTGTCCCCTTTGCTGTACAGAAGATTTTTAGCTTGATCATGCCCACACCCTCCCAAAAAAGGAAAAAGTCATGGAAAGGACCGAAGTGTTTTATGACTTTTTACTTAAAACATCCCTGATTGTTTTCAGAGTCAAGACAAATATATAGTCAATAGCACAGTTTACCTGTTCTCCAATACCAAGGCCCTGTTGCTAAAACTGCAAACATCCTCCCACTCTACTCAGGAACTGTCACTAAGAGGGGAGCATATGAGATTGTAATGGCCAATTTTGAGGGACAGATCTAGGAGGGATCCTAGATCAAGGATAGACACACAAAGCTTCAATAGTTGGCAGAACGAGGGGCATTACCTTCTTGGGCCACATTGTCTAGTCATCCATCCCAACCATAAAGAATTTCCTGTTTCCCATAAACTTAGAAGAAAATTACACAGAGGATATGGAGATACCTGCTGGCAGGGCTTCATGGGTATAGTTATTCCCGTTTTATGGGCTTTATGCAAATAGATAAATATTAGACATTTATTGGCCATCTTAGGACAAACTTAATGATTGCAAAAAATATTGCTGAACAACAGAAGTCTCTAGATTCCTTAGCTTAAATGGTTATTAATGCTTATGTTTTATATAACAAACGGCTGTAAGCCCACAACTGAATCCAAGAGTATAATGTTCAATACTGACAGATATGTAAATTTTATAACCTTGTTTCCAGCATTTGATTTTTTGCTCTTAGCTTGCTTAAAAGGTTTTAAAAGTTGATAAATGCCTGTCCATCTCCATTTTCACTGGGCCCAGAACATCTATTTTTGACTTTAGTTCCCTTGGCCATGAGGGTCCCACCAAGGGACAGGATGGAAATGAGATAGGTAGCCACACCCTCCAGAAACAACAGGAGTGAATAAAAGTCTGGACACTGATGTTGCCTCTGACAAATTTTGGCCAAATGAGCAATGTAAACTAAAATAAAATCCTAGGCAACCCTGCCCTGCCAACTGATAGGATCCCCTCTGGGCCCAGGGGACCCAAGCAAACAAACAAACAAACCTTAAAACTTAGTTCCTAGCCTTGAAGGGAACAGAGACCGGACACACCTCCCAATTTGTTCAATACTCTAAGGGCAAGAAACCAAAATAATGGTGTATGTTCAGCTCCTTACCACTTTATCTAGAACTTTTGCCTGGTTTAAAAGGTGCTTTCTTTTGCATTCATCTTGGTCCTGAATCCCAAGAACTATTT
>NW_003852421.1:16197157-16203760 GCF_000181295.1 Otolemur garnettii | reverse complement strand
GCCACCTTAGGTGTACGTGGCTGGCGCCTTAGCCGGTTGAGCTATAGGCGCCGAGCCGAACTATTTACTTTTGAATGGGAAGACTTAAAAATCTAAAGCCAAATGCTAGCACTGCTAGGCTGTCTCTCCTCAGGGGTTAAAAACTTCCCAACAATCTCCAGAAAAATGCTGGCCATTGGTGGGAGGGAAATAGTTTTAGGCAAGGAATGATATACAGTGTGTAGACAATTATCTTGATAGCCAGGGAGACTGAAGTTGAATCTACGCAACATGCAATAATTGTACTAAATTTACCAGTTGACAAAGGACATAAAGCATCTCAGAAAAAGCTAAGATCTCACTTCCTATTGTCATATGCTTTGGGTCTGAATTGTTTCTTGGAACTTGGAAACACCTCTCAGATGGGAGGAGCACTGAACCACCTGCAAACAGTTGTCAGATTCTTGGGTACAGCTAAATTCTTGGGAATGGCTGGGTTTTGCCAGATTTAGATTCCTAACTTCAGGCTAATAGCAAAACCCTTCTATAAAAGGGGAAGGAAAAGAACCACTTACTTGGACCATGAATGCTACAAGACTTTCTTGACTATTAAAAAAAAAAAAAAAAAAAAAAAGGTCATCGGATCCCCTCCACTTAAATAAGCCTTTTGATATGTTCATCCAGAAAAGCAAAGAATTGGACTCAGGGTATCGACACAAGCTTTGGGGGATCATAAACAACCTGTATCTTATTTCTCTAAGCAATTGGATGTGAACAAAAGGATGGCCAACTTGTCTGACAGTGGTGGCTGCTCCTTTAGATATTTTACAGGAAGCTGAAGAGTTTACTCAAGGGCAACTTGTGGCTGTTCACACCATATGTCATTATTACCCCTATGAGGATTAAAGGGAGGTTTTCTGTTAATGGCCAATGGCTGGATGGGCAAATATCAGGCTACTCTGTGAGGTAATCCTAGTGTAGCTCTCAATCCAGCCAGCTTGCTGCCCCTGGACCCTTGTCCCCATTCTACAATTACATTCAGATTATAGTCTTCCCGTATTTGACTGAGCGGGCCCCCTTGGATCCAGATGAGGATGGAAGCAGATTATGGAACAGGGACAGTGCAAAGCTGGGTACAATGTGGTTGGTTACCCACCAACAGGTAATTGAGTCACAAGCCCTAACCCTGGGATATCTACCCAGGAAGGGCAAATTAACTGCACTAACTAGACTGATTTGTAGGTGTGCCTTTATGGTGGTACTTGGTCATAAAGCTAATTGGGAAGAAAAAAGGTTACCTTACCACTGAAAACAAGGAAATTAAATATGGGCCACAAATTCCAGAGTTACTAAAAGCCATATTACTGCCCAGGGAGGTAGCCATCATGTGCAGAATGGGACAGACAAGAACAGTCTATGGCCCCTCTTTTGAGGGGCCAGAAGAGTAGCCCAGCAGTTGTCCAAACAATTGACCATAATCCCCTCCCTCCAGTTGGATAGCCAGTGGACTCTGTGTGTATAATAGCACATCAACAAATGATATTTCCTCAAGGTCTAGGGAAATTGATAACATACTAGCTCTCTGAAGAACGGGCAAATAGGAGAAGGTACTGTTATTGCCCTCTCTGTGTCTATTTTTGTCTGTGGAGTCAATGGGGAGGAAAAAAAAAACAACCCCCCAGGCCTATGATTGGCTAAACAGACAATGGAGGGCTGTTGCTTATCGGAAATGGTTACCACCCACTCACCTTTCAGCCCATAATAGGTTAAAAGTTGCCCATTAAACTATCTCCCTGAAAATTTTCATGGCAAATGTTGCTTGGAAATTCCATCAGGGGACTCTAGGCCAATATTTCCTCAGACAGGGATGGGTACTTCTTTCCATATACTTTGCTACTTTGGTGGGGAGAGGGTTGCAACTCAACAACAAGTTCTCTAAAAAGTTTCAGTTACAGGCTCAGCATTTTCATTCTTTCTCATACCCCAATTACATCCCATTCAGCAGAAAGCAGTCAGGTAGATCTGGGATCTCATCCCCAAGATTGAAGAATGAACTAAAAAGGAGGGAGTTGTGAGAGAGGATACCCGGGAAGGATGAGGTCTAGGAGAACAAGTCTTCTCAAGGAGACCACAAGGATACACCTGCAGGGTCCTCTCCGTGGTAACTCAGCTCTTAGGAATTTGTAGACTTAACTTCCTGGGACCTGGAAATTTCCACTTCTGTGAAATCATATAGTTCTGTGAGGGCTGGAACAGCATCTCCTGCTTGATTCAAACTAACCAATGAGAAAGGTACCTGTGGGTTGGAACTTTTTGACTGGAGATAAAAAGGGAAAGACCAAGCCAGTCAGAGAGCGTGGCCATTTAGAATTATTCTATGCTGTTTGCTCCACAGCTGAAATAAAGCCCTGCTTCTTATAAACATGGTGTTTGGGTGCTCTTTCTCTCCACTGGGCTTCGTCTTCCTATGACAGTTGTAACCAGCTCTACATAAAAAAATTTCAGTGACCCCCTGTGTGTTTTTTGTAATCCTCTTCCTTAACTACTTAACTCTTTGAGTTATTTCCCAGAAATGGTGGATTTTCTGCAAGACAAAGAGTTATGGTTCTGAAGGCCTCAGGGCAGGCTTCTTGATGTCAGGACCCACCAGCCCTACTGACCTGCCCCAAGGAATGTGGCTTTTCTTTAAAAAGCCCCATGATCTCCCTTAGTCTGGGAGATGGATTTGAGGCAGCTTTTCCTACTCTCCCAACAAGATGTCTTTTGTTTAGAAAAATTCCTTTCTTCCTTGGCAACCTTCATTGTCTCAACAATCGGATCTTTATGTGATGAGTAACTAGACCTAGGCTGAAACCTCCTGGATGTTTCAGTGATGGGATCACCCATAAGACTACCAGGATGGCTAAACAGTCAAAGGGAGAGCTGGTTTGCACACCAGAGATAGTCTACAGTGTTGGTTAAAGGTGTTCTCCCTTTGAAAAAGGGAGGGGCAGGTTGGGTTTTTATGCTTCAGGGTCTGACTTACATACCAGAATCATACATATTCAGCAGGTTTTAGGGAAAAGCTATACATATTTATGAGTGGAGCTGAGTGCATGCACAATGAGTAAATATATATACTTTTGGTAAAATATATCCCATGTTCACTTGGGGGTGGAGTTTTAGCATTAAAATAAGGTGGAATTTAAATCTTTACATAAAAAGGTAAGCCACAGGGCACCAGGACAATTTGTGCCCAGCCTTGATAAACTGGCTGAAACTGGCTCAAGGTCTGTAGTTACTTATTGGAAAAAGAGTGTTTGTAAGGCTGCTCCTCTGTCCAATAGTAGTGGCCTGGGTTGTAAATCTTCCTGACCGCCCCTTTTGTTAGGGAGTTTAACAAGGGTGTGGTTTCTCTCTTGGTCTTAGGAATTTAGAAATTTGCCCTGCCAGCCAGGCCCTGAACTCTTAACTCACAGGTAAATTTTATTTCCTTAACTCTAGGGTCTGTCTTAGTTAATAAAGGGACATCTAGTCTGGTCTGTCAGGTCACATATGTGTCTATACTTCCATCACCACCATACTGTCTTGACTACTGTAATTATAGAAGACTTAATATCTGTTGGAGTGACTCCCTCCACCTTATTCTTCTTTTTCAAAAATTGTCTTATCTATTTGAGGTTCCCTGCGTTTAGAGTACTTGCTGGGGAGTGCCCCAGGAGATTGTTAGTTAATTGGACTGGAATAGAGCCCCAGAATCAGAGGCTCCTGATCATTTTTTAAAAGCTCCCCAGGTGATTTTGATGAATAACCAAGGCTGTAAATTTGGGATTATGGCAAAACACACCTAAACAAACATTCCTCTGGGAGAATAAATGACTCAAAGTTCAAAAGTTGAAAGACTAGGTGAGGCCAGGCACTGTGGCTCGTGTGGGCAATCCCAATACTTTGGGAGACCAAGGCTGAAGGATCTCTGGAGGCCAGCCTGGACAACATGGCAATAACAATGATAATAATAATAAAGAAAAAGGAAATTAGCTGGGCATGGATGGTGGTATGTGCCTGTAAGCCCAGCTCCTTGGGAGGCTGAGGCAGGAGGATTGCTTAAGTCTAGGAGTTTAAGGCTGCAGTGAGCTATAATTTCACCACTGAACTCTAGCCTGGGCAAATGAAGTGAGAGTCAGTTTCTAATAAAGAAGAAAAAAAGCCAATAAGTGATATCTTTTAAGAAAATGGACTATGAAATGAAATATAAAGAAGGGAAGGAGGAAAGAGAAACTGTAATTTGTCTCCAGCCCTGGGGAGGTCTCCGTTAAATGCCCACACAAGTAGGAGGAAGTCACCTAGGTTCGAAAACATAGTTCAACTTGTTTTGATGAAACATACAAACACTGGGAAGAATTGATTTCTAGCCACAGACTTCTCACTTGGCTTGAATATACAAAAGACTTAGGTGTAGCCTTGGGCATGTCTCTTAGAGCTGAAATACTCAAGGTAGGGGTGGTACAATGTAGCAGCATGGAAGCATTTATTCCTCTCTGCAACTGATGATAACAAACAGTGTTGAATGTTTAAAGGATTTAAAAGGTGAGTCAGCTCAATGAGAAAGTTTGAATCCTGAGTCATATCCAGAAGCTCATCTGGAATAAAATCAAGAATGGGAATGGCAAAAAATTGTAATATATTTGTTATGTTGTTTCTTTCTTTCTTTTTTAAACCAAAATAATTTTAACTGTATCCAGGGTGTATCCATGTGGTTACTTTTGCTATAATTTGCTTAAAATTACAGCAGTCATTAGTGAATGGTAAATACATACTTGAGGGTGTATATACTCCCTGTAAATGCTGTTGATAATTCTCCCCATTGCAATTAATACATGTTCTTACTATAGATATAAAAGATAGCAAACAATTTTTTTCCTTCTTATGTTTTTACCAAAGTCTAAAAAAAATAGATGACTAATATATATAAAAATAAAAGTAAAAAATAATTTCTAAAAAAAAAAGCAGATCATGCCAAGTATTATAGACAGTAGAAATAGAAATACTTAAAAATCATTCTACTTAGTCTGGATACCCTTGATAGTAAAATTAGAAAAAATATATTATAAAGGGGAAATTACAGACATATTTCACTGATGAATAAGGCTCCAATATGATAAACAACACATTGACATGTTGAATTAAAAAAATGATGTTTAATATATGTTAATCAAAATTAAATCCAGTTTGTGTGAGAATTAGTCTTTTTTTTTTTGCCCACACCTCCTCGCTCCTTCTCTGTCTGATCTCCCCTTCCCCCATGCCCCACCATGTCATTAATTGTCATTAATTGTCTTCATATCAAAGTTGAATACATAGGATTCTTACTTCTCCATTCCTGTGAAAGGATATTCACTAAGAATAATATGTTCCACCTCCATCCAGGTTATTACAAATGCTGTAAAATATTCATTTTTTTTGATAGCTGAATAATACTCCATAGTGTACATATACCACAGCTTACCAATCATTCCTGGGTTGAAGAACATTTAGGCTGTTTCCACGTTTTAGCGATTGTAAATTGGGCTGCGATAAACAGCCTAGTACAAGTGTCTTTATAGTAAAAGATTTTTTTTTCTTCTGGATAGATGCCTAATAGTGGGATTGCAGAATCAAATGGGAGGTCTAGGTTGAGTTCTTCATGGTTTCCCCATACTTCCTTCCAAAAAGGTTGTATTAGTTTGCAGTCCCACCAGCAGTGCAAGAGCGTTCCTTTCTCTCCACATCCACGCCAGCATCTACAATTTTGAGATTTTGTGATATAGGCCGTTCTCACTGAGGTTAGATGATCTCTCAGGGTGGTTTTAATTTGCATTTCTCTAATAATTAGAGATGAGGAGTATTTTTTCATATAGTTAGTAGTCATTCACCTATCAGCTTTAGAGAAGATTCTGTTCATTTCTCTTCCTCATTGATGTATGGGGTTGTTGGTTTTTTTCTTGTAGATTAATTGAAGTTCTGTGTAGAGCCTGGTTATTAGACTTTTGTCAGATTCAAAATATGCAAATATCCTTTCCCATTGAGTAGGTTGTCTATTTGTTTGCTATTTGTATTTTGTCTTGTGTATTCTGTAACAAACAAGTAGTAAATGATTATGTATTCAAAAAAAATTGCACATCTCTTGTTAAAGCTATATTGATAGGTACTTTCTATTTTGGTTGCTGATACAATGCTATCTTTCTTTTTCTAATATTATTTTGTAATTCCTTTTTACATAGAAATATAATTGATTTTGTATAGTTATTTTGAAGTTAGCTACATTGCTGAATTTTTCTATTGTTTTTGGTAACTTGCAAGTAACTTGGTAAATTTGTATTTTTTTTTACAAACCATTGGGATTTTTAAGTTATCATAATTATATTAGCTAGGATCTTCAACTTCACTAGAAGTGGTGGTAATGAGTACACTTATCTCATAATTGATTTGTAGATAATGCTTTTGTTTCCTCATAAAATTGATATATTTGTCCCAATCTTATCTTCAATGATTATGTCAATGTTTTGCCTATAGTTGATATTCTGTAAATATTCATGGAATAAAGGAGCCTGAAATAAAAAAAAAGAATGATTATATTAATATCACTTTTTTTTTTTTTTTTTTTTT
>NW_003852421.1:16179997-16195806 GCF_000181295.1 Otolemur garnettii | reverse complement strand
TTTTTTGGTTGCAGCCATCATTGTTGTTTGGCAGGTCCTGGCTGGGGATTCGAACCTGCCACCTTAGGTGTACGTGGCTGGCGCCTTAGCTGGTTGAGCTATAGGCGCCGAGCCAATGATTACATTTCTAAGGTAAAGTTCAAGTTGTAGGTGAGCCCTTCATTGAGGGGGTGTGCTGTATTGCTAATGAGTGCCCCAGAGGATTGTGATCTTCACAGTCTGTGGCTGCTCTGAGGCTGGCAGAATGCCTCTCACCTTATAGATAATTTTATAATTCTCCTGGTTAGGGGATGAAAAATGTCAACCCACAGCCAGAAGAGCCTTCAACGAGAGGCTCTCCTTGTGTTCATTCTCTTTGTAGATGCTTTCCTTTTGAGTTTCTCTTCTCATGGGATGCTCGCTTCTTTCCTTTCAAAACACCCAAATCCCTCCCTTTAGAGCTCTCCTAGTCCCTTGAGAAATTGATTGTTTCCATCTTTACGGACAGACGGATCCCTTTTCTACACTTGCAACTATCACAGAGCAGAAGTGTTCCAAGGGTGATTTTTGTCAGAAACTTCAGAAGGAGGGTTCCAGTCTGACCTGAGGCATTTGTACCAAGGCAAGACCCCTCTTCCCCTGTGGGCCTTTTCTGGCCCTCTCATAGCACCCCCACTTCACACTCCCTCCTCAGACCTTCCTGGCCCTGAGACTCTACCCTGCCACATCCTCAGCACCTTCCTCCTATCCCCCTGCCTCTGGGATATCACTTTCTCCCTTCTGCCCAATCCCCAAATTAGTTCTATGTTCTTGCCATTTGCGTTCACAAATGGAGGGTAAACAGGTGGCTAGGAAGTGGTTAAGGGAAGAGAACAGGAACTGAATTGTAGCTAGGAACCAAGTTGTGGCTGGGAACTAATCCCTGGTGGGAACATAGGAAGTAAGGAGTTCCTAAGTGACCTTTGACTGACCCAGAGCTCATTACCATCTAATTAGCATAGCATAGGTAAAGCTTCCTGAAGAATTCTGGGGAAGAGGCATGTGTAGAAAAAAAACTGTTACATAACCATGCTGTTATGTGAGCTATTAAATAATTTTTCATAGAACACTAGGGTGACCAGATGTCCTGCTTTTTAACAATTTGTCCTGTGTCCCGCGGCATTTTAAGAAAGTCCCAATTTTTGGAAAGAATGCACGAACGGGGAGGGAGAACAGGAAGGGAATATACGGTTTTTGGCTGCCATGTGGCTATTTTGCCAGAATATGAGTTTTATATTATTTTTGTTAATTTTATAATGTTAAGCTGTAATAATAACAAATAATTGTTGAGAAGTGATTATCAAGAACTGCTTATCAAAGTTTGCATTGTTGTCAGGCCCTGCCCTGCCCTGCCCCTGCCCCCTCCCCATGTTGTCCCACCTTACCGATGTTAAAATCTGGTCACCCTATATAACACCAGCCTGTCAATCACTTCCTAAAGTGGGAAACGACAGAGAAAGGCAGGACGAGCTAGTGTGCTTATAAAAGGCAGCCTGTGCTTAGACTCACAGTCTTTCACCACTCCAGGAGACTGCCCCATTCTTCTCTCTCTGGAGCATATTTTTAATTTGTGTAGCTTCCTTCTTTACTTTCATTCTTTCTTTTATGTGGTAAACTGTGAAAAATTGCTCTGTGTCTGTCATCACTCCGTCATTGGCTCAACTCCATCCCAGTACTCATTCTTGATACTGGGAATTGGGGCACCAGGAAACATCCAGACAGACCTAGCAACAGGACTAAAAAATAGTATACTATGTTTCCATAGCTAGAGACGTTGTAAACTGAGGGATAGCTGTGATTTCTATTCTATGTCTTTTCCCTTACATGCCTGAATTGAGCATTGCACTGGACATGTCTTACAAAGTCTTACAATCCAACTTCTGTGGAAGCTCCTTAAGAGCTGGATGGTATCTTTTACTTTTCCCACAATTCTTACTTGGAATTGGAAAGGATTAGAGGTGTAGTATTAGAGGTGGAGTAAGAGAGGAGTATGAGGTAAAGGAAGAATGTAGGCAGAATAATGAATCCCCACAGATGTCTATGTCCTAATCCTTAGAACCTGTGGATATATTAGGTTATTTGATATGAAGGAATTAAAGTTGTAGTTGCTCGTCAGCTGACCTGGAAGTAAGGAAAGTATCCAGGTAGGCCCAATGTGATCATGAGGGTTCATAGAAGATTGAAGAAGGAGGCAGAAGAGTCAGAGTGATGAGACATGTGAAAGACTTGACCGGCCACTGCTGGCTTTGCAGATGGATGGGGCCATGAGTCAAGAAGTGTGGGCAGATTCTAGAAGTGGGAAAGGCAAGAAAATAGATTCTTCTTTAGAGCCTCCAGTAAGAAATATAGCTCAGCTGACACTTTGGACTTCTGACCTCCAGAATTGTGAGACAATAAATATTTGTTGTTTTTAAGCCACCAAGTTTGTGGCAGTTTATTACCATAGTATAGGAAACTAATAAAGTCTGACAGTCCCTGTGGCCACTTATTAGCGTTATATGAATTTTGACAAGTTACTTGATCTCCTCATCTTCAAGATAGGCACTTTACAATATAGACATTAAAGGAATTTTATCAGAATTCAATGAGATAACAGTATGTGAAGCTCTTAGCACAATACCTAGCAAATGGTTGGTGCTTAATAAACATTAACTCTTGGGGCAGCGACTATGGCTCAGTGAGTAGGGCGCTGGCCCTATATACCAAGGGTGGTGGGTTCGAATCTAGCCCTGGCCAAACTGCAACAAAAAAATAGCAAGGTGTTGTGGTGAGTGCCTGGAGTCCTGGTTACTTGGGAGGCTGAGGCAAAAGAATGGCCTGAGCCCAAGAGCTGGAGGTTGCTGTGAGCTCTACAGAGGGTGACAAAGTGAGACTCTATCTCTAAAAAACAAAATAAAACAAAACAAAATACATTAACTCTTTCTTGTACAGATGACTACTTGATCGAGTAGGTATTTCTAATATAATATGCTTCAATATGCTTGAATACCCCATGAGACAGGGGACTCACTTTGTCCAATGTGTTTTCAGAGTTATGATTGTTACAAACACTTCCTCTGTAGTTTTTATGCACTAGTTCTGTGTTTGGAGTTAATGAGAATAAATAACCACAGGAACACTGCTAGCTTATGAGGTGCTTTTTGCAAATTAGAATAAAAGGGCTCTCCCTTTTCAAGACACTTTCTTCTGTTGGAAATTGTTGTAAAATACTGATTTTGTATCATAAGGAATTTTTTTTGCCACCAATCAGAAAACTTGCAGTAGATATGCAAATCTATGATGTCTGTGAAGTGAAGGTGCCCCTTTAAATGCAGCTCTTTGTGCAGTGCACCACCTGCACATCTGTACATGGTAACCCTAAAGGAGCATTGATTCATATAGTGCTTTACAAGTTTTTACAAAAGTGCTTTAACTTGCTCTTTACAAAAATCTGTAACATAGGTAAATGTAATTATCATCTATTAAATTTTATAGATGAGGTAACTAAGGTTTCAATTGTTTGAGGGATGTCAAAAATCACATGATTAGGTAGTAGGAAATCTTTTTGGACTTTGACTGTTATCTAACATTCCTATTCCTTTTAGTTTCATGTTACTCGTGATATCACGACAATGTCTAAGCTGGGTATGGTGGCTCATGCCTGTAATCCTAGCACTTTGGGAGGCTGAGGCAGGAGCATTGCCTGATGCCAGGAGTTCAAGATCTAAGGCTCCAGTTCTAAAATAGAAAAAAAAAAAAAAAAGAAAGAAAGAAAAATAGCGAGGTGTGGTGGGACGTGCCTATAGTCCCAGATACTCTGGAGGCTAAGGCAGGAGGATCGCTTAGGTATAAAAATTTGAGGCTTCAGTGAGCTATGATGATGCCATTGTACTCTAGTTCAGAAAACAGAGTGAGGCCCTATTTTGAAAAAAAAAAGAATACATCTATGATTTTAGATAAGTCTTTGATAAAAATATTTATAAGGTTAGGTCTATTGGCCATGCTTGGTGGCTCATGCCTATAATCCTAACTCTCTGGGAGGCTGTGGCAGGAGGATCATTTGAGCTCAGGAGTTTGAGACATGAGCTAGGGTGAGACCCCTGTTCTGTCATAAACAGAAAAAATTAGGCATGGGTGTGGTGGTAGTACAACACCTAGTCCAAGCTACTTGAGAGGCTGAGGCAGGATTGCTTGAGCCCAGGAGTTTGAGGCTGCAGTGAGTTATGATGACACCATTGCACTGTGCCTAGAGCAACACAGGGAGATTCTGTTTAAAAAAAAAAAAAAATCAGGCCTATCGAAGGATGAAGGAGAATCTATTGACTTCTTGTGGCTTAGTAGGTTGCTTGAGTTCCTGTAGCCAGTAAATAGTAAGAGCAGAGAAGGCCTTTCCATGCAATTCCATCTGAGGCCAAGGCCTTTTACACATAGCACGCTGTGTCTCACAAGGCACCTCTACAGTTATCCTGGATTGTGGGCTTCCTGATACTTCTTCCGGTTAGTATCATTTTGTGCTTGTGCTTGTTGTTTTTTCCCCTCATCCTATTGTTCCCAGTATCTTTTGAGAAATTTGAGTTTATTAGAGCCTGCCATTAAAGTTATTTCTTTAGATCCCCAACTTCCTTTTTCTTTTTGGTGATATCTTCAATTATGAAATTAGAATTCCTCTCTTGAATACTTCCCAAGAGCCATTTTCCATTTACAGGAGTACTTGCCAATTTATTGGTCATAGGCACTCAATGACAATTTCTAGAATTTAATTTAGGGATTCCCAGGGAGGTAGCATACTTGATAAACCATATAGCCACAGGAATTTCAATTTTATCATTGCTTTCAATTGAGAATACACTTTAAAGTCTTGTTTTCCTCTGCTCACTTGATATATATACCAGAAAATGAGGGAATTGAGTGTATAGCTTTGGTGATTATTTCCCTTTCTTCTCTCCTTCATTTTACAGTGAATAAATTGACTTCAAAAGGTTAAATGATAACTAAGACCTTAAAAGTAAGTTAGTAGAGACCCTGACAGTAAAAGTATGAGTTCAGTTTACAGGGATTAATAGCATCTCCTAATCCTACACTTATAAATTAGCCTTTTGGTTATATTTACACTGGTTTTGTTTGTTTGTTTGTTTTTTGTTGCAAATGGCCTAAGAATCCAAGTATTCTTAGGCAAACCAATCAGGAAGGATGGGTGTAGGCCTAGCCAGTCAGAGAAGTGCATCCCCTTGTTTGGTACAGAGACTGCCCAGGACCCACTTACAGCCAATGAGACTCCATCCTGGGATTTCTGCAGGGAGGACACTCTGATTGCTAGTATGCTGCAGTTGCTAGCACTCTGGTTGCCGAGGAAGTTAGCCTGAAATTCCAAGCAGCAATCTTGCCACCTTAAGGGGAGCACTGCAGGAGAATGGAGCCTTTACAGAGGAAAGCAAAGCCAGGAGATGGCAAAAGACAAATCCAATCTAGATCCAGATGTGTGTGAAGTGCAAATACCTTTGGACTTTTGTTATGTAACTGTATGCGATCTAGTAGACCTCCTTCCTTTTGTTGTCATTGTTGTTTGGCAGGCCTGGGCTGGGTTCAAACCCACCAGTTCTGGTGTATGTGGCTGGCACCGCAGCCAGAGAGCTGCAAGCTTGAACTGGGATTTCTGTTATTTGCAACTAAAAAGAACAATGAAAACATCAGAAAGCTAATTTATAAGGATAGGATTAGGAGACATAGCCTAATAACTGTTTGTATAGAAAAGACTCTTAGTAGAAACTCTTTCTTATATTAAATTGAAATCTGATTTCCTGAAATACATAACAATAGACCTTAGTTCTACAGCCAGGAACCAGATGAAACAATGCAAACTTACCGGACAAACAATAGGCTCTTAGGAGGGGGGTGGTTAGCAGGAGTAGGGGATCTTAAAATCACACTGTTACTGAAGGAATAGAAATTTAGTCAAGGAAAGGAAAGCTTACAAGAGAGAAAGTGGGGGGGAAGAAAACATCTTTTCAAATACCTATTTATTATCAATTGGAAGAAAATATATTTTATTTTACCATTTTCTTTTTGTTGCCAGAAGTAGGAATAGTAGTTTAGAGTTTTAGGAAAGCAGATTTTAAATCAATATGAGTAAAAGTTTCAACCAGTATGGTCTTTCCACAGTATCTGTTATGGGTTACACATGAGTCCCATATGTTGGTTATTTTCTTGGAGGAATCAGTTGACACAAAAATATTCCACTCTCTAGATACAAACGCTTCCTCCCTAAACCAGTTAATAACTAGGAGCAGGGACAGTGGCTGTACATTATATCTGTATGGCCTGGGGCAATGTTGGATAACAAATATATGTTCTCTAAATGAATAAATAAAGTGACTATTGGTTTTATATCTATCTTCTTCAAAAGCAATTTTGTATGTCTGTTGTAAGATAGCATGAATGCTTATATAACTGATTTCCATAGTAAAATATTAATTTATACTTTTAAGCTACAATGGTAAGTATATGGCAGAACCTGATCTCTATCTTCAAGGAGGAATTAAATATTGCCTTATTTAGTTTCTGTTGGGACCAAAATCACTGCTGAGAGGCCACCACACACATGCAAAGACAATGAAGTGCTTTATTTGCAAGCATATGCCTGGGTCACTCCACCCTACAGTGTAGCCAGGGGAAGGGAGACCCCGAAATGAAGCGAAGGAAGGTTTTTAAAATGTATAGAGGCATTTCATTGGGGGTTTTGTCGGGAGGGGTTGCCATTGGCTGAGCTGTTGTCCAGGGATGCTTGGCAACACCTGATATGCCAGAGGTGCTGTAAGGTGGGTTTACGGTTAGAAACTTTCCAGAGGAAGGTTGCCTGTCCACTTCTGATAGACTAGATCCGTCTAGACTGATTGACCTTGCCCAGAAATGCAGAGGGGTCGGGGAGCGAAGCCAGTCCCCTTCAGACTGGCTGCCAAGAAGTGCAGAAGAGGGAGCCAGTTTCCTTTTGATAGACTGATTCCTCCTGGAAAAATCCCAGTGAACTTTGCCCAGGAGGGGAGTGAGGGGTTAGTTCCAAGATGCAGTTACATTAACCTCTTCATTCCCAAATAGAGTTACATTAACCTCTTCAGTTTCCATACACTTTATGCAAACTATTACTATATCTTGTCACATTGTATCATGTTGATGCATTATTTCCCCTACTAAAGCCAAGGAGAAGGATTCTGTCTTTTTTTTTCCTTTCATTAAGTCATATACCCAAAGATCATGAGGATTATGTCTTATCACACTTCCTATGAAAGTACTGGAGGTCCTAGCCAACTCAGTAGGAGAAGAAAAAGAAATAGGACCAGAGGGTTAGCAAGGAGAAAGCAAGCTATCACACCTTTATTTTAGAAGATGATACGACTTAGAAAACCCTAAGGTATCTATACACTAGTAAACAAAATTAATAATAAACACCTAAAGGCTGCTAGAAATAAAGATGCTTCATCAGTTTTAACAGTAAATTGCAGCTGGGTGCCGGGGTGGTTTATGTCTATAATCCTAGCTTTCTGGGAGGCCAAGGTGGCAGGATCACTTGAGGCCCGAGTTTGAGACTAGCCTGGACAACAAGCAAAATAAAGCAGGAAAAAAAGTAGCCAGTTGCAGCGGTGTGTGCGCCTATAGTCCCAACCACTCCGGAGGCTGAGCCAAGAGAATCCTTTGAGCTCAGGAATTCGAGATGGTGGTGAGTTACGATTGGGCCATGGCACTCCAGTCGGGGTGACAGAGGAGCAGCTATCTCAAAAAAGAAAAGCAAAAGAGAACAAACAGAGCACGTGATAAGAAAAAAAGAGAACACTTACAGTTAGGCTAGAAAGTATAAAATATCTGAAATAAATATAATAAAATGACATGGTATTTATGTAGAAAATTATGAAACTTTACTCAAAACTTTAAACATATTTGAATAAGTGGAGAGAAATATCATACTCATAGGCCAAAAACCTATAAATATTATAAGGATTTTGATTCTCCACAAATTGAGAAATAGATTCAACATAGCCCCAAGTAAAGCCCAGTGGAGTTTTTCATGGAACCAACAAACTGGTTCTAAAATTTATGCGGAAGAGGAAATCCCAGATTTGTCAACATGCTGCTATAGAACTGTCAGAGAATGTGCCCTTCTAGATACCAAGACTTATAACATATTTATAAGTCATTATGACCTTGTGTTATTGGCCCAGGGTAGCCGAACAGACCAGTGAAATAAATAGTGAACTTAGAAACAGGTCAATGCATAAATATAAACTTGATCTATGACAGAAAGAAGTTAATAAAAGGTTCTGGAAAATATGGTTATCCATATGGAAAAATTGAATTGTGATCTCTGCCACACAACACATGCAGGAATTAATTCCAGATGAGACTAAGACTTAAATCTAAAATCAAACTTTAAAACAAGTTAGAAAACTATGTTAGGTTTCTCTGGAGAAATAAAGCCAATAGGATAGATAAATAAATAAATAAATAGATAAATGGATGGAGATTTATTTTGAGGGATTGGCTCAGATGCTTCTGGAGTCTAGGAAGTCCCACAATCTGCTTTCTGCCAGCTGGAGGCCCAGAAAGCCAGTAGTGTAGGTCCAGTCTAAGCCCAAAGGTGTAGACACTACAGAGCCAGTAGTGTGGGTCCCAAAGGCCCAAGAACCAAGAGCACTGATGTCCAAGGGCAGGAGAAGAAAGATGTCCCAGCTCAATAGAAGAGGAAAATTGGCCCTTCCTTTTCCTTTTGGTTCTATTCAGGCCCTCAACGGATTGGATGATGTCCACCCACACTGCTCAGTTTGCCAGTTCAAATGCTAATCTAGTCCAGAAACACAGCCATAGACACATCCAGAAATAATGTTTTGCCAACTTTCTGGGCATCCCTTAGCCTAGTCAACGTGATACATAAAATTAACCGGCAGAGAAACCACATTGTCCTTCAAGAGGTGAACTGTGGTGCACCTATCTGTACAAGGGGCTGCTATTCAGCGAGACAAAGAAACGAGCTACCAAGCCATGACAAAATGTGGAGAAACCTTAAAAACATATTGCTAAACAAAAGAAGGTGGTCTGAAAAGACTATGTATTATATAATTTCCATGATACGACATTCTGGAAAAGGCAAAACTGCAGACATAGTAATCAGATCAGCTGGTTGCCAGGGGTGAGAGGGGGAAGAAGGAGGGAGGATGAATACTAAGTGGAGCAGAGTGTACGTTTAGACCATGAGAATTATGCTATTTGACTCAGCAGTGATGGACCTATATCATTGTATATAGATGGGTCTATATCAGGAGTGGAACGTACAGCACCAAGTGTGAACCCTATTTGGTTAATAACAATGTGTCAGCATTGGCCCATCAGTTGCAACAAATGTGCAACACTAATAATACAGGATGTAAATAAAGAGGGGGACCTGGAAGTGGTGGGGAAGGGGAATAAATGAGAACTCGGCACTTTTCAATTAATTTTTCTGTAACCCTAATACTGCTCTAAAAAATACAGTCTACCACTTAGAAAAAACTAGGAGAAAATGCAGGCTAAGCTCTGTGTACATTTTGAGTAAGAAATGTACCAATTAAATTATACCAATAAAGGAAAAGATGGATGTGTGACTTATAATTGACTATTTATTGGAAAATACCATAAAGAGAGAGAAACATAAGCTGCAGGCTGGGAGAAGATATTTACGACAATCGTGACTGGCAGGTGTTCAGTATTAGTAACCAGAATGTGCAAAATATTCCTAAAATTAAAAAGAAATAGACAAAATAGGCAAATGAAACTATATCAAATTAAAAGGCTCCTGCTCAGCAAAGGAAACAATCAACAGAATGATGAGAAAACCTATTGGGTGGGAGAAAATATTTGTAAACTATTCATTTGACAAGGGACTAATATCCAGAGCACACAAGGAACTCAGACAACTCAAGAGTGTGCACACACTCACACACATACATACCTGGTAAATCTGATTAAAAAGTGAGTGAAGGATCTGAACAGACATCTCTCCAAAGAAGACACACACATGGCCAACAGGTATATGAAAAAATGCTCAAGATCACCAATCAAAACCACAGTGAGGTATCATCTCACCCTAATTAAAATGGCTATTATCAACAAGACAAGGCTCGGCGCCTATAGCTCAACCAGCTAAGGCGCCAGCCACGTACACCTAAGGTGGCGGGTTCAAATCCCCAGCCTGGACCCGCCAAACAACAATGACGGCTGCAACCAAAAAATAGCCGGGCGTTGTGGCGGGCGCCTGTGGTCCCAGCTACTTGGGAGGCGGAGGCAGGAGACTCGCTTGAGCCCAGGAGTTGGAGGTTGCTGTGAGCTGTAATGCCACAGCCCTCTACCCAGGGGGACAGCTTGAGGCTCTGTCTCAAAAAAAAAAAAAAAAAAAAACAAGACAAAAAATAACAAATGCTGGTGAGGATACAGAAAAAAGGAAATCTTTTTTTTTTTTTTTTTTTTTTTTTTTTAGACAGAGTCTTATCTGTCACCCTGGGTAGAGTGCCATGACATCATGCCTCACAGCAACCTCAAATTCTTGGGGTCAAGTGATCCTCTTGCCTCAGCCTCCCAAGTAGCTGGGACTATTGCTGCCAGCCACTATGCTTGGCTAGGTTTTTCTATTTTTAGTAGAAACAGGGGCTTGCCTTTGCTGGAAAAAAGGGAATTCTTATACAGTGTTGGTGGGAAGGTAAATTAGTACAGTCATGGAAAACACTGTGGAGATTTCTAAAAGAATTAGAAACAAAACTATCATTATGATCCAGCAGTCCTACCACTGGGTATTTATCTAAAGGAAAGGAAATCGGTATATCAAAGGAATTCTTGTACCTCCATGTTTATTGCAGCACTAGTCACAATAGCTAAGATATAGAACTAACCCAAATGGCAGGTGAATGGATGATGAAAATGTGGTGTATGTACGCAATGTGTGAATGTGCACACGGCTATTCTGACATGAAAAGTGAGATTTTGCCATTTGAGGCAACATAAATGAGCCTAGAAGACATTATCTTAAAAGAAATAAGTCAGATCCAGAAAGTGATAAACGTTTGACAGATATGTTAATTACTCCAATTTGATCCTTACATTTTATATATGCACATTGAAATATCACTCTGTATCCCATCATATCTATGATTATTATCTGTCGACTCAAAATAAAAGAAAAAAAGAGAGAACCATCAAGTTTCACACCTTGATTATTAATAGGAGATACAATTTAGGGGGCGTATTATATAGTAACAAACCTGAAAAAAATAGATAAAACACATCATTAATAGAAAAACCAAGGCCTGAGTAGACATTTCAGAGGAGAGGATGTATGAGACAAACGAAGACAATTGTGCTTTTGTTACTACTAATAAATAATGAAAGCATCTTACTCTTGACAGTGTGGGCAACATTAAAAAGACTGACAATACAAAGTGTTAGTGAGGATGTGGAACATTTGGGGTTTCACACACTGCTGGAAGGAGGGTAAATTTGTATGATAACTTTGGAAAACAATTTGGCCTTATTTTGTAAGGTCAAGAGTGCATTCAGTCCATGACCTAGGAATATCCACTCCTTTTTTTTTTCCTGAGACAGAGCCTCAAGCTGTTGCCCTGGGTAGAGGGCTGTGGCATAGCAGCTCACAGCAACCTCCAACTCCAGAAATCAAGCAATTCTCCTGCCTCCGCCTCCCAAGTAGCTGGGACCACAGGTGCCCACCACAACACCTGGCTATTTTGGTTGCAGCCATCATTGTTTGGCAGACCCACACCTGATTCAAACCCTCCAGCTCAGGTGCATGTGGCTGTAGCCTTAGCCGCTTGAGCCACAGGCGCCGAGCTGGAATATCTACTCCTAATATATATACTACAGAGAAATTCTTGTATCTGGTTACTGGGAATTAAGAATATTCATAACAGCTTTGTTTTTTTTTAAAGTAGAAATATGGGGCTGGGCACAGTGGCTCATGCCTATAATCCCAGCGTTTGGGAGGCCAAGGAAGATGGATTTCCTGAGCTGACAGGTTCGAGACCAGCCTGAGCCAGAGGAGACCTGTCTCTAAAGATAGCGGGGTGTTGTGGAGGGCACCTGTAGTCCCAGCTACTTGGGAGGCTGAGGCAAGAGAATCGTTTAAGTCCGAGAGTTTGAGGTTGCTGTGAGCTATGATGCCACAGTGCTCTACCAAGGGCAACGAAGTGAGACTCTGTCTCAACAACAAAAAAAAAGAAAAGTAGAAATATGGAAACAACTCAAATGTTAATGGATCATTTAATTGCTAAATGCATTGTAGTATATCATGCAAAGGAACAGCAGTGAAAATGATTAAACTATTTAACACAGCTCTGCAGGGGTGAATCTCACAAATGCTAATAATGAGTTAAAATAAAAAAAAAAAAAACCCTCACAAGGAACAGAGGAGTTTTTCTACAGGGGTTAAAAACAGATGAACCTAACAATATGTGCTTAGAGATATATACACATGTGACAGAGCTACAATAAGAAGGAAGTAAATAACACACATTTCAAATAATTTTTACTATTGGGGGATGGTGATGCCTTTTGAAAGGGTATCTAGGATTTTTTCTTTTTAAAGGTACTGCATTGAAACAGTTTTAAAAAGAAAAGAATTTTGAAAAACCACATATTTACTCCTACATTTTAAAGGTAACATCTAAAATGTTTTATTATAAATTGATGTAACTGCAAAGGATGACATTTCTCGAATGTTACAAATACTGAAATTCAAAAATAAAACTGTCACATCTTTCTTTTAAAAGGAGTCAATGGAATCTAATACTGTAACACTTTGATACTACCACCAAACAACCATTGAAAACATTCATAAATAAGCTTTTGTTTGTTTGTTTTTTGTTTAGCAGGCCCTGGCCAGATTCAAACCTGCCAACCCTGGTGCACAGGGCAGGCGCTCTAACCATTGAGCTATAGGCCATAAATAAGCTTTTTAACATTAAGAAAAAGTAAGTCTTTCCTTTTTCTCCTTGAATCACATTTCTATTCTCCTTCCTCTATAGACTTTTATCCTAATAGTATACTATCCCTTAAGCTTGAAATTCTTCCATTGTTTTCCAAAGGAAACTTTGGAAAGTTGTTTTCCAAAGTTATCAAAATGCCATCATAGTTACCAAAACAAAATATGCATATAATTGTAATTCTTAACATCTAGATCATTTCCTGAAGTCACAAGACTCCAAGATTTAAAAATGTTTCTTCCAGATTGAGTTCTTTGTAACTGTCATCAGTATATACTTTATCAAAGCTCTGTAAGTATACTCTACATGTTGATAAATGATCATTACACATAAAAGTAAGATTTATTGGAAATAGATCTCTTGATGAGAGGAATCAGGATTTTGCCTTTTCTGTAGTAGTTTTAACAAAGATCAAGGTTTCTATTGGTGAGAACTGCAGGGAATAGCAGTTAGCTTATTTAAGCATTTTTTATTATTAGGAGATAGAAAGTGGTAAGCATTTTCTGAGATGAAATAAAATTAAAAAATCACTGTAATTACAAAAACATTTCATAATATAATTGATAAAATAGGTTTTAATTACTACATCAAATAACACATACCAAAATTGAAAGAAATTCCATTTTAGGTTTATTTTGGGATTTTTACCCAATGTTACCTTGAAAATTTTGGCAGTTTCCCAAACTACTCCAGTTACATTGAAAAGAGAATCATTTACCCATTCTGCTTCAGCTGATCAAGATGTTTTTATTTCCAGAAAATGACACATGCTTGGGAAAGTATTGAGCATAGCTGAAAAGAAAGGCTTCTATTTAAGTACATGAAGACAAAGCCTACATTTTTAGTGTCGAGTCTTCCTTACCCACGTTCTTTTTGCTTTCCCCTCCTGAGTGGCTGGGCCCATGAGTGCACACCACCATGCTTCCTCATTTTTTTGCAAATGGGCTGGGGAGGACTCGGTGAAATTAACCCGGGCATCCTCACCCCATCCTCAACACCACCGCACATCTTTTTTTTTTTGAGACAGAGTCTCAAGCTGTTGCCCTGTGTAGAGTGCTGTCGTATCACAGCTCACAGCAACCTCAAACTCTTGGGCTTAAGTGATCCTCTTGCCTCAGCCTCCTGAGTAGCTGGGACTACAGGGGCCCGCCACAATGCCCAGCTATTTTTTGGTTGCAGTTGTCATTGTTTAGTAGGCCTGGGCCGGGTTTGAACCCTCTAGCTTTGGTGTATGTGGCCGGCACCCTACCCACTGAGCTACAGGAGCCACCCACCACCACACATCTGAATTCAGACCATCTAACAGGGGCCAAAATAATTGATTCAAAATAGCATGCATTACCCTTAACAGGAATATGGATAAAATGGGAAACACGGCGAGTCTTGTGGGTTTACTATCCCTTGGCTAATCCTTCAGGAGCCACGGCCCACTTGGACCCGAGCAGTTTTTCACTCCAGGTCTCTGCCCCATGGTGAGACTTACAATGAGTGTTTCGGTTAAGTCCAAGCAAGTTATTGTGAACTTGGGAGTTCTCCAGAAAATTGGTTTTAAGAAAGAGCACATATGGAATTTGAGTATGTAGTAATAGATTCCCATAAAATGGTTGTTTCTGTGTACCTTCGGAAAGTCCTTGGGAACCTGCGGTAGTAGGGGTGCCGTGGGGCTCATGCCCCAATTTGAAGGACATTTTTGATGGTATTCTCATGTTCTACTTATTTTATTATTATTATTATTTTATTTATTTGTTTGTTTTTAGAGAGAAGGTCTCACTGTGTCATCCAGGCTAGAGTACAGTGGTACAATCACAGCTCACTGGAGCCTTGAACTCCTTGGCTCAAGTGATCCTCCTGCCTCAGCCTCCTGAGTTGCTTGGACTACAGATGTGTGCAGCATAGTCAGCTAATTTTTTTATTTTTTGAAGAGACAGGGTCTTGGTATATTGCCCAGGCTGGTCTGGAACTCCTGGTCTCAAGCAATCTTCCCACCCTGACCTCCCAAAGCAGTAGGATTATAGGTGTGAGCCACCATACCTGGCCTGTTCTCCTTCTTAAAATGGATTGTAGGGAAACATGCATTCCTGTTTTATTTAACTAATTTTATATTGCTACACATATGTGATTGATCTTTCAAATAAAGTTAAAAAATCTATGAAGTTCCTAGGAGTAGTTTATTACACACACACACACACACGTAAAGAGACACTGAAGCCCCAAAGTCTGGGTTTATAGGTTTTGTAGGGGAGGAAAGTTTCCCTCACTCATTGTTAAGTTCATGGCTGAAGCACCTCTGACAAAAGACAGATTAACAAGAGGAAAGCATACATTTATTCAATATAAGTTACACGTGACCCCAGAGTCTTCAGAAATGAAGACCCTGAGAAACAGGGAAACCTGTGTATTTTTATGCTTAGGTTTGATGAAGAAGTGGGTAGGCCTACAAGTATAACTGGATAAAATGTGGTGTGATCTAATGGAAGGAAATAAGCTGGGGAGGATGGGAGGAACTTTGCAAGGCCTGTGTGCCCCTGTATCTTCAGAGACAGAGTTGTTTCTTTCTTCCACGTATAGGGAGAGTGCCTCTCAAACGAAGGTTTTACCACCTGCTTCAGGAGAGAAAGGCCAGAGTGACTTTCTGTTTCTTTTCAAATGCTGAGATGAGTGGGGAGGAGAATCGGGAGGGAGAATCCACACAACCTAGTGGTGGCTGCCCCCGTGGAGAGAGGGAAATTGCAAAATTTGCTGGTAGAAGGGGTGCTGAAGGAACTTTCAGAAATAGCAGCATTCAATGATTTTTTTTTTTTT
>NW_003852421.1:16168187-16179795 GCF_000181295.1 Otolemur garnettii | reverse complement strand
GGGTCCGGGCTGGGGATTCGAACCCGCCACCTTAGGTGTACGTGGCTGGCGCCTTAGCCGGTTGAGCTATAGGCGCCGAGCCAGCATTCAATGATTAATGTTAAGGCTTTTGAAAGCCTGCAACGTTGGATTTCCTGGTCCTGTAACATCTTCAGTAAAGGATCACACGTAGGTGTTAAATGTGGATGGTGGAAAAGAGAGAAGGTGAGGGCCCAGGGGGGTCAGGAACAAAGACTGAGATGAGAGAGATGCTCAGGAATTGGCAAAAATCCTGCAGCTGACTTAGGTTTTTGAAGAGAATGTATAATCTCAGGCTTGGGTTAATTTATTTGAATTTCACAAGACAGTGGCTTTGGCTGGATCTAGAATACATACGGGTCTGTGCAAGCAATATGCGAACTGTGCTTCTAGCAATTCAGTTTAATAAATGAATATGCTAAACAAAGATGCCAGCAAATCAATATGTTATGAATGTCCTGAATTCTTGGTAGGTATAAATTGAGGGAATACTTCTTTCCTATGGTTAGTATTAATGGTAATAACTTTTAAAGTATAATGCTCAAAAGGGTTTAAGTAATTAATTTGTGCTTTTCCTTCTTATAATACAAACTGTGAGAAATGAAGAGGCTCCAAAGTGGGAAGGCTCAGTGCTATTTTTGGCAATGATTCCAACGGTGTAGGACATTGTCATCATGTGGTGGTCTGAATGTGTTGAAACATAATCTATAATGTGGTGGTCTTAAGTCATGGGGCTTTGGGGAGAGAATTATGTCATAATGGCTCCGCCCTCATGAATGGGATTAGGGTCCTTATGAAATTGGCCTGGTGCAGCTTGCTCACCTCTCTGCTATGTGAGGACATGGTTAGAAGGCACCACGTTTGAGGCAGAGAACTGGCCCTCACCAGATGCTGATTCTGCTGGCACCTTGATCTTGGACTTTCTAGCCTCAGGTGTATGAACAATAAATTTCTGTTTATAAATTACTTGGTCTAAGGTGTTTTGTTACAGCAGCCCTTAAGGACTAAGACACATTACCTTCCAAGATTTTTGCCCAGAATTTTATCACTTCTCACCTTTCCTGTTACCACCCGGTCCTCCCCTCCTGTTTCAGTCTCTTGCCTGAGGTCTTGCGATAGCCTCTTAATCGGTTCCCTTGCTTCTATCCTTGGGTTCCTTACTGTCTATTCTCAACATGTGAGAGTGATCCTTTGAAAACATAAATAAATCAGATTGTTGTACTCCTCAGCTCAAATCCCTGCGGTAGCTCCCTATGGCCATCAGAGGAACAGCCAAAGACATTTACCATGGCCATTGAGGCCCCCACAGGCTGTCTCCCATAGCTCCCCCCTCACTCACTCTTCTCCAGACTTACAGGCCAGAGAAGATGTTTCTCTACCCTCCTAGGCCTGCTCATATCTTATAGACTTGGCTGTAGATTGGGTCCTCTTTCTGGAATGTTCTTTGTCCAGAAATCTACTTAGTAAACTCCCTCACTTTCTTTAAGTCTTTGTTTAAATGAGGCCAACCATGACCACCCTGTTAAACACTGCAACATATGACCCTGCCCCTTTATCCTCAGGCCCCTTCAGCCCCTTTATCCTCCTGCATTTTTCTATTATTTTGTGCACTTATCGTCACTTGACATAACATTATTTGTAGATTTTTTTGTTTTTGTCTTCCCCTGGCATAGTGCAGGCTCCATAAGGGAGGGATTTTGTTTACTAATCAATGCATATCCCAAGCACCTAGCAAAGTGCTTTATAAATACTAGCCCTTCAATCAGTATTATCTGAATGTTGAATCAATCTTTGCAAGTGAAGGCACGGTTTCCCCAAGTGTAATCTGGGGAATGCCACGTGGGAGGCATCTATCTACATAGAGCCAGTCCTGTGGTCAGCTAAGCTTCACGTCCCCTTCTTGGCAATTGACATGAGTCTCCACTAGGGTGTTTCAGTAACCTCTGTGGATATTAAGGTTTACTTTACAGGATACTCAGGGAGATGACCAATAATGATGGGTAAAATCTTTAGAAATGAAGTGAAAGTTGCAGAAATACAACATTAGGACCATAAGAAAAGAGCCCGGTGGTGGGCAGTGCCCGTGGCTCAGTGGGTAAGGTGCCGGCCCCATATACTGAGGGTGTAGGGTTCGAACCCAGCCCTGGCCAAACTGTAACAAAAAAGTAGCTGGTTGTTGTGGCTGGTGCCTCTAGTCCCAGCTACTTGGGAGGCTGAGGCAGGAGACTCGCCCAAGCCCAGGAGGTTGCTGTGAGCTGTCACACAACAGCACTCTACTAAGGGTGATAGGGTGAGAATCTGTCTCTAAAAAAAAAAAGAAAAGAAAAAAAAGAGCCTGGTGAATAGGAGCAAATACCTTCTTTAGTCCTGTAAATAATGGATTTCACTGTCCACTCAACATTCAGGGCTGGCCAGTCTAATGTGCTGACAGAAGGCCATACAGGCTCAGAACAACAAGCTGGGTTATGAGGACTTATGTGAGAAGAGAAGAGACAGTCATGAGTCTGGCTGGCTGCACTGCGTGCCAGGAAACCATCCATCTGTGCGTTCCCAAACTGTGTTGTGGTTGGTACTATTATTGGTCCTGGGCATCAGGCTACAGAAGTGAGAGTGAAGAGTAAAGTAAAAATAGAAGAATTGAGGGAGATTTCAACTGGTCTTCAAGACAAATATAAAGTCTGGGCTTGAAAGGTTAACACTGTGCAGCTCCTAGAAGCCTAAGGTGACAGTGGACTCAGCTACAATACTCATGGTGGGGCTGGGGGGGAGGTTGGCGAGGGCAGGCCCACGTGTCTCGGGACACCTAAAGGCTCCAGGGCCTTCAGGTGAGGCCCTACTTTGCTCCCTTTTTCTCCACTTTGCAGCCAACCATGGATTCTGGCATCACAGGATTTTGTCTATCTTTATATTTGTGAACATTATCTTCAATTGCACTTTATCATTCAGAGGACACTTCTTTGGCAATAGTAACTATTTGGAAGACAGCCAAAGAAGCAGGAAGTGAGACCAAAAATAAAAAATCCTCTGAATGTCTAAGACAGAATAGCATGGAGTTTAATATACTGAAAATTGAAGGGCTTCACATCGTCCAGAACCCCTCAGGCACTCTGCCAAAGCCTAGCAACTCTATAGCATTCTGTAGAGTCCCCCAGATCACAGGAGAACCAAAGTAGCTGGCAAGGCAGTGAGTGACAACTGAGATATGAAACAAGAGGGATGGAAAAACTACACAGGAGACACAGTAGTTGAGAAAGTATACCTCCTTGGGCACAGGTTAGTGAGAGGACTAACTCTGGATGAGTCTATGGACTCTAAGACATCACTGAACTGTGGGATGGGTTCTTATTCACAATAATGCCCGACTTACCAGTTATAACTCAGCTAAGATCACTGTCTCCATTTAAAATGGAGGCATGTGCACTGCATATGGGGACATGTGCAATGCAGTTTAGAATGCTCTCCTTTCTAAAAGACTAAGGGTAAAACTATAATGTTAGCACAGCTAAGCAGAGTTCAGTAATATTTTTGTTCAGTAATATTCCTGACAGGTTATTTCACATATAATCTTTCATTCAGTCCTTATCCCAAATGCAAGATATATTTATTGTTATTCCCACTTTACAGAGGAGGAAACTGAGGCTTGGTGAAGTTAATTGATTTGTTCAAAGTCCTCAAATCAGTAAAAGGGGGTCCTGGTCTTCAGACATAGTTTTGTTTTGCTCAAAAGCCTGGGCTCTGTAGATTTTCATTACCTGCCCCTTTTCTACATTTGAGGCTCAAGGGTTGACTGCTTGGAAATTGTCTAAAATCATATTTATAAATATATTTCTGAGTATTTTTGGTTAATGGAAGTTTGTTAGAAGGCTGTATTTCTCCATTCAGTTCTCAGGATCTGGTTTCTGATTTGCTTTCTCCTAAGGGGTTTCTTTCACAGATTAGTATGTTATTTTGTATACTTTTCTCTACATTCTCCTAAGGCATTTCTTTCACAGATTGGTATGTTATTTTGTATACTTTGTCCTTGGGCATGTCCCTATCTCTCTGATATATGCATTATGGGCAAGCTCACTGAGATGATGTGTGTTACTTTATATCGGATGACTAAATGATATAGTATTATTAGGGGAAAAAATGCTGTGACTTCAGCAAGTCATAGTTAAACCTGGTAGATGTTCAGTTATATTTGTCTCTTTATTTTCTAAATATGTACAAATATAAAAACAAAGTTTAATAGTGATCCAAGGTTGGAAAACATGTTAGATAGGCAGGCAACACAGATCAGTTGCACTAACACAGGAAGGAAAGGAGCACTGATTGCAAAAGCTAATCCCCCTAGTTCTGTGAGTGATGCTTAAAAAAACTGCTCAAAAAAACAAGAGTGGTACCCATCATGGATCAATTTTGATCATTCTTCACATCAGCTATTTAATGTTAAGGCTGGATTTTAATGCCCTATTTAGGCAAAAATTTCTGCTCTTTTCCTGAAGGTGGACTCCTAGTATAATAAAAATATTTGTGTATAATTAAAGAAAACAGTGGAATGCTCAAGTTTGATGCCTACTTTTGTGCTGTTTACAATTCGTAAGAATACATAAGGATTCATGAAATTTACCAAGAAATTTAGTATTCTAATCAAAATGGAGATGATGAAATAATAATATAACACTTGTCCTTCCAACCTCATAGAATCTGGGGATCAAATAAGATGATATAAATGAGTATGCTCTGTAAATAAGGTATCATTACATAAATATGTATTTTTTCATTTTTGCTTATTTTTTCCTTTCCTTTTTTACAAATATGAATTATTAAAATGGCAATTTTATTTTTACATGGGGTCTATTATGATGGATGATTATAATTAAGTTTTATTGGTGATAATCTTTGGTTGAATCTAGACGGAACAAATCATTAGAATTTTACCTTCTTGAGGGGTTATACCTCTATAAACTTTGAGGATGGCTTGAATTCAGTTTTGTTGTTTGATTATCTTAGGCTAGGTCTGGATTGGCATATAACTGGTGTAGAGTTTTTAATCGGTCCATGGTAACACGCAGCCTCTGGACATGCTAGAATCTATCTCATGTCTTTTTGTGGCTGGCCTTTAATTTCAGACCAGTCCTCAGGATGTGCAGTGGATGTGCTGGGTGACATTACATTCTGAGCAAGGATCCATAAAATTTAAAAAACCTGACCTTTATTGAGCCTCATTCTACTGCACGTAGAAATCAGGTGAGAAAGAGTGCTGCTGGCACCACCCCTACCATTCCATTTTGGTACAGTAAATGTAATGCCTTGTCCACAAAAATGACAAGCCTGTATCAGGTGTGTGGGCAGGCCCCTTGATAAAGAGGGAAATGCTTTATTTTACAGGAAAGGACTAAGAGCCCAGACCCTGGAATCAAAGAGACATGTTTTACTTAACCTCCCTAAATACAACCAAGTTCCTTAAGCACTTTTTTTTTTTTTTTTTTTTTTTTTGAGAGAGAGGATGGAAACAGACACAGACGAAGTAAAAGTTATCAATGTGTGTCTGGCACAGATGTTACAAATCTTAGAATCATATATACAGTTTCTCCAAAGCCTTTTAAATTCATCTCTAGTGTGACTGGTCCACTCACAATCTGAAGCTGGAGGCCACATGGTCAAAGTCTGTCCAAAAGTCACTACCTGTTCGACCGGGTGCTCCACAGCTAATTCTTAACTAAGGAGCGGCTCCCAGCTATTTCCGGGAGGACAGGTGGAGGACACGTGAGCCCACTTTTCTCTGGTGTCCATCCATCAGTCCAGAGTGCTGCCTTCCCGAAAGCCTTATTCATCAACCAGCATACAGCAATTCCTGGAAAGGATCGTCAAGATTTGTGCTTCTCATAATCTATCAATAAATTCAAAAAGTTTCCCAAGTAACAGTGTACACGGGTGTCTGAGGGCAGAGAAGTGGGGAAGAGGCACGCAAATAACGTATCAGAATGCACATAATAAAGCACCGTTTCCTACAGGGGTAAAAGAATTCTCAGTCCAAAGAGACGCAAGTGGCTATAAGCTAGAATCCCCGATCGGAGGACGGTAAAGATGGTGAGAAGCTGGGCACCACGGCGCTCACCGGCCGCCGCTCGCAGGGGAACCGTTTGCGGCTTGAAAGGAAGCGCAGGAACTCGGAGCCGGCGCGGGGACCCGGAGGAGGGTGCTGCGGAACCGGCGAAACCAAAACCGGGCGGGACGGGGGTGCTGGAGTGCTCTCTGGCGGAGGGGCCTGGCTGGGCGAGCGGGGCTGGAGGGCGTCTGGTCCGCCGGAGATGGGACGGCGGGCTCGGGAGAAGGAAGAGGCGCCTCCCGCCGCCGGGGGCTGCGCGCACCAGCCGCAGGGCGAGGCGGCGGCGCCTGGCGGAATCGTCTTCCCTCTCCCGGTCGGCCTCGGTTCAGGCCGGGCAGGGCGGGCCGGGCGGCGCTCGGGGGCCGGCCTCGGAGTCCCCACTTATCCTCCCTCCTTCCCCCTCTCGGGGCCGTCCCGAGCGGCTGGGCCAATGGGCGCCGAGAGGAGGGGAGCGGGAAGCGGAGCGCGCTCGGCTCGGCCCTCCTACGGCGCCCGTGGCCGCCGCGCCAGCGCCAACGCCAACGCCAACGCCAACGCCAACGCCAAGTTTGCGCCCCTGGAGTTGGCGGCGGTTCGCGGCCGCCGGCCTCCCGCTCAGCCCTCCGCCAGGGAGGTGGCGGTGCGTCCCTGGTACAGCGGCTCGAGAGCAGCCGGGCGGGAGGACGCCGAGGAGGGCGGTGCGGGCTGGGGCTGGGGCCGGGGCAGCCGCCTCCCGAAGATGCAGGATGGCAGCAGAGCCGCCGCCGCCCAGCCTCTCCTACCGGACCACGGGCTCCACCTGTCTGCACCCGCTCAGCGAGCTCCTGGGCATCCCGCTGGACCAGGTAAGCGGCCCGCCGGGTCTGGAACTTCAACTCCCCAGGCAGTCGCCGGCGTGAAGCTGGGCTGGGGCTGGGGGAGATTGTCCACCTCTGCACCCCTCTGCCCCCATAGCGTGTTGAAGAGCTACGGACTAGACAGGTGGGCTTTTTTTTTTTTTAAGTTGATGTTAATATATATATATTTTTTGAAAGTGTGAAAAATATTGGTATACCCTGCACGGCAAGGTCTCCTGAACTTTTTTAAGTTTTGGATTGCTTCGTTTCCTGTAATCAAGTTCTGAAGTAGTTTGCTAAATGAATCCCATGTCTCTGAAGTGTCAAGTCGTTATTATTTTGAATTTAGATCACCTTAAAACACAAGCCTGATTAATCTGTAGGCTCCAGTCTATAGATTTGAACGAGAGAGCTTGATGTTAGAGTCTTGGAATGAGACATGTCCCATCAGGGTGACAGTTATTCTGTACCGCGTGATGCTTCTCGGAAAGGCAGGAGGGACCTATTAGAATCCTTTGGTTTTCCAAGGGCTTTAGTTCGTTCACTTGGCTTATTCTTGGAGTTCCAGGCTTTTGAGTAGAACGGGTCAGTGGGAGGAGAGGAACCCTGGTGAAGTTGTTGGGACTGTCCAGGAATTGCCCGCTACCATTAAAATTAAAAATGGCAACAATAGTAATTCCTGGTGAGAGGTCTTCCTGAAGGTCGAGCCTGTCTTGTTTTCTTGTCTGCTTAGATGCTGCGGTCTAGACCTGCTCAGTGTGCTTCGTGGTGACTAGGTGATACCTGTACATGTAGATTTACGTGGGATCCAGCAGGACAGCTGGAGGGGCCAGTGGGCGCCTGTTTTGTTTCATGCTGAGTTTTGCCCAGTTTTCCTCCCTTCCATCTCAGTAGCGTTCTTTTCTTTTCTCTTAACAAGAGCATACCCGCTGCCCTTTCCACTCACATTCCTTCAGCAATGAGGAAGTGAGTGCTGGACGTTTGCCTTCTTCAGGTACAGTTTACTGAGCCAGCCTTCCACCTGGCTGGCTCCAAGGATCTGACTCAAAACTCCACCTGGTGTGACCCATGCCTTCTCATCCCTTGCAAAATCCAGAGAGTCAGGAACTTGGGAGAGGTATCGGATGCCAACACATTTGTGCTTTTTGTGAATTACTCTTTATTTGCAGTGAAGATGGGAGAGACCCAAGCACACAGGCAGAGCCAGACATAATAGCACATTCTTTAGCCCTGAAACTAAATATAACTCATAGCTGAATTTCCTTAAGGGGAGTTTGTTTTGTACTTACCTCTCCACACACCCCATCAGAATTTCTTCTAGTTGCATTTTCTCTTTTAAGCTATTCTACACAGCTAGAAAGAAGAATCCTGGAAGGTTTTTATATGGACAGAGTTAGATTGTTAAAGGACCATGGAGGTGCTAGCATAATGCTATTATGACTTGTAACTGCATCCTCCCTCATCCCTTATGTAAAAGTAACCAGGGTTTTAATTTATAAACAAGAACAAAAGCCTTAAGATTGGGAGGGAGGAAGGGATTTCTGGATGAACTGAAGGAAAAATGTTGGCTATAGACAGAACATCTGGGATCTCTTGATCTTAGGTCAGTCTGACCACTGCCAGGAGCAAATTTGAATGCTCCTTGGTGGAAGAAGCACTTATGGGACAGTGCCCCAGGTAGCTTATTTTAGCCCTGAGGAAAATACAAAACCTTAAACACAGTGGTTTGAGACGAAACTTTGGCTTGAGGATTTGAAGCTTGGTGTGTTTTTCTCCTTCACATGTTGAAGTTTTATTAAGGGCCCTCAGACTGACCTGGGTGCAATTCTTGCTCTGCCTGCAAACTTCCTTTGTGACTGCCAGCTGGTCCTCTATCCTCACAGAGCCTTGGCATCCTGGTGGGTAAAGTGGGAGTTGGCAACAAGACCTGTACTTTGGGGTTGAACAATTTTATATAGACATAAAATGCCCTATGTTAGGAATGTCCTTGTATCATACAGGGGACTAGCAGGAAGCAGTTCAGCTAAATTGGTTGAAATGAACAGACGAAAATAAATTACTTAGAGGAGTGTGGAGTCAACAAAGGGGAGTGAAATGCTTTGATCAGGGGCTAGAAGAGGAAGGGGAGGAAGTTCATTGGCATTGCCCGGTGAGAGCTGTACCCACCCCCTGCAGCAGTGGGGAGACAGAGAACCTCTGCCCTGAACCTCTTCCCTCCCTGAAGCTCTTCCGTTTCTTGCCAAGGGCCCCCAAGGGTGCCTAACATGGGGTGCCTGGGTGAATTGGCCTGTAGGGGGTCCTCCTGGGGCACAGAATGGGCAAGAGAAAAGTGGAGCCACATCTGGCAGGGCAACCCAAGGATAAGAGCACAGTCCTTGATACATGTTTGCCCTGGTCCCATTGAAGAGTGACTTTTATTGGCCAGGGATATGCTCAAAATTATAAAAGGTGTATCTCAAGTTACACACATAGTTCTTCATATTTCACTTAAGGATACTGAATACTGTTCCTAAGGTCTTAATATTTACTTTTCCTAATGTTTTAACATTCAGACAACTATTCATAATTTCTGATTGATTGCACTGCCATGAAATGTCTTCAGCCTCTGGACCTCCCAGTGGCAGGTAGTTTTTATCTGCAAAATCCAGAAATACCTGGTGAGCATTCTGCTTTTTGGGTGAAGGACTTTTCCATTCTTTTTTTTTTTATCTGATTCTTTGATTTATCTGTTCTGTTAACTTCCAGGCACACTTAAGTAGGGAAGCCTGTGTGTAATTGTGACTATACTAAGGAAAAGTCTATGGTTTTTGTTTCTAGGGACTTTTGCTAGTCTGACATTCTCTTAAACATGTCAAATGTAAAATCATCTTATTTAATGAAAGACAAATCTGGCCCAGCAATTTAGAAACGGAGTAAAGGAAGTGCATGATGACTTAGGGGTCTCCTCAAGTGCTTCATAGATAATACATTTGATAAAAACTGCATTTCTAAATAATAAGTCCAGTGAACAGACATGGAACTGGCAGTTAGTAGGATTGTTTAGATAAAAATTTTCACTTACTCAGGATAATTTTTTTTTTTCTTTTTGCAGTTTTTGGCCAGGGCTGGGTTTGAACTCGCCACCTCCGGCATATGGGGCTGGCGCCCTACTCCTTGAGCCACAGGTGCCACCCAACTCAGGATAAATTAAGCAAGAGCTTTTCTTTGCTATTTTGGGGGAATCAACAAATGGTGGACGGTTTTTTTTTTTTAAATCATCTGCCCGTGCCTTTTCCACTCTGTTTTGCTTGTGGAGTGTGACGTGATCTGCCTTTAAACTAACAAGAGTCTCCTAGGCTTGCAAGACCAACTCAGCTACCAAAATGATGAGATAGTGATGACGTTACTAATTTACACGGTGCACAGATCTGTCCTAGGAGCTGTGAAAGCTGAAAAGTAAACTTTCTAGTAGGCTTTAAGGAACTTCCAATTAATGGTGGGGCATTCTGGGCACCACAGATTTTTTTTTACCTAATAGCAAAATACCTCAAACTTTGTGTGTGCATAAAGTATCAATTTAATGTTAAGTCAGAATCCTTTGGGTTTCATTTTCCCCCCCTAATTTAGCATCAGCCGAAAAAGCAGCAAAGGAAAAATAGACCAGGAAATAAGAATCCAGGAAATGATGGAGATTAAAGCAAAGGTTTAGGACTGTTAATGTAAGCTCATGTTGCAGTTTAAAAGAATGGATGATGAAGACCAGCTTTAAAGACTTGGCACTCTGGACTAAAGGTGATGCCACCTAAGGGTTTTAATTATTCCACTGGGGCCTGTGGACCACAAGTTTTCTTTACCTGCTGGAGCTTTCAGTGACCTGGTTGGTTCCCTTGGCCATGCTTGGAAAACTTAACCTGCAGTTCTCTTATCCTAGTCTTGCCCTTTGTTAAAAGCATAGCTCACATTGCATAGTCATTATTAAATCAATTAAATATTTACTGAATGTTATAGTGCCAGGTACCTGGCTGCATGGTAGAAATACAAGAATGAAAAAAAAGTCAAGGTTCTTGTCCTGGAAGAGCTTATACTAATAGCAGAGACCAAAGGCCCATAGAAATGTATAGGTGTGTGTACTCATGGACCTGTGTAGATGCTGCATTGGGAGTTTGTAGATGGGTCCAAGGTAAGGAAGCCCACGGGACATATTGAAGTCCTTACTAGTTACATTTGACACAGTTGGCATTTGATGCTTGGTAAATGTTATATATTGTTAGTTATCTTGCCGTGTTTATAAACTAATTTAAAGCCTCCTGGGGGTTGAGATTTTATCCTTGTTTGCATTCCTTGGAAATAGCAGGTGCTGAATAAATTTTTATCATTAGTAATAATGTATACCAATGCTAATGTTATAAAGTATTGAACTTCACTGTATAGAACCTTGTTTTGTAAGTGCACAGTACCTCTGCCTTTGTGGGGTCGAGGAAGGTGGTCCATCTAATGTGTTATGGGCACTTCTTCCAGGCTCTTATCCCAGGGGCTTTGCAGTTCACTCCAGCTCAGGATGGGTGTGGGCCTCTGGCAGGCCACAGGGCACCAGCCATGGACAGAGCCACTTTGTGTTTATTTTTATGGCCTCAGTTTCTACAGAGGTAGGTCTTTTCTCCCTTCATAACATCCCTGTCATTGTCCATTGTCTGATACTAAA
>NW_003852421.1:16160399-16168167 GCF_000181295.1 Otolemur garnettii | reverse complement strand
ATTTTTATGGCCTCAGTTTCTACAGAGGTAGGTCTTTTCTCCCTTCATAACATCCCTGTCATTGTCCATTGTCTGATACTAAAAATGATTGGCTTACAAGAGGAAATTGATTTGGTTAGATAGTAAACAGCAAAAACAGAAACTTGGCCATATTCCAGGGATTCCTGGGGCTGTGCCAGGGAGAGAGTACTAAGAACCCTCAGAAAGCTCGCTCAGGTAGGACAGGGATGTGTATCCCAACCAGTGGTGCTCATGGCTGGAACTGGCAGCAGCAGCCTCAAAACTTACTAGAAATGAATGTTCTCTGCCTGAATGTCCCTTTTCCGCTGCCTGAGGGCAGGAGTAGATGCAGGGATGGGTGATTGAATGAGCCACCAGGTGATTCTGATGTACCCTGAAGTTTGAGAACCACTGCTGTCCACAGATAGTTGGGGAGGGGACTCAAATGAATCAAGCCCAGTGGAGGGGGTAACTGAGGGAGGGACCCTTTCTGCTTTATGGAGGGGGAGAAGGTGTGGTTGTCAGAGAGCTTCTCATACCTGGGGAGGAACACGAGTTGGGTCTGGAAGGATGACTAAGAATTTACCTGGCAAAGTTGGGGGGGCCATGCTGGGTAGAAAGAGCTGCAGGTACACAGGTGTGGAGGTGTGAAAGGGTTCATTCAGTCCACCTAGGTGACTGGGTGAGTGTCGCTGGGTTGCCTGTGGGACTTCAGGGTGGAGAGAAAAGCAGGGCCCTGGTGAGGTATTTGTACTTCACCCTGTAGACCAGGGGTTGGCAAACTTTTTCTATAAAGGGCCTCAGTAACTATTTTTGACTTTGTTGGGCCACACAGTCTTTGTCTCAACTCTTCAATGCTGCCATTGTATCCTGAAAGCGGCCATAGATGACAAGTAAGCAATTGGGTGTGGCTGAGTTCTCACACAACTTTATTTTTGGACACTGAAATTCAAACTCCATGTGATTTTCTCGTGTCATGAAATGTTCTTTAGATTTTTTTTAACACTTTAAAAACGTAAAATACATTTGTAGCAGGCAGGCCACACCAAAACAGGCAGTGGGCTAGATTTGGCCTGAGGGCGGGGGCTTGCAGACGCCTGTAGACCAGATTTCCTCAGACCTGATGCATGGTTCATTATCAGAATCGGCTGTGTTGGGTGTTTCTAGGATTGAGCCCAGATCTACCAAATCTGAAGATCAGGGTACAGAGGCCTCCCTGCATAATTCTTACATCAACGGAGGTTTGCGAGCCATTTCTCTAGTCAAAGGGAAGGCATTGGATAGTTGGAAGTTGTGAAAAGATTTTCGTTCTGTGAAGTGGTATAGGAGTCATGGCTGGGTGAGGTGGGGTGGAGGAGGAAGTGAGGTTTTGAGGAGGAGTGCAGGCTTGGTGTGGTCTTTATGGGGGATGCAGACCACACTGACCAGAGTCAGGGGATGGGTTGCTGAGTATAATCAGCTCACTGGAGATTATACATTTTTAGAGACGTGAATGTACACCAAGGGACTACATGGCCCTTGTGTATAGTGAAGCAGGTAGTTGGATATTTTCAGAGAAAGTTGTTGGGAAGTTAAAAGATGCTGACAAGGAGTCAGAAGGGATGAAGGTGAGAAGAGAAACAGCCCAAGATGAAGGGACTTGGAGGAGCAGGTGCAGAGGAAGAGTGAGAGCTGGAGGGCCGGGAGGTTCCGAGTGGGTTTCAGGGAAGTCTTTCTGGGCCGGGATGTGAGTGTAGGGGTGGAAGTCAGTTCAGCTGAGCACACTGGGAACAGGGCATTTGATGTTTGTCCTCAAGATAGAAGTTGTCCAGGTGAATTCGTGGATTTGAGGTGGAGAAGAAGACTGTGAGGTCCTTAGGATGTCCAGGAATGTGGAGGAGTCACCAGCAGTGGGTAGATTTGGACAAGAGGAGAGAGCAGAGAGGGTGCGGCCTGCCTGCTGCCCTGCACCTGGCTCTGCAGACAGCCTTCGTTGACTGTTAAGAGTCTGTGCTGGCTCTCGAGGGAGGAGAAGTTTTGTAAAAGGATGACGAAGAAAAATGGTCCAAAGCTGCAAGGGAGGATCTGGAGAAGCCCAGACCTGCTCCTTCCAGCTTTGCCTTTGCTGTTGTAGTGGCAAGATGGGAGCTGAGGGTGGGCTTTGGGAAGGTCGGCAGGGGAGGGAGGGAGGCTGTAGGAGGATGTCTCAGAAGGGGGAGGAGGAGGATGTCAGGAGCAGCACCAGGATGCTGGGTGAGAAGTGAAGCTTGTGTGCCAGTGTGAGAGTTGGGACAAGTGGGGGGGGGGAGGTCTAGGCAGGGAGGGTGCTCCTTGGGCTCCCCAAGTTCTGAAGAGGTGTGGTCCAGTGACTGACCTAGAGCTTTGCCGCGCTCCTCCTCCCCCCGCGAGCTGTAGCTTAGTATGGCGAAAGGGTCTTTTGTGCTTTGAAGAGATTTCTGTTGGGTGACTTTCAGAAGCAGCCCGAGAACGGCGAGGTGTAAACTGCCAGTTGCATACAGTTGGGGAGCACAAGGCTGGTGGCGTTGGGGACTCTTCCCTCAGAGCCTGTGTGGTATGAGTAGTCTCCACCATGGGAACTGGGAAAGTCTAGCGGGCAAGCTGGCCCTATGTAAAGTGCTGGCTGGCGGCTAGATCTGACAGCGATTGAAAGGAAGAGACAGAGCAAAGAGGAGGCTGAGTGTGTCCTGGAGCCTTAGCCTGTTAGCCTTCCTGTTGTGAACAAGAGGTGGCTGTTGGCAGCTTGGCTCGGTTACCTGGATGACCTAAGGACACCAACACTCCAGATAGCAAATGCTTATACCAGGTGTCCTCAAACTATGGTCCACGGGCCACATGTGGCCTGCCTAGGACATTTACCTGGCCCACCAGGTGTTTTTGCTGCCACTGCCTGTCCTGCTTAGCAGCCGACTCGTCCCGGGGCCCACAGTCCTGCCCTCCAACGGTCTGAGGGACAGTGAACTGGCCCCCTGTTTAAAAAGTTTGAGGACCCCTGGCTTATACCTTCAGCCAAGTGCTCTGTATGAAGGTTAATCCTCAGATTCCAAGTTAAAAAATAGCCCCCACTCCATTTATGTCACTTGCCTATAGCTGGGAAGGGGTGGAGGCAGGACTTGAACCCAGCATTGTGGCGGGATAGTGTGTTCTGGGACATCCCAGCCACCGTTTCCCTGTGCAGTGTACTTTCCCCACAGTGGACTGTTTACTTCCTGTCCCTCAAATACAGCGTGTCTTCCACACCCTTCAGCCCCTGCACTGTACTTCCTTCTTCCTGGAGGTTTATTCCTCATCCTTGTTTCAAGGCCAGGCCTGGGATCACCTTCTCCTATCTGCTCTCTGTTACCCTGGCCTCCCTCTCCCTCAGGGCCAGATGGACCCCTTCTTTTTTTTTTGTTTCTCCTTAGCAGCTTGTCCCTGCTGTGCTTCTAGTGCCATAGATTATTTACTGATCTCTCTGCCCTGCCCAATTCTCTTCTGCCCATAGTCACTCACTGAGCACTGCGTGCCGTGTCCTGAGCTAGCTGGGGTAAGAGGTTAGTGTCTGTGCCTCCTGGGAGACAAGCCTGTAAGCACTTGTTAAACTGCTGGATTGCCTGTAAACCCTTGTAATACAAGCTGCTTAGTGCCACTGCCAGAGGACACGGGGCCTCAGCACCTTGGGGCCTCTCCTGAGAGGGTTTTGGGGGAAAACTTCCTGAGAGCTGCTGAGTTAGGAGAAGGACAAGGGGAATTTGTATGGAGGAAGGGCCAGGTGGGACAATCAGAATATTCCAGGAAAAAGAAGCTTTTGGATAAAAGCACTGAGACTCCGGAAAAGAGTCACATTCTTGATTTTTTATTTGTTTTTTGAGACAGTCTTACTTTGTTGCCTTTGGTAGAGTGCGGTGGTATCATAGTGCATAGCAACTTCAAACTTTTGGGCTTAAGCAATCCTCTTGCCTCAGCCTCCTGAGTAGCTGGGACTATAGATGTGTGCCCCAATGCCCAGTCGATTTTTCTAATTTTAGTAGAGATGGGTGTGGGGAGGTCTCTTGCTCAGGCTGGTCTTGAACTCTTGAGCTCAAGCAATCCACTCACCTCTTCCTCCCAGAGTGGTAGATTACTGGCATGAGCCACTGCACCTGGCCAAGAGTCACATTCTTTGTGAGCAGTGACCACTGTCAAAGAAGAAAATTTCAACAAATCGAGTTTAAAGACCTGTCTTTATTACTGATTCATGAATTGGGTAGCATCCCATGTGTAAAATAGAAAACTAAACAGAGAGCTCAGGTTTAGTTTCAGATTTGGTAAAGAGCAAGCTACCTTTGAAAAGTATGTCTTTGGATTGTTCTAAACTCTTATTTCAAACAAGGAATTAAAATTTTAAAATACTGTGGGTTTTTCTTTTTTAACAAGAGGTGGGCTTGATATGCAGAACATGATAAAGAAAAGCAGAAATAAGAGTTGAGAAGCAAAGTTACTTTCCTTGTAAGGTTAAAAAAGATGAGACTGTCTTATGATGCCTGCTTAGGTAGACTAGGCCCCTTTCTACTGGTTGCTGTGAATCTCCTGTGTTTCTAAAAATTAGCCCGTGTTAAAGTTGAGTTTGTTTACGTGGCTCCTAGCACCAGTGACTCCATTCTGGTTTGGTCTGGTTTGCTGGGGCCTTGTGCAGGAGCTCAGTCCAAAACACTCAACACCCATTTTATTTAACACTATCGAGGATGAATCTAAGCTCAAGACAAATACATGTTTGTGGAAATGAAATGGAATTTTATTTACATTCTTAGATTGGAATGAATGACTAAATTAAAATTAGGCGCCTATTCTCTTTTACCAACGGACTTAGGCCTAATTTTTAACTTGAAAGTTCATTCACGGCTCAGTTGCTGATAGTTAAATGTTAATTTTTAGTTGTTTAAACATGACATACAGCATTCCCATTTTTATTGGGTAGAGTTGACAACTCATCACTAGCAGTTTCAAATGCAGATTTTAATATCATTTTTGCAGCCATTTGTCTCAAATTTGCGTGCACAACCTATAAATACTTCTTTTGGCTGTCTGAAGTCAAGTCATACATATAAAAGATGCTGTGTGGCCCAACAGCCAAATACTATCGATTAATCTGTAGCGTGGCCTCAGCATTACATTTATAAAAGGAAATTTCATGAAAAGGCTATGTCTAAAGAGACGATCTGGACATGTCTTTTGTGCCAGCAGCTTGGAAGAAGAATTTAGTTTATGTCATGTAGTAATGGGGCTGTGTGTGTTTCACAGGCTTTCTATTTTAAGTAAGTCAACCCTTTTGGTAAACAAGATAAAGGGGAAACTTGCTGCAGTCTTATTAATGACAGCTTTTGCCAGGATAGCACAAAGAGGGAGAGCCATCAGTGGGAAAAGTAACTGCAAGTAGTTTGTGTTGGTTAAAAATGCACTTTACTGAAAGACGGCTCTCCCTCTGGGCTTGAGAAACATCACTGTCTGCAATAAGAGGAACTCCTTAACCTACTTCTAACGTGTTTGTAGTTATTCAGAAAAATGTGCCATTGGTGAATTATCTACCAACTTCCTTGTAAACGTGGAGCTCTGCTTTTCACTTTAAAACATTACAAGTTATCAGTGGTTGATCTCTCATGCTTTGGTGAGCTACTGATCTAACTTGAGGTGTGGTTTTCGAAGTCTATAGCAGCCTTAAAGCACTTTGAGGTGTTGAATGAAGATTTCTGGGCTGATCGTGCTGGCAGTTTCCAGCAAACCATTATATTATTGTAAATATTCCATTCTCAGGTTGATTTACCAAAACAACAACAGAGAGCTCAGGTTTAGTTTCAGATTTGGTAAAGAGCAAGCTACCTTTGAAAAGTGTGTCTTTGGATTGTTCTAAACTCTTATTTCAAACAAGGAATTAAAATTTTAAAATACTGTGGTTTTTTTTTTTTTTTTTAAACTGGTCTCATTCATCATCTGTAGCTCTTGAAACAGCTGAGTCAGCAAAGGTGCTCAGCCAACGGTTGCTAAGGCCCAGAGGAAGTTGCTAAAATCAAAAGTCATTTTGTGGCATTTCATGAAGTGGTTTAACCGTGAGTGTCATTAGATTGAGACTGCTTTTTTTAAAAAAAAAATTTCAGAGTACTATGAGGGTATAAATGATTAGGTTATAAGGTTTGCGTTTGTTAGGTAAGGTCCGTGTGGTAGTTGTGTCCCACACCCAGGAGGTGTGCCAGCCACCCTTACCTTGTGCCCAGTAAGTGGAAGCACACCTACGGATCGGGATATCTTTGTTTCTAAGACTTTTCTAAAACTCCCTCTGTAGTTTGCTCTTTGTTTTTATTTACCTATTATTTTTTTAAAAATGCTATTTTTTACTGAGGTTTTTAGTGTTCATTTTATATAAAGTTTTTAATTTTTATTTATTTATTTTTTGCAGTTTTTTGGCCGGGGCTGGGTTTGAACCCACCACCTACAACATATGGGGGCCGGCGCCCTGCTCCTTCGAGCCACAGGTGTTGCCCTATTTTATATAAAGTTTTAAAAGTCAGTTTTCCAAATGGGTAAACTGTGCGTGCTTAGTATCAAAGTTACAAGCTGAGAAAAGGATATAATGAAAGGTCAGTGCCGCTCACTGCCCCAGCTGGCCACATTACCCTCAAACTGGTAGCCCCCGTTGCATTCTTTTAGAGACAGCGCCGCCTGAGTTTTTTGTTTTTAAGTTAGTGTCTTTTAGAGGTTAATTCATATCTATCTGCATAACGAGAACTCTAGTGACTTGACTTTCTTTCTGCCTTTTCTGAAAGCTGTGCTCTGCTCTTCCAGGAGTGACTTTGTCCCTTAGCAGATGTTGGAAGTAGGGGAGTGAGAGGGTGTCTGTGATGGCAGTGCCCCTTCCTCCTCTGCTCATGTTCTCCAGGAGTGCCCCTCTCAGGGGGACCCAGGGTGGGAGGAGGCAGAAGTTGGGGGTTGGTTTCCAGTGCCTTCAGATGGAGAGAAATGACTCCGCACACAGAAGTAAGGACATTAAAGATTCCTTCATCCTCCATGCCTTAGGGATTCGAACGGCTCTGTCTCTAACTGGCCTCTTGGCAGTGGACTTCTCCAGAATTCTTGATATCCCCATCTTCTGGAGACAGTGCTCTTTAAGATCAAGTCAGGTTTGGGACTCCACAACCTTCAACTGTGACATAGAAAGGTTGGCTGCAGATTGTAAAAGAACCAGTTTTGCGAGTAATGACCACATAGCGAGACTACTTTTCTTTCCAGTCTTCACCAGACTTACCTAAAGGATCCCACGGTGTACTTTGCTTTCTTATTTCACTAAATGAACGTGTGCCTTTCTGTGCATGTTGGCTGAGTGATTCGACCTCTTGGGCTCTGGAATCTTCTCTCTCCTTTCTCCTCTTTAGAGTAAGGTTGTAATGCCTTAGGAGCTTGTGTGCCGTACTCTGGAAGAAGAGTTTTTTTTTTTTTTTTTTCCTTGTTTACTAGAGATGTTGAGGTGTTTAGCTTCCTTTCTCCATCTAGAGATGTAATTGCCTGTTGTCTCCAAAGAATAAATGTTAACTTACCTGCACATTATTCAACAAAAGGGAAGCAAGTCAATATTTATGTGGAATTAAATTTGAAAGCCACTTTATACAAAGTGTGGAAAGAGGGACGAAAAGAAAGTTTTTTTTTTCCTTTCTTTTTTCATGTATGCAGATGTGGATAGAGTTTACAAACAGGGATTAGTAGAAGACTGTCTTTCTTTTTTGGTACTTTCAACCTCAATGAGTTAATGTTTATCTCAGACTAA
>NW_003852421.1:16087765-16160379 GCF_000181295.1 Otolemur garnettii | reverse complement strand
CCCCCCCCCCCGCCCCCATCTTTCCACTGAAGTATTGAGAGTAGTTTTAGATGTGTCTTTATCTGATTGCCAGTTTTGTTTTTTTAGAAGGGCAAATGGAGGCTGTGAACTAAAAACAGTCATTTCATGAAGATACAGGGTGGAGCCTTGTTTCATCGTCACAATGAATGATGCATTTTGGCTGTGCATCTTTAGCTAGTTGAAATTGCAGAGGGACTCTTAAGGAAGCCAGTGGGTTGTGAAATGACGGAGAAATTGACCACTTATGACTTTTTATGAAAGGTGAAAAACCATCTCTTGGGTACTTGGCGATCCTTAAACATTTGTTAGAATAATTTGTGTCTAGATTTGATTCCCTGTTATAAAGTTTTCTGAAGAACTGGAGAAGTCAGCAAGAAAAATAGTTGTAAGAAAAACAACGAGGCTGAAGACTGCCAAACTAAAGATGAACTTAAGTAAGTAAAGAATTGACTAAGAAGGGCAAAAGCCACAGGATCGTGGAGTGGGTTTCTGTGAATACCTTACAATGCTGGTTAGGCAGCCAGATGGGGTGGGCCCCGGATGCATCTCATTTCTTGAAGAGGACCTGGAGCTTGATGGTGTCTGGAGAGTTCCTGTGTTCTCTTATTTGTAATGAACTCCCTTTCAATGGGAAGGTGCGAAAGGTCTCACCAGCATTTCTAGAAGTGGCTTGCAGGTCTTCAAAAGATTGTCCTTTGCTTTATAATAGATGGGGGCACATTCTTAGCTGATTTTTAAAAGACAGACTTTTTACTTTGCAGTAATTCTGTGTTTAAAGAAAAGTTGTAAAAATAGGACAGAGAGTTTTCATACATGCTTCACCCACTTTACCCCAGTGTTAACATCTCACACATCCCAGGTACAGTTGTCCTATTGAATAAACCAACACTAAGTAGATAACTATAAATGAACTCCAGACTTTGTGATTTCACCAGTTTTCTCAAATGTTCTTTTCCTATTCTGGGATCCCATACCTTATAATTCACCCATTTAAAGGGTACAGCTGAATGTTTTTTAGTGCATTCACAGGCTTGTACAGCTATTGTCACAATCCACAATCTAATTGTAGAACATTTTCAACCCATTTACAAGAACCCCAGCTCATCAGTAGTCCCTCTTTCCCCCAGATCAAGCCTCCTTGATTTCCTCTTCCCCAACCTGGCAACCACTAATATGCTTTTATATAAATTTGCCTATTCCGGACATTTCCAATAAATGGAATCCTACAATATGTGGTCTTGGTGACTGGCTTCTTTTCATTTCTAAGGGTTTTTGGTGATTTTTGATTGGATGTGAATATTCTATCGTACTTTACCTGTAGGAATATTTTGAGTCCTGGGTTTAAAGTGGAATACTTTTGAAAGAATTTAGGTTTACTTCTGTTAGGTACCTGGGGATATTCCCAATTTAGGCTCACTCAAATTTCTTTCTATAAAAATAAAATATTTATTTATTTATTGTAGAGATGGTGTTTCCGTATGTTACCCAGTCTTCTCTTGAACTACTGGTCTGAAGCCATCCTCCTGCCCTGGTCTCCCAAAGTGCTGGGATTACCAGCATGAACCACCACGGTTGGCCACAGGCTGACTGAAATTTCATTTCCTGCATTGGATTTCTGTTGTCCACACAGGGCCTGTGAATTTAGGTCCCCAAACTCTCATTCTCAGGGGAGGCTTTGTACTTTTTTGTCCCTCCACTCAGAGCCAAGGCCCATAAGAAGCACACATCTGCTGCCTTCCTCTCTGGGGAGGGCTTTTCCCCGTTAAGTGCCTGCTCTCAGAGGCTCAGGAGGGGTCCTGGCTTCCTATGTCTCCATAGGTCTCATATGTCTTTCTCAGCCTGCTTTTTTCTTGAGCCCAAGTCCTGGGCCACCTGGAAGGGCACATGCCAGCTCCAGGGATGCTTACCACTGGTTTCTGCTTTCTTGCATTTCTGGCTTCTGAGAATATTTTTACTGTCTTAACAGTTCAGCTGTGCATGAAAATGATCAGCACATCAGTATGAACTCATGGTTAGAGTAATGTAGATACAGATGGTTACATATGACAACATTTATAGATCTGTGCATATTCAAGGCTTAGCATGTTGCCCCACGCGTGCACACACACACACACATTTCTGCGTGTGCACACACACACACATTTCCGCGTGCACACACACACACATTTCTGTGCCCTGTCAGCTGAGAGAGTCTGTAAGGAGTGATACTCCTTAGCACCTAAGTCTAGATCTTGGTTTCTAACACCATTTCCAACAAAAGGAACTAGGGCTCTTGAGAAATAGCTGATTCTAGGACTGGGCCAGGAAGTCCACACAGTGAGCCTGAAGCATCTTAAAGTGCCAAAACAGATGGAAGGACTTGAACATAATAATGAAACTGAGCCTGTGCTATGGCTCCTGCCTGTGATCCTAGCACTTTGGGAAGATCACTGGAGGTCAGGAGTTCAAGACCAGCCTACCTGGGCAGTAGCAAGACCCTCATCTCTACAAAAAATTGAAAAGAAAGTTAGCCAGGTAGGGAGGCTGAAGTGAGAGGATTGCTTGAGCCCAGTAGTCTGAGGTTGCAGTGAGCTATGATTGTGCCACTGTACCCTAGCCAGGGTGACAGAGTAAGACCTGGCTCAATAAACAAACAAAACCGAAAAGTGGTATGGATAAGGGTATGTCAAATGGACTAGGAGCCAAATGGAACTGTTCTCAGCTTGGCACCCGTAGCTCAGCGGTTGGGGTGAAAGCCACATACACTGGAGCTGGTGGGTTCGAACCTGGCCTGGACTTGCTAAACAACAATGACAACAATAACCACAACAAAGATAGCTGGGTCTTGTGGCGAGTGCTTGTAGTCCAAGCTACTTGGGAGGCTGAGGCAGAAGAATTGCTTAAGCCCAAGAGTTTGAGGTTTCTGTGAACTGTGATGCCACAGCACTCTACCAAGGGCAACATACTTAGACTGTGTCTCCAAACAAAAAAAAAAAGAAACTTCTCTGTGGCCAAAGCTGGGACAATTTTGGTTACAAAATGAATACTACATTATAGAAGTATAGATTAGATAAAGAAGTCTAGATTACAGATCTATAATCCTTAGATTATAGAAGTTTTAGATTATAACTCGAAGTACAAAATAAGCGTCCATGAATTCATACCAACATAAGTAGATCATTGAATAAGTAAATGGAAAAGAATAGACTACTCTACTTCCAGAATAATTCCAAGTGATTTATGTGGAGACTTTGCCCTTAAGGAGGTAAGAGCATAACTCTCCACTTCTTAAATGTAAGCTGTGCTTAGTGACTTTTTCCTAGAGTAAAGTGTGGAAAGGGGGTGGGGAAAATAACTTTACAGTGGAGAAACCTGGCAAACATTACCTCCACCAGTGATCAAGGTCAACATCAACAGTGATGGCTGTGTTGATAGTGTATTACCCTTATAGGATGTGGTAAAGAATGACTCTTTACCTCTTGTAAGCTTCCTCGCAAAAATCCCTACCCTCTATCTAATGATGAGAAAAACATCAGAGAAATCCCAATTGAGAGTTTGTACAAAATACCTGACCAATAATGTTTAAACTGTCAAGGTCATCAAAAAGAAGGAAAGTCTAAGAAACTGTCATAGCCAGAGGAGGCTAAGGGGACATGACAAGTCAATGTAATGTGGGTGTCCTGAGTAGGGTACTGGAACAGAAAGAGGCCATTTGGTAACAACTAAGGAAATCTGAATAAAGTATCAACTTTAATGTATCAGCATGGGTTCATTAACTGTGATAAATGTACCAAGCTAATGCAAGGTGTTAATAATATGGGAAACTGGTTGCCGAGTACGTGAAAACTCTCTTGTACCATTTTTGTAATTTTTCCGTAAATCTAAAACTATTCTAAAAAATAAAGTTTATTTAAAAACTGATACTTTTTATTTTTAATCTAGACTTACTGGTTGTGCTACATTTGTGATCACTGAGCTCACCATATTGTCCGAAAAGGAAGTTGGAAGCAGTTTTTGTTTTTTAGATAAGTTTCTGGTCAGAAGGATGGAATGGTAACATGCATTGACACAGGTTTATGTTTGCATTTAGATGCACCTTTTGTTTTAAAATTAGTTTCATTAAAATCTTTGCATGTATTTTGAGTCCCTTTTAGTAAAGATGTAAAGGTTTGTTGTGACTCTTCGTGCTCCTCATCAGATTATTTTCATGAAGGAAGAGTCGTTTAGTAAGAGGAGTATTTCTGTCCTTGTAACATCAGACATCAGAGCTATACTCAAATGAAAATCCCCATGCATTGACCACAGCTCACTGAGATAGTCCCTTGTTAAGTTTCAACCTTGGAGATGCTATTCTGCCTCTTGGGTCCATATTTAATCTCTTCTCGTTACAGAACCTTTCTAAGTGCATCTTGTTTAAGCCTCAGAAATCCATGCAAAAGTCTGCTCATAAGGAATTGTGGGGTGCCAGCTGAATTAAAGTAGACACAACTGCCAGTCCAGGCCGTGTCATTGGCACTCGTATTCCCTCCTGCGATTTGTCCTGTGAACTCACCTTGCGCTGTGGTAGTGGGGAGAACACTCCAGCAGGACTCTGAAGAGCTGATCCTGGGCCTTGAGCCAGTATTTATTAGACATGCAACCTTGGACAAGCTTTTTAAACTTTGGGAGCCTGATTCCTTGTCTGTAAAATGAGCTAATAATACTTACATTAGGGGTTGTTACGAATATCAAAGGAGGTGGGTGATCCATGCAAAAGGTTTTAGTAAATATTCAGTAGTCCTGTAGATGCTGTTAACTGTTACATCCACATTGTCAGCCCCAGTTTATGTTTGAAGCTGATAGGGAAAAGGCTTCATTGCTCTAGCCCTGAATTTAAGAAATACACATTTCCTGTCTGGTAGTTTACTTTCTTTCTAATTTTTTTTTTTCCTTTTTTTCTCTGCTGCTTAAAACAGAATGTAGGAGTTTGCTTTCTCATGGTTTCAGTTGGACAATTGTCAAACTCTGTTAAAATGTCTTGGATTTAAATATGTTTTGGGGACTCCCTTAATGAATCTTTAGGATGGCTGGGCAGTGAGGTGGGTGAGGGTTTGGAAGGAACGTTTGGTTTTCAGTTAGTATCTGGAAGCGAAAGGGCCATCTTTACCACATCCCATGGGGTAATATACTATCAGCAGTCATCACTGTTGATATTGACCTTGGCGGAGGTAAAGTTTGTCAGGTTTCTCCACTGTGAAGTTACTCTCCCCACTTCCCTTTCCATGCTGTTTTCTATAAAGAAGTCACTGCACACAGCTCACATTTAAGAAGCAGTGAGTTATGCTCCATTTCCTTAAGGGCAAAGTCTCTGCACAAATTATTTGGAATTATTTTGGGAGGAGATTGTCTGCTCATTATCCTCAACTTGGAGGATAATTAGCAGATGAGGGCACTTAAGGTACTGTACTGCAGAAATGAGGATACTGTAAGTAAAGAAATGCATGACAGAGGTGGGAGGGTCACTTGAGGCCAGAGATTTGAGATTATCCTGGACAACATGGTAAGATCCTGTCTGTACAAAAAATACAAAATTAGCCAGGTATGGTGGCATGCACCTGTAGTCCCAGTTACTTAGGGAGCTATGGTAGGAGGATCACTTGAGCTCCCGAGTTTGAGGTTGCAGTGAGCTGTGATGTCACTACACAAAAGCTCACGCAATAGAGCAAGACTGTAGCAAAAAAGAAAGAAAGAAAGAATAAAAAGAAGGAAGGATGGAAAGAAGGAAAGAAAGAAAAGAAAGAAATACAGCCAGATGAGATGGCTCACGCCTATAATCCTAGCACTCTGAGAGGTCGAGGCAGGTAGATAGCTTGAGCTCAGGAGTTCAGGACCAGCCTGAGCAATATCAAGCCCCCATCTCAACTAAAAATAGAAAAACTAAGGCAAAAGGATTGCTTAAGCCCAAGAACTTGAGGTTACTATGAGCTATGATGCTACTGCACTCTAGTTGGGGTGTCAGAGTGTGAGTCTGTCTCAAAAAAAAAAAAAAATGCATGACAGATGGAAAGTTTTATTTTGACTGTCATGAAATGGGCGGGTGGAAATCTAATTTGAAATGCAAGTAAATAAGTGTAGTGTGCCCAGGAAGTGTGAAATAACCTTTGCAAAGGAATGACTTTTCATCAGGTAAATACTACTTCTTGCCATTGAAGTTCGAGGTGTGCGTGTTCATAGCCACCAGAGTGGTTTTGCCTGTGGGAACTTTCTAAAAAAATCAGTTGTCTTCTTAAACAGACCCCAAGCCACAATTTTTATCTTTTTTCCAACTGGTCAGATATATTAAAAAATGTGACTTCTTTCTGTGTCTTTCCTTTCCAATATAAAGGAAAATGAGTGTAAATCCTGCAAAGATTTTAGAATAAAGATAACTATCTTTATTCTATCTTATGGGAATATTTCTACCTTCAACTTCTGGTCAAAGAACAAATATAGCTATAAGTAAGCCTTTTCAAATTCAGCACTCAGAAGTTACTATATTGTGCTGAATGTGGTACATAGATTATCTCATCTAAGCCACATAGCAATCCTATGTGGTAGAGATAACATCCCTCCACAAAAACCCAAAGGGTAAGTGACTAGTGTAAGATGCGGTGGCTGTTCATCCGTGGAGCCGGGATTTGGAGCCAGACTCTTAACCACTCTTGTATTTAATACCCATGTGCATTAAGAACAGTGTCAAAGCAGGGATGATTCAGAGAATATTTGGGGAAATCTGGGAAAGAAACAAACTTCTAATTAGTTTTGCAGCTATCTTGTTTGGCTTGTTCCATGTGATCAGATGACCCAGGGGACTTATTTTGCCTTTTTTTTTTTTTTTTTTTGAGATAGAGTTTTACTTTGTCCCCCTGGGTAGAGTGCTGCTATCATGTCACAGCTCACAGCAACCTCAAACTCTAGGGCTCAAGTGATTCTCTTGCCTCAGTCTCCCGAGTAGCTGGGACTACAGGCACCCTCCACAATGCTCTTCTGTTTTTAGAGATGGGGTCTTATTCTTGCTCAGGATAGTCTTGGGGGCAACTCCTGAGGGCAAGTACTCTGCCCGCCTTGGCTTCCAAGAGTGCTCGGAAGTGCTAGGATTACAGGCGTGAGCCACCACGTCCAGCTGTTTTGCCTTTCACGCCCGTAGCAGGTGATACAGTGGCAAGGCAGGTGGCCACAGCAGGATCCACTATGCTGGTCAGTTCATACCTTTCCTAGGTGACCACATGGAACAGTGGCTTAAAGCTGGGTGACAGCTTCTAAGAGGGACTTTGTAGCTAGAGGCAAGTGAGCAAGAAAGAGTGTGGCCTTGAACCTGTTTCATCTGAGTAGGTATTGTTGAAGGAAGAGGGGAAGTTTAAGTGATAGAAGAAAAGCCTTACGTAGGATATGATCATGTTTTTTAGATATTTGAAGAGAAAAATTATGCTGTATCCTCAGGTGAATGAAGCCCAAGGGATGGAAATATGGACAGGTAGTTATAGAGATTTCCCCTCACCCTGCAGTGGAGTTCCTGCTAGCAAGAGCAGGTAGGTCAGTTCTATTCGCCACTGGAGCTGATGAGTCTCCTGTCCCTGGAGGCCACGTGGTGATGATTTCCAGCATCAGGAACTACCCCTTTCCTGCCTGAGGTCCTACCTGCCTGCCCGCAGTTCTGCTTCTTATCTAGCTGCCAGTCTACACTAATTGATGTGTTAATAATTGACAAGTCTGTCAGCAGTTTAAGCAACAACCTTTCTGCAGGGGCACTTAAAGACAGAAAGATAGCAAGTAGTAAGCGGGTCGAGGAATAGCTTCATGTATGGCGTATTCAAGCTATGGAATCGTATGCAAGAGTTAGAGAAGTGAGGTCAGGTTGAAAGGCTGTCCATCATACCGAGTACAGAGAGCAAGATGTAGATCTTAAGTGTTCCCACCACATGTAGTTGGTAAGTGTGACATAATGCATATGTTAATTAGCTTGGTAGAGCCATTTCTCAGTGTATATGTATTTCAGAGCAATGCATTTTTTATTCAGCTGAAGAATGGGTGAAAATTAATTTATCTGTATTTATTCTTCAGAAGGAGCTAAGTAGATGGAAGCGAAAAATGAAGGAAGGAGTTCAAGTGTTCTTAGAGACCTAAGGTGTCCTGAGGAAGCACAACGGTGTCCATACTTGAAAGCGCTGATTCTCAAACAGCAATACCGTCAGAAACCTCACCTGGGAGGCTTTTAAACACGTGGATTCCTGAGCTCCATCTGTGATCCCTGCTCTATTGAGCTCTCTCTATCAGAGATCCGTGAGCTCTATTCTGTGGGTCAGAATTTCCAAAGAAGTCCAAGGCTTATGGAATCTAAAGAATTAATCCACCCCTGGGAGCAACCTGGGATGTGCGGAGGGTCTTTAAGAGGAAGTGTGATTTCTAGGGCATGAGTACCCTGAGTATTATTATGTGGAGTCTGTCTGAGCATTTGCTCCTTTGGGGACTTGTTCTAAATTTTTGCTCACTTGGGAATTCTGTGTCTCCCATGGTGATCAGGCAGCCTATTTCTAAGGCCGCGCCAGCTTTTTTGTGTGTGAGTGGGTATGTGTTTTGTTATTTATCATTCTTAGTCTGCCATTTCTTGTTCCTACAAGGCCAGAGGCATCTCCGAGCACCCTCCAATGAGCAATCCTTCTTTCTGGGTGTCCTTCCAGTTGGTGGGGTTGCCTGTTACTCTTGGCTTAGGTAGTGTTTCAGTTTTACTTTCAAACGTAGGTAGAAAGCCTGTGCTCTGTTATGCTGCTGACTTTTTTGACCTGACTAGTAGACATGATTCTTTTTCTACTAATTCTCTCATGAGAATGAATCCAGGGCTCTGCCACTTAGTGATGTAACTCTCTTTTCCTCCTTTTTTTTTGTTGAAAAAAGAATAACAGAATCTATCCTGTTAAAAAGAGTAGCAGAATCTATTCTTATTTCATAAATGGTTTTAAGTTTGTAGAACTAGAAACTATTTTCAGAGGGGAAGTGGAAAAAAGAAAAATCCTATGGAAACACAGCAGCGTTTCACAGCTTAATGGTGGACACTCCCCATTACGTACCCCTGGAGAGGTCATTTAGATGCTTGTGTGAGATGCGTGGTGCCTTTCGTTAAGAAATTTTAAGGATCATCCTGACAATAATCTTATTCCCTGCTTCATTATACAGGGCAGGAGCTAGACTCATTGAGATGAGATCACTTGCCTGAGGACACCCGGCTAGTTAGTGGCAGAACTGGTTGTCTGACATCATAGTCCATTTTCTTTCCAGTATTTCATGCTTACTACTTTACTCATCTTTTCAGAATTAATAAAATGTGGCCATATTAAGAAGGCTAGATGTCTGAATTAGGTTGGTGCAAGCAGAGTTGTTGGTCAGTGTTTAACATTCCAGGCCGTTCAGGAATCTTCTCTCAGGTCCTCATGGAGGACTTTATATTAATATCTGAATGAGCAATTGTGGGAGTCAGAGGTGATTTAGAGGAATAAACAAGGGAAGTTATTTTTATCCCAAAGCTGTTTAAATTTGCAATAAATATTTCCAGCCAACTTGGTAAATAGTTTTTATAACTATTTACAAGCTGCTGGTTTTGCTAAAAGCTGAATAGGCCAAGATGCCAAAGGCAGGCTTTGCTGTCTCCAGGTCACGGCGAGCAGCCTGGTAAGTTAACTAGAATTGATCACTGGGTCTGACCCAAGGCTCTGCGGTTTTCCTTCTGAATTTCTGGTTAGTTTATTTATTTTTAGAAGTAGATCGTTTCTTTCTCATGTAGTTCTCTTAAATCCCAGCCCCAGATATAATTTTTACCTTGTCCGAGGTGTGTCTTTGCTAGAATATTCCTGTTTGTGCTACTTCTTTAAAGGCTTCCCCAGAGATCTGAACCAAAGTAAGAGCATTTCAGGCTGGCCTCACTGGGAACCCTCTGATTCAGAGACCCACTAGCCGCCAGGGGAGAAACTTGCCAGTAAACTTGCTTCCAGGCAACGAGTTCTTCTGCATTCCACGCAGGTTCACACTCTCACCTCTCTTACTGTTTCTAGTTGCATGTGAGCTCAGGGCACATGGGTTTTTAAAGTTCCTGGACCTGCAGGGTGGGGAGAAGACCTCGCAGTGGGTAAGCCAGAGCGTGTTGAAGATGGTGCACAGGAGCAGTTGAGGCCGTAGCCCTCTCAGTCTTCCTCTTCTTGTCCTCCGGCATTGCATGTAAGAAGGACTTTGCTTTCAGTAAAATTCAGCTTTCCCCATTCCCTTCCTCCCAAATAGCTGATTGATATGAGGCAGTGCGTCAGATAGAACTGGTATTAACCTCCTGTGGGGCCTTGAGAGAGTTACCAAAGCTCCACGAGTTTTAGTCTTTTCATCAGTTAAATGGAATTAAGCATACCTTATAGATGTATTGAGAGTATGGAATGAAAATATATGGAAAATGCTTGGACTGTAAAGAATAAAATAAATTGTTACTGTCATGTGTTAGGCACTGTCCTAGGTGCTTGCTAGGCTTACTGTATTAGGTAGGATTCTCCAGAGAAGACAGAACCCAAAGGGTGTATTGTGTGTGTGTGTGTGTGAGAGAGAGAGAGAGGGAGAGACAGAAAGACAGAGAGAGAGAGAGAGATAAAGAAAGAGATTTATTTTAAGGCATTGGCTCACATGATTGTGAAGACTTGGCAAACCTAAAATCTGCAGGGTAGGCCAGCAGTCTGGAGACCCAGGAAGGTGCAGTTCAAGTTCAAAGACAGTCTGCTGGCAGAACTCTCTCTTTTTCTAAGGAGGTCAGTGTTTTCCTATCAAAGCCTTTAGCTGATTGGAAGAGGCCCACCCACATTATGGAGGGTAACCTGTTTTACTTAAAGCCTTCTGTTTTAATATTAATTTAATCTAAAATAAACTTTGTGGGGGGCGGTGCCCATGGCTCAAAGGAGTAGGGCGCCAGCCCCATATGCCGGAGGTGGCAGGTTTAAACCCAGCCCCAGCCAAAAACACAAAAACAAACAAACAAAAAAACCTTTGTGGAAACGTCTGGAATAACATTTGACTAAATATCTAGGTATCTTGGCCTAACTGAGTCAGCAAATAAAATTAGCCATCGCACTTACAAAGGTGAATAAAACTTGTTCCCTGCCTTTAAAGAGCTCACACATACAGACACACACATACACACATGCACTGCAATCAAAATGTTAGATACATATAGGCAGTAGTGTGTGTGTGTCCAGGGGTGGGGGCAGGAGGCTGAGGGGAAGGTGTCCTAGAAGAGGGATGAAGGTAGGGAGGAAGGGGAGAGAGGTCAGATGAGGTAGGAGTCTGTTCTGTAGGGAATGGGGGTGGCCCTAGGGCTTTTAGCCTGGGAGAGGCATGACTGGATTTGTGTTCTCCAGGATTCATTGGGTAGAAGATGGTTTGGAGGTATAGACTGACTGCTCATCACAAAAGCTGGGGAGTCTCATAGTCACACAGGGGCTAGTGATCCTTCCTTGGCTTAGTGATGGATCCCCTCTCCGAGGGTCCTTACCCATCCCTTGTCTGCCTGTCTGCCAGTGTGGGCTTCTACACTAGATTATCACTGTCTGTTCTCTGTCTGCCTATTGTGTCAAGACATACTCAGGCACCAGGATGCTATGATCCGTGGTGCTAGCTTCGCTGGCTAGCCTGGACTTCTGCATGATTCCCCAAAATGCTGGGCCCTGCTGCTTCCTGCCTCTTGTGCTGGACATTCCTGGCCAAAGACCCCATGCATTCCTAAAATACTGTTAAATTTATTTTATTTTTGTTTTTATTTATTTATTTTTTGAGACAGAGCCTCAAGCTGTCTCAAAAAATAGAGTAGAGTGCTGTGGCATCACAGCTCATAGCAACCTCCAACTCCTGGGCTCAAGTGAGTCTCCTGCCTCTGCCTCCCAGGTAGCTAGGACCACAGACGCCCGCCACAATGCCTGGCTATTTTTTGGTTGCAGCCATCATTGTTGTTTGGCGGTCTGGGCTGGATTCGAACCTGCCACCTTAGGTGTATGTGGCTGGTGCCTTAGCCACTTGAGCCACAGGTGCTGAGCCAAATACTGTTAAATTTAAATGCGGGTGATACGATGGTATTTTGGACTGCTGATACAGTCCTTTGTGATGTCATAGCTGGTCAGGGCACCATCCTTAGCTTTGCTAATCAGTCTGATGTTTGTTGGTGGACTTGCACTTGGCAGGGCTCAGGGTGGACACCTGTGACTTATATAACTGATAAGCAGGATGGTAGTTTTGCTGCTGGATAGCCATTGCATTTATATCCCGTTTTGGAGACTTTCCTGGCATGCTCAAAGTATAATCAGGAGCAAAGGGTAGCTGAGTAGGTGTCACAGTGATGGTGATTGAGCCTAGCTGGTCCGATGGACCCAGGTGCCTTATATGGCTGTACCTGGCTCATGGTTGTGTCACTTGTTCACCTGTAGGGTGCTGGGAAATCCTCACACAGTCTTAGGGAACTTTTTTTGGTCTTAATAGAATCCTTGCAGACCTCACCTGTGTAAACACATTTTCTTTTCCAGGTAGTGCAATCTGTGGCTTAGCTTACAGTTTATTTTAGTTAGTTTTCAGCTTGGAGGGCGGGTGGTCTGCCAGGTACCCTGAGTGAGAGAGTAGCAGAGTGTGCAGAGGACAGGGAGTGCTCTTTGGCTATCACCTGGCCTCTCCAGAGAGGGGTAGGAGCTCAGGCTAGGGAGCTTCACTGTCTGAAGAGCGCTGTGTATTAATTTGTTCTTTTTATTTTTTTATCTTTTAATTGATTATTTATTTAATTTTATTTTTTTAGAGATAGGATCTCACTCTGTTGTCCAGGCTGGAGTGCAGTGGTACCATCATAGCTCACCTCAAACTTGAACCTCCTGGGCTCAAGTGATTCTCTTACCTCAGCCTCCTAAATAGCTGGGACTACAGGTTCATGCCACTATACCTGGCTAAGTTTTAGAATTTTTTTTCTTTTTCTTTTATTTTGAAACATAGTCTCACTAAGTTGCCCTTGGTAGAGTGCTGTGGTGTCACAGCTCACAGCAACCTCAAACTCTTGGGCTCTTGCCTCAGCCTCCCAAGTAGTTGGGACTATAGGAACCCGCCACAACGCCCAGCTATTTTTTGTTGCAGTTGTCATTGTTGTTTAGCTGGCCCAGGCTGGGTTCGAACCCACTAGCCTCGGTGTATGTGGCTGGCACTGTAACCACTGAACTACAGGCGCTGAGCCTAGAATTTTTTTGTAGAGATGGGAGTCTCATTGTGTTGCTCAGGCTTGTCTTAAACTCCTGGCCTCAAGTGATTCTCCCACCCTGGCTTCCTAAAGTGCTGGGATTACAGGCATGAGCCAGCATACCAGGCATAGTTTTTGTCTTTTTACTTCAGTAGATTTAGAGATTAAATTATTCTTTTCATACATGTAAATGCCAGTGTTTTCCATTGTGGCTTTTGAAGTTTTCTCCATTAGTGAAAAATTCTCTGTCATTTCCTGTAGATAGTTATTGCTGTTGAGGTTTGAGGATTCCATTTTCAGGCCCTCCTATGGGATTCTAGACAGTGTAGAAACACCTGCAGGTCTCAGCTAGGATTCCAGGTACCAGCTTTGATTTGGGGAAACTAAAATGGTGATGTAAGTATGGAGCTGGGCTACAGCAGAAGCTCCTGCCACCAGAATTGAGCTGGTTGATCCCAGCCACAGGGGGAGCAGCTCAAGGGTGCCTCGGAGGCTTGAACACTGGGACAGAAACAGGGTTCACTGGGCAGCCTCTGGGCAGTCATTGCAGGAGAGAGGCCAAATAGTGGACCCTCAATACTTTGCTCCCCTCCCTTGGGCAGACTGAGTAAGAGAGTGGAAGAAGGCTTCTTCCCAATGTTCCAGAAGTTTTCAATTATATATGAACTCAGAAGGAAACATAAACAGCCTGTTAGATGTTGCCATGGTCTAAACCTTTGCGTCCCTCCAGAATTACCTATTTTGAAACCTAATCCCCAATGAAGGAGTGTTAAGAGGTGGGGCTTTGGGTTGGGTTATATGTCCTTATAAAAGAGACTGGGAAGCTTGTCCACCTCTCTGCCATGTAGGGACACATAGAAGGTGCCATGAGTGAGGAACTTGGAGTCACCAGACACCAAGTCAGGTTGCTCTTGGTCTTCCAAGCCTCCATATCTGTAAGCAGTACATTTCTGTCGTTTGTGAATTACCTGGTCTAAGATGTTTTGTTGTAGCAGCCCAAACAGACTAAGACAGATGCCAAGTACTATCTGTGCATTCCTCCAAGTCTTCTCACTACCCTGGAAGCAGGCATTTTAGTGCCATTTTATGAGCAAGGAACTTAAGCAATTTGTCCAGGACAACGTGGGCATTATATCAGAGGTGACCCTGTGATCTCTGTAGCTGAGCAGGGACTTGAAGCCCAGTCCTCCATACTCAAGACTGTCCTATTGAATGATGTCATCTATTGAGAAATTGTGTGTGCTGGGAAACCCTTCCTTGAATTTACTATAGATATAAAGTAATCTGCAGTCATCTGAGGCACTGAACCCTAAACATCTGTGGTCATGGCCTTTCATAGTGGTCTATCTTGGGAAACAGTCTTCAGCTGGAACACTCCCTCCCTTGTTGTCTGGTCCTGGTGAAGACGTGGGGCCTGCCCTCCGGATGCCCATAGGGTGTGAGTCTCCCACGTGTGAGTGAGTACTTGGGCAGCTGAGAGGTAGGCATGATGAAATCAGCCGGTTTCTATTTTTAACCTGCCGTTAGCATGGCCTAAAACTGATTGGTTCAAGGTAATCACTGGCTAGTATTTCTATTTTAATTATATGTCTCATTAAACTCAGCTTGAGCTAAATCAGACTGGTTTCTGGTCATTTCACTTTCTTTAATTCTTAAATTTTGAATTCTAATTAAGCCTTTCTATGCCTCCAATTTGAAAACATTTTGCAGGTTTATGTAAGGGATGCTATTTATTAAATGAAAGTTTTAATTAAATTCACTTGCCCGTGGATAATTTGTATGTTTCTGAATTTAAAAAATGAAAAGCAACAAGTAATTGGTATTTGTTAAGCGATAGGGGGGAGAGTTGGTGTCCTATTTTAAGGATAGAAATCGTATTTTAAAGTCCAGCAATTTAAATGACGTTAAGGGCAGTTCAAAGTGGAATTTTGTTGGCAGGTTCATCAGACATCGATGAGTCTTGAGCTTAGCCCCAAATCAGAGCCTCTGATTCTGAGAGGGTCTGAGAGTGGGATGTGAGTGGTTCAGAGCCACGGTGCTGATTGAAGGAAGAAAGGGGTTCAGGACCTGCCTATGGGGCCTGTGAGAGTCCAGGGGTGGCAGGTTGAGCCAAGGATGGAAAATGGCAAGAAATGAGGGTAAGGGTGTGTGGAAGTGGCTGGAAAAGGGAAGGAAGGGCAATCAGAGCAAGTTGCAGGGTTTGTAGAAAAGAACCCATGGAGGTGTCTACTGTCCATGCAACGCGGAGATCAAGGAAGTGAGCTTCCTCTCCAGCAAAACTCTAGTCTGTTAATGGAGATGACAAGTACACAGATACCTACTGTGTCAGGAATGTAAGAGGCTGGCCTAAGCAAATTGCAGTGGCCACAGAGAGAAAGGAAGAATTCAGAGCTTGCCTGTCCCCAGTTCTTGGAGGGAAGTTACTGTGGTTTTTATCCAAACCTCCACAAGTCCCTGATATCTACTAGATACCGGTGTGTGTTGGGGTGAGCAGAACTTTGAGGAGGGGACGCTCGGTGGCGTAGCCTTGCCCCTGTTATATTGGGTGCCAGTGCAGTGTTTTTATTTCATGTACTGTCTGTGCAGTCATCCGTGACTTTATATGAAGTGAATCATTTAATCTCTAGCAATCAACCTGCTTCCTTAGACTAAGTCACTTTATCCAGCCAAAGTATTAAAAACAAGAATTTTTGAGTCAGAAACCATCTTACAGATCATTAATACGACCTCTTGCTTTAGAAAGCTTTGGCCCTGAGGGTTTAGATGAATTGTCCGACATTCAGTTCAGAGAAGAACCATGGTGTGCTTGTCATAGAGCCGGTCAAGACTCGTCCAGAATTAGGGGATAGATGTCCTCTCTGTGACGCCGGGTGTAGCTGAGGCATATTTAGAAGGGCCATCATGTTTAGGACGATTACTTTTAGTTTTTAAATATTTATTTTCCAATACTGTCCTAACACTGGCTTATTTCTGAGGCATTAGCCATTTGGTGAGGATTGCAGGGGATCTTCATCTTGGTATTCATCTTGGTGGGTGGATAAGCTTAGCTAGCCTTTGCTCAGAAGTGCTGTCACATGGGCAGCTGAGATCATTCATTGAATGAACTTGTAGGGACTTTCCTGTTCTGTCTCATTATCTGGGTGCCCCTCTGCCGAACACGACTTCCTTCCCCATAGAACTTACATCCCCTGGGAACTAACTGGTAGCCGCAGGCATACTGCTGATACTGTGGAATGGGTCAATACAAAAGTATTAGAAAACAGAAATAGATAAGCCACTCTAGGGGACAGGAGGTTACCTCTTGGCTTAGCAGGGCTCTGAAGGGAGTGGTTTTTTTTTTTTTTCTTAAAGTTTATACCACAGAAAAAATTAATTGTATGCTTTATGGAATTAAGGGGTTTACATTTAAAACCTAAGTACTTTTCCCTTCACTTGGGGATAGAGTAGCTTTAAGGTTAGGATGGAGCATTTGAGAAACTTTTGGGCAACTATAGGGGTGTGAGGCTTGTGAGCAGCTCTCAATGCGGGCAGATCTGCTGAGCTGTTTGCTGCTCACGCTGCCGTCAGGGATGCGGGAAACTGGGATCAGTGTAAAGGAAGGAGGGAGGGAGGTGGTGGGGTGAGGGCGTCCAGGCTCAGCTTTGGGGAATGAAATAAACCTGAGAAAACAAAAAGGAGAAAAGCGTCAGAGAAAGCAGTTGGAATAGGGTGATGCCCCAGAAACATTTGTCAGATTTCCTGAGAAACCAAAGTGCTGTGCTTCATTGCCTGTATCTGAATATCTGGGTGGGTTTTATAATAGACAGATGTGTTTGTTATCACAGTATTCCCAAGGTGGGTCTGAGTCCTTCTGTTTGCTGCTTATGATAATGAAGTCAGATAAAATGTAACTTCCTGAAGATCAAATGCCAAGTCACTGGCAAAGGGTGGCTAAGTACCGGCCTCCTTTTAAAGTTCAAACACTACCCTGGTGGTGGCTTTAGTACTGTTTTCTTCAGGATGGTGACTGTGGGCGGATAATTCTTGATGGTGGGCTGGATGTTAAAAATTTGGGGGTGTTTCTAATGTGTATGAAACAGCTTTGTAAACTGTCAAGTTATGACTGTCAGTGTCATTAGTAATTATGAAGCTAGATCTCTTTATCAAAACCTTTGATATGGACTAGAAACCAATAGAAAATGCCATCATCTCCCTGGGGTCTTATTTGGCCACCACTGAAAGCCTCAGCTTAAAAAAATTAGCTATTTCTGAATTAAAAATGCATCATTATCCTACTAAACACTTAGTCCTTTGCCAGCACTATTATAAATATTAATATTTTGCATATATTCCCATATTCAGGCCTCACCATCAGCTGATGGGGAAGGGCATGATGGTTGTTTTGTAGATAAAGAAGGTAAGTAAGTAGTGGGAGGGTCTCAGATCTGGGTCCAGGCAGGCTCCAGACTCCGCTTATAGACGTGACACTCACTGTAATGTGTTAACCCAGAAACAAAAACTAAATAGCTCTTTGCAGACAACCATCATGATCTACTGGGCTGTATGACTTATGTTGTCATTGTATGTATCTTTTTTTTTGAGACAGAGTCTCACTAAGACGCCCTCAGTAGAGTGCTGTGGCCTCACAGCTCACAGCAACCTCAAACTCTTGGGCTTAAGGGATTATCTTGCCTCAGCCTCCTAAGTAGCTGGGACTACAGGCTCCTGTCACAACACCCGGCTATTTTTTTCGTTGCAGTTGTCATTGTTGTTTAGCTGGCTCAGGCCAGGCCGAACCTGCCACCCTTGAACCATTGTAGATATCTTTGTTGGTAGGTGATAACGTTTCTTCAGTTTCTCGGAAAGACAAATACAAGTTTCTTTCAAGATCTTAAGCTTAAAATACTCCATTTAAGAGAAGCATTATCTGTGCCAAAGGCAGTTTCTCTCATTGAACCTTTTTCACTATATTATCTTTCTTAATTAAAAAAATTTTTTTTTGTTGGCTCCTAAAGAAGACCAGCTTTTTGGGGACAATGATTTTTTTTTTTTCTTTTTTTGAGACAGTCTCACTCTGTTGCCTAGGCTAGGGTGCAGTGGTGTCAGCCTAACTCACAGGAACCTCAGACTCCTAGGTCCAAGAGATCTTTCTGCCTCAGTCTCCTGAGTACCTGGAACTACAGCCAGGTGCCACAATGCCTGGCTCATTTTTCTATTTTTGGTAGAGAGGGGTCTTGCTTTTGCTCAGGCTGGTCTTGAACTCTTGAGCTCAGAGATCCTCCCAGCTTGGCCTTTCAGCCTGCTAGGGTTACAGGAGGGAGCCACTGTGCCCAGCCAAGAAAATGATTTTTGAGAACTTACTGTAGGGTGACTTTTCTTCAAACTCTTATTAAATGGTGTATCCAGGGTGAATTAATTTTCTTCTTATGGATATTCCTTCTTCACTTCTGACCCATTCCCATAATGTCAGGCATGAAAATAGAAATGAAAAGAATTTAAAACACAGTAACTACCTTTTTGCCTTGAAATGTTTTATTCAAAATTGGTTGCTTGATATAATTTCTATTCGTTGTGGATCCCCACATGGGACTGTTTTCAAGTAGAACCTATGCTGCATAATGATATTTGGTTAACAACAGACTGTATATACAGTGGTAGTCCGTAAGATTGTAAAGGAGCTGGAAAGTATATCGCCTAGTGACAGTGTAGCAGCCCTAGTAACAACACAGGGCAGTGCATTGGTGTTTATAGCGACATGGGGACAGACAGACCTACTGCCCTGCCAGTCTTGTTAAAGTGTATAGTAATGTCCTGGTCCTTCACATCCACTCACCACTCGCTGAGTGACTCACTCAAGGCCACTTCCTTTCCTATAAGCTCCATTCATGGTAAGTGCCCTATTTGGCTGTACCACTTTTTTTTTTTTTTTTTTGAGACAGAGTCACACTTGATCACCCTCAGTAGCGTGCCGTGGCGTCACACCTCACAGAAACCTCCAACTCCTGGGCTTAGGTGATTCTCCTGCCTCAGCCTCCCTATTAGCTGGGCCTACAGGCTCCCGCCACAATGCCTGGCTATTTTTTTGTTGCAGTTTGTTTGGCCGGGGCTGGGTTCAAACCTGCCACCCTCAGTATATGGGGCCGGCACCCTACCCAGTGAGCCACAGGCACTACCCACTTTTTATCTTTTATATCATATGTTAAAAATATATATAAATGTATGTTTTAGGGCTGGGTGCAGTGGCTCACGCCTGTAATCCTAGCATTCTGGGAGGCCAAGGTGGTGGATCGCTTGAGCTCAGGAGTTCCAGATCAGCCAGAGCAAGAGTGAGACTCTGTTTCTGCTACAGAATAGAAAAACCAGCTGGGCATTGTGGCAGTGCCAGTAGTCCCAGCTACTCAGGAGGCTGGGCCTAAGAGTTTGAGGTTGCTGTGAGCCATCCTGTCTACTGAGGATGACAAAGTGAGACTCTTTCTTAAAAATATGTATATATGTGTGTGTGTATAAAAATGTATGTTTTTAAGTTAGAGAGCGAGTCTTCCTATGTTGCCCAATCTAGAGTACAGTGACTATTCACAGGTGTGGTCCCGTTTCTGTTCAGCATGGGAATTAGGACCTGCTCCATTTCCCGCTTGCATTGGCTCACTCATCCTTAGGCAACATTGATTGTGGTCCCCTGCTCCCGGGAGGTAGTGCTGAACTTAGTGCAGACACTTGACTGGCATTGTGCACCACAGCCTGGGCTCACCTAGTCCTCCCACCTCAGCCTCCTCCCGAGTAGCTGGGACTACAGGCATGTGCCACTGCATCTGGCTTATACCATACCTGTTCTGTGTTTCCATATGTTTAGATACACAAGTACTTACCATTGTTCTAGTTGTCTACCGCAACTGTACAGGAGTGTAGCTGAGGGGCAGTAGGCCGTATCATCTAGCCCAGGTCTGTAGTCGGCTATACCATCGAGGTCTGTGCCAGTGCATTCTGTGTTTGCACAATGACACAATCACCTAATGATGTATTTCTCAGAATATATCCCCCTCATTAAGTGACACGTGACTGTACTCTTGATTTTCTCAAGTTACAAGAAACAGCTCCTCAGTTAAGAACCCAATTCCTGCGCCTCCACCCTTCCCCAGCTATTGCACACAGCACATTAGTGGGCTGGGCACCTGATACTGTTTTGCCCACTCTCCTCCTTCAGATGTCTTCATTTTGCCTTTAGAGCATGCAGAACAGATACTAGCCGTATTACGGGCTCAGTTTTCCCTCCCTGGAGCCTGGGCAGAGGGCCTGCTGGCACGCGTTGCTTGGCACACACACGTGTCTCCCTCAGATGGTGAGTTCCAGTGCACTGTGCAAGTTGTGATTAGTACTGTTACAGATTCGTGTAGTATTCTCTCATTCCTAAGGTTCCTTCACATCTTTTATTTTGTTTCAGACATGAAAACCTCTGACAGTTACTATTAGTTCCATTTTTCATTTGAGTGCACAGAGGTCGCAGTAGTGGCTGGTCCAGGCTGCTGGGGTGAGTCTGTAGCCCAGGGAGCTTGGCCTTCAGGAGTGGAGGGTTGCTGCTCCCCCCGTCTGGGTCTGGTTCACACTGTGTGCAGGACTGTCCCTTGGGCATTGGGAAGAGTAGCATGAGCGTGGGGTTAGATTTGCCTTTGCTTTTCAACTCTAGAGAAGAAAACCAATCAAGCACTTTTTCCAATCAGTGAAGCAGGCTGCCTGAGCACAGCGTTGTCCTTGCTTCCGTGGTATGTGACTTACTGTACAGTATAGAAGGGAGAGGGACTAGTTGGGGGTGCCTCTGAGTGAGAGCTGTTGAGGCCACTTTAGCATGTCCTCCTTTCCCTCCTAGGTTTTCTTTAGCCTTCCCATTCATTCATTCATTCTACAGAGATTAAATGTTAAGACCTACTATGTGCCAGGAATCCGAGAGTAATAAGCCACTTGGTTTCTGTCCATGAGACCCTCACATTCTATTGGAAACAAAATTAGACTTTGTCTAGACGAGTTTTATTATTTATGCTGTGCTGTCTGCGCTAAGATCTCATCTGAACTTAGTAACTGTTCTCTGAAACGCAACTATCATCACCTCCTTTTTCCTATTCCCTTCTTATTTTCCTTTCCCAACACTTTTTGGCTTTTCCTTTTCTTTATACTTTGAACCCAGCGCTCCTAAATACCCACCCTGCCGAGCTCTGTATGTAGTACCCAGATTTTAAAAGGTTGTCTGATCACTTGTCTGCCTCTTTTTAAGTCAAACACAATTTTAAATCTCTTTTGTATCCTCCTATTCACGAACAGCCAAATGTATTTTGATTCTTGTTTGGGAAAAACTCGGATGGTGTTCTCTGCTCTCACACCACCACCACAATCATCACAAAAGAAGACTTCTGCGACCAAGCGTGGGGATTTCTCCCCACGGCAGTCAGTTTGCCGTAGACCAGCTGGGTGTTCTTTAACTTACTTCCAACACTGTCTTCCTGCAGACAGCATCAGGTCCCACATATTGAGGGCTCAGTCCCCCAAACTGCAACCTTTTCAGGCACCAGTCACAAGTCTGGGCTTCTGGAACTTTGCACCAGCTATCTTCAAGTTGTGATTCCAGTAACCCCCTCTTTGGGTTTGGTGAATTTGCTAGAGTGGCTCATACAATTCAGGGAAATATGTTTACTGGTTTGTAATAGGGATATTACAAAGGATCCGGATGAAGAGATGTGGGGTGAGGTATGGGAGAAGGGGCATGGAGCTTCCACGCCTCCCTGGGCGCCACCCTCCAAGAACATACAGGTTCTGCTGTCTGGAAACTCTCTGTACCCTGTCCCTTTGGGCCTTTATGGAGCTATCATTTGGTAGGTATGGTTAACAACTGTGTAGAAATGTGACTGGAAAAAAGGGAGGTACTCTAACCCAGCCAGTGCCTGTGTGTTCAGAGTCCCTGGCCTCTCCACGTGGCATTCCTTCCAGAGTATGGTGCAGGACCCCCCCCCCCCCATGAGGGTGTTACAGCCCACAGGCAGTTTTGAGTTCTGCTTTGGGCAGGTGAGCGGAGGGCAGGAGAAGGTCAGGGGAGAGGCTCTGTTTACTATAACAAGGGCTATGGGAGTTAGGAGCCAGGAACTGTGGACAAAAACCCAGTATCTATACGTGTATCATAATGTCACAACTCTATGTCAGGTATTTTTCGAAATGAGTCATTTAATCCTTTCTGATGAAGTATTTCTATTCAATTGTGGGTTCTTTAAAACCCTGCTTTAATCTCTATGCTTATTTTATGGGATTTTGAAATTTAAATCCTAGATTAACTTTCAGAAGTAGGGTTCTAGAGAACACCCGTTTCTGTTACTGAGAAGGTCACAACGTTTCAATTTGGTGTGATGGGGATGAGAACTCATCCTTTCTTCGCAGAGTTCATCCTCGGAAGCTGAAGCCTGTCTGTACATTTGGGGCTTCTTGTCTTTCCTCCCTGTGTGCTCTGTGTGTCCTATCACGGTGAAGCTCGTGTCACTCACACCATTGATGATCTGTCTGTATCAGCGCTGTACGTGCTGGATGCTTTTCACCGTTATGTATTTTCATGACTTTTCATTGTTGTTCTCCTTTATTTTTTTGGAATAAAAAAGTTAGGGACATAGGGTGTTTGCTAACTACAAATTTGGGAAGGCAAAAAAAGGCTGACTTTACAGTCTTTTTGATCGTAAGGGCAGCAGTTGGGGAGCAAGGCTGTAGGCCCTTTTCTGGTTTGGTAGGTACAGTGTGAGGACTTCAGCCATCCCCAGGAACCAAATTTTTATAGCAATTTATACCACAGTATACTTCCTTTTTTCTCTTTTGTTTTTCTTCTCTAAGGATGGAAAAAGATTTTCTGCTGTCTGTGATACTGCTGGGGTTGGATAAGTTGTGCTAATGGTAATATTTTCTATTTAACTTGGGAGTGAGGATTTGATTTGAAAGAGATTGTCAGATTTGGTTTATATGTATTACGTTCATAGTAGATGTACATGGAATAACCTTTATAATTCAGAGTGACATGGTATCTTTAAGAGGAACACTTTTAATGAAGTCACTTTTGGCACCAAAACATTCCCTTCTTATATATCAGCCTTTCAGTACAGACGTTCTGCGTGAATGCCTGGGAGAGGCCTGGGAGTGTATTTCCTATAGATTAGAGAGTAGGCACAGTTTTCCGAGCCTTTCCTGTCATGTGCACACGCAGTCTTTCTTGTTCCTGAGCATACCCTTCATTCATTCATTCATTAGCAATGTTGAAACTCATATACCAGCTACTCTGGATATGTTGATGAAAAGGGTAGATGCGACTTCTGCCTTCTTGAAGCCTTTTGCCCAGGTGAAGAGATCGTTACAATGCAGCATGAGAAGTGCTATGATTGTAGAAGCTGAGGATGTTCCCAAAGCACTGTAGCAGGACACTTGGGCAGAAGGGAGGACTTCCTGGAGGAGGTGACTTCTAAGCCGAGGTCAGAAGGACTAAGGAGGAGGAGCAGGGAGATTGGGCAGAGTTAAAGGCAGGGAGAGCAGTTAGAGGACTGGGAATTTTGCAGGTGAAATGGATGGTGGGCTGAATTAGGGTAGATGTAAGTGGATGGATTTAAGACAGATGTAGCAGGTAGAATAGAGAGTGTGAGGAAGTTGATTCTATTTAGGAGGGAGTGATAGAGGGAGGTACGATTTTCTGACTTCTGGCCTGAATAGCTGGATGGTTGAATGGCCCTACCCTTGGATAGGAAACTGGAGGAAGAGTAGGGGAGGAGGAAGAGTTTGGGTGAAGTTTGGGTGTCTGTTGTTTATCAAGTGAGGATCTCACTAAGCACTGGGTGTATACTTGAGGTTTTCTGCGTGTCCTCAGAGGATATTTGCGATGGAGATCAAGATTTGGAACTCACCAGCTGGTATTTGGATTATTTGGGTGCAGAGAGGGGCGGGGGGAGAGAGAGAGAGCGAGAGCATGCACGTACACGCACGGCATCACCTTGGTATATAATGCACATAAGCAGAGAAACTGGCCTCGGATGGCTGTCCTTGCAAGGAGTGGGCAGCAGGGAACAGCTTTCATAGGAGAGGGATAAGCAGTGCTCTGAGAGGTAAGAGAAGACAATCATGATAATGTGTGTCAGGGAGGCAAGAAGGAAGAGCAGAGAGCAAGGCTACCAAGAGGTCATGGCCTGCTAAGATTGGGTATTGTTCATTGGCTTTAGCAAACGGACCTAGCTGGTGACTTGGCCATAACAGTTGTGGAGTGGTAGGGATATGTTGCAATTATGGCAGAAGGGGAGGTTAAAAACAGAGTATGACTTCAGAGAGTCTCTGGAGTTAAATTTTTAAAATACACATCTCTCCTCTATGACTCCATGGAGAGATGGGTAGGTGGGAAAATTAATAGGCACTGAAGAAAACTTGTTTACTGTTTACGTTTTTAAAACCTCTGGCTGGTAACTTGTTTCCCATGTTTAAAAGCTGTTGCCTAGTTTGCTGTTGAGTTGGGTAAGTTTTTTCTATTTTTTAAAAACAGGGATATGTGGTTACTTTGACTCTTGGTCCACATCAGAATTTCCTTTTGAACACACACACATATTTTGGAGAAGGTGCTTACATAATAGGAGCTCAAAATAGTTTAGTTCCTAGGGATCAGGCACAATCACACATATTCCTGTTTGGTCAGCCCACATTGCACAACCGCCACCAAGCCTTGGGTCCCTTCATTCTTGGAGTTCTGACATTTGTGCCATATCCCAGCCAGCCTCCATGAGGTCTCTGTTTTGTAAAAGCTAAAGGGCAACATATTTTATTTTTAAATTAAACAAAATTAAAATTGATTTTGTTTTGAGACTTATGAGAATTTCGCAGTGCACTCCGAGATAATTGGTCACGCCCTGGGGTGTTGCATAAGAAAATATAGCCCTGGTTGGGTACTTTCCATTGTCCCCAAAGATCGCACTCATAGCAGCATCATAACTAGCAAGAAGTGCTGGCTCGGCGCCTATGGCTCAAGTGGCTAAGGCGCCAGCCACATACACCTAAGGTGGTGGGTTCGAATCCCCAGCCTGGGCCCGCCAAACAGCAATGATGGCTGCAACCAAAAAATGGCCAGGCGTTGTGGCGGGCGCCTGTAGTCCCAGCTACTTGGGAGGCTGAGGCAGGAGACTCGCTTGAGCCCAGGAGTTGGAGGTTGCTGTGAGCTGTGATGCCATAGCACTCTACCCAGGGGGATAGCTTGAGGCTCCGTCTCAAAAAAAAAAAAAAAAAAAAAAAAGTGCTGTTGGTGAGAGGAGAGTTTACATGACTGTGGGGGGCACTTGGAGTGATAACGTTTTTACCTGAGCCCACCCGGAAAGAAGCTGTTCGTGTCAGGTTTTTTCTGACTTGGAAAAACCTTAGGACACAGCTTAGGTTGTTGGGAAAAGACATGGCTTGGGAGTCTGTTTTCCTCTCTCTCTACATAACCTGGTTTAACCTTTCCATTTTGCCCATTGGGAAAAAGCCTGATTATATTTGTAGTTACTGCCTCTTTAGTGATATCAAACCACCAAATACCGTGTGTGTGTGTGTGTGTGTGTGTGTGTGTGTGTGTGTCTCAAGGGAGAAGGGAGGAAAGAAAGGAGAGAGAGAGTGAGAGTGAGAGTGTTTTTTTTTAAATAAGGTGACACCGAAGTATCATTAGCATAATTGACCCCTGCTGGTTCGGCTTATATTTTTTGATTAATTTCAAATATGTATCTCTAAATATTTCAAAACAAATAACAAGGAGATTAAAAAGTGAATCATACATGTGGTCTCTTTAAAGCACAATTACAAACCCAAGTCTCATTTGGGAAACAAGATGGGCTAATTGCATTTTGACATTTAGGACACATCAGTTCTTTGGTTGCGTAGGAGGTTTATTAGGCATTTGGTAGCCCATCCTGAATTTGGGGGAAGTCTTTTCATTATTTATATGCCTTCTACTGGAGGAGCTGCAGAGAACTTGGTAACTAATTAGTTTTGCCTTTGAGCTTTTCTTCTCTCTACTGTGGTGGGCAAACAGTTTGCTGGAACAAAAGAGATAATAAAATATAATATCTGGCATGCATTGCACATTTAATGCTGTGACAGGTATCATGCCAATCACTTGACATGTGTTAACTCAATTCTGTAAGAGTAGCTATGTTATTCCCAGTATATAGAGGAAGAGTTTTAGCTAAGTGACTTGGCTGAGGTTGTACAGCTAGGGAGTTAGATGGGATTCCATCTCAAGTGGTCTGATTTCATAGCTCATGCTTTTAACTCTATACCAACTGTCAATTCCTATTGATTAAGATCTGTGTGTTTTAATATATCTGGGTAACTTTCCTCTTTTGTAGGAAATACTTGAAAATGTTAGTTTGGTGGCTTATAAACTCATTGGGCAAGGTTAGTTATAAATAAAGAGGTGGGGCCAGTAGTAAGGAAAATGCAAATTAAAATTAATGCTGTACCAGTTTTTCACCATCTCACTGAAAAATTGAATTAGTATCCAGTGCTGTCAAGGGTGAGGAACACATACTCATATATGTGACTGGGAGTAAAAGATGGCTTCAACTTTTGGGGAATGTAATTTGGAAGTATTTAGTAAAGTTAATAGACCATTTGACCAAGCAAGGAATTGATCTTGTAGTCATCTGTTCACCAGTACATGAGGATATAGGTGCCAGGATTTTCTTCTTCTTTTTCTTTCTTTTTTTTCCCCCTGACAATGTTGTTTTTAATTGCAAAAAAACCTCGAAACACTGGGAAGTGTAGAATGGTTGAGTAAATTATGTCACATATATAATACTGGAGTTTTGGGCAACTAGTGACCAACATTGTTTGCTTTCCCTCCTAGATACGGCACCAACTTGGAAATAAGACCCAAGAGACAGAGGAAGATCAAAACATTGTCTTTATTAATGATAAAGCTGATAGACCACAATGTTTCTTTACCCTCAAATGAGACTGACTTACCCACCCAGTTACTGGTTTTGTTGCGCAAACACCTAAGACCCCTGGGGGAGGACTACACTATTCCACAGTTCTATGCAGGGAGCACAGAGCCGAGAATGCCCTGTCAAAAGGCAGGCTAGGTCCTATAGGGATATGTCCCCAAGGGCCTGCTCAGCCCTCTTTTCAGTTCAGCAGTTGGTAAGGTCAGTCCTTTTTCCTTGGGGGGAACCGGGAGTGAGGGGCTCAGGAAAGAGAGAAGGTGGAAATGTTCCTCCCATTTTTTTTTTTTTCTTAAGGAATGGCATGGAAATTACCTTCTCTCTTTGAAAATCTAAGAAATGGGGAATCTTCGCCACCCCCCCCATACTATGAAACATTATGATGTAGCTTTAAAAAGTACAAGTTAGCCCAATATAAGTTGACATGTAAAGATGCCCATCTTTTGTTGAATGAAAAAGTCAAGTGACAGGGTAGTTTTTCTACCAGGATTATATTAAACTAAAGAAGAAGCCAATATAATTAGGTATGTTTTTGGTATATTTCCAATACTTTGGAAAAGTATTAAAGAATATGCTCCAGTGTACCAAGAAGGAAGACTGATGGTGGGTGTAGAAGATCAGGGCTGAGGGACTGGAAACTTTTTTCATGTACGTCTCTGTATTCAATTTGTTAAAATGAACTTTTATTTTATAATTAAATTAGATGAAAAAATAAACTCTATGGATTTTTTCAGGTGACTTTCTCTGGATGTGGTTTTACTACATGCCTGGAAGAAGGAACTGTAGATATAATAGTTTTCATTCAGTCTTGGGAAGGTAGCATATTGCTTTGATTTGCTTGGATGACTTTCACCTGTTCTGTGTGAACCATTTGGTATCCTTATTCATTTTTAAGCCTTCTGTGAAAAGTTAGGTATGCAGTGTGCTGAACCTTTCTTGTGGTCCTCTGCCAGTTTCCAAGGCAGGGCGTATGCAGTGACAAGGAAGTGCTAGGGAGCCCAGATGCCACTACGTTTTGTTAGCTAACACGTGTGGATTATTTATCCATCAAAAAACTATCACCCAAAATAGATGCCATAGTTCATGTTGGACATGTAGTTTTTGTTTTTTTTTTTTTTAGACAGAGCCTCAAGCTGTCCCCCTGGGTAGAGTGCAGTGGCATCACAGCTCACAGCAATGTCCAACTCCTGGGCTCATTCTAGTCTCCTGCCTCAGCCTCCACAGGCGCCTGCCACAACGCCTGGCTATTTTTTGGTTGCAGCTGTCATTGTTGTTTGGTGGGCTTGGGCTGAATTCGAACCTGCCACTTTAGGTGTATGTGGCTGGTCCCTTAGCCACTTGAGCCACAGGTGCCAAGCTGGACATGTAGTTTTGAATCCATTTATAAAGAGGAAGCAGATCTGACCATGGAGTCAGGAGACTGTGGTCATGGTTACCTTCTCTCTCTATGGACCAGTTTCCTTAATCACAAATTGAGGTGCTCAGACTATGTGATTGCTGACAGCCTAAGATTCTCTTGTCTATTTTATGCCTGATTTAATTACAGGTGCTTGTTGACTTATGGTGGGGTGGTGTTCCAATAAACCCATCATTAAGTTGAAAATATAGGAAGTTAAAAATGCACTTAATACACCTAACATCATGGCTTAGCTGAGGCTATCTTAAGTGTACTCAGAACACTTACGTTTGGCTACACCTGGCAAAGTCATCTATCACAAAGCCTATTTTATAGTGAAGGGTCGACTGTCTCATGTAATTTATTGAATTTGCTGTCCTGAAAGTGAGAAACAAAGTGGTTATATGGGTACTTGAAATACTGAATGCATGTTGCTTTTGCACCCTTGTAAAGTAGAAAAGTCATAAATCAAACCATCATATGAGGTCTGACAGTTAAGATTGAGAATTTGCCTCCATGTGCTCATGTTGGCAGCACTGTATAAACAACTCAGTAAGGTTTTATAACCTTGGTATATCAGTGTCTCACAGCTGTGTTCGTGTGGACACGTGGCAGTGTCTTGCTGAGTGGCATTCATTATTGTTGTATGTTTTTGTGTGCTGTTTAGAGAGTACTGGACCTTGGATTAGAACAAAGAACAAACATTAAATTTCTTGTTAAACTTGGCAAAAGTGGAAGTGAAATCAAGATGTGTTAGTGCAAGTGTATGCAGATAATGCCATGAAGAAAATGGCAGTATATGAATGGTTAAACATTTTTCTGAGGGGAAAGAAAGTGATGAAGAGAGGTCAGGGTGGACGGTCATGAGCAGAACTGATGAAAATATTGCAAAAATTCATCAAATTGCATCAGAATCATTGAAGCAAAGCAGACCAGGTAAACATGGATAGAGTAACAGGAAAATCTTAACTGAAAATCTTGGCATGAGAAAGAGGTACACAAGAATGGTCCCAAAGGAGGTCACCAATGAACAAAAGCAAAGGAGAGTCAAAGCCTACCCAGACCTTTTGGAGAGGTAAAATTATTATTTGTGCCCTGTTATCACTGGTGATGAAACATGGGTGTACCAATATGACCTTGACACAAAGCATCAGAATGCCCAATGGAAGTCAGCCAATTCTCCACAATCAAAAATGTTCTGTCAGTCCAAATCCAGAGTCAAAGTGATGTTGCTAAACTTTTTGATACCAGAGAGATTATTCATCATGAATTTGTACCAATGGAACAAATAATTAACCAAATTTACTATTAGACGGCCTGAAATGAAAAAGTTAGACAAAATGGCTGAACACTTGCGTGCAGGTAGGCTGCATGAAAAAGTTAGACAAAAATGACCCAAACTTTTGCCAACAACTCGTCATGGCTCTTGCATCACAATAGTGCACCAGCTCACACAGCACTGTCTGTGAGGGATTTTTTTAGCGGGTAAACAACTGTATTGGAACACTCTCCCTTCTCAGCTGATCTGGCCCCCAGTGACTCTTTTCTTACCCAAAGATATAGGAAATAAAATACTGAAAGACTCAAGAATCAGGACACCTGAATCTAGAGTCCCAACTCTAATGTTCAGAGGCCACATGACCAGGGCCAGGTCAGTCACTGTCTCTGGGCCCCAGTTTCCTCATCTGGGAAATGAGGCATTGAAATTATGTGAGAAGGTTGAATTAAATGAACCATAGCATCATGGCTAGGCAGAAGGGTTCAGGAACCAGACTTCCTGAGTTTAAATTCCTATGTTGCTTCTGACTAGGTGTATGATTTTTGGCTGAATTTTGTAAACCCTGTCTGAATGATTTTCCTTATCTGTGTAATGGATGCTTTAAAGAACTTGACAGCAGTGAAGGTAAAAGGAGACAGGCAAGAAGACTTACAACAGTTGCTAGAATGAATACCATAAATGCTAGCCATCATTATTATTATTATTATTTTCAGACACAGTCTCACTTTGTCACCTTTGGTAGAGTGCCATGGTGTCACAGCTCGCATCAACCTCAAACTCTTGGGCTCAAGTGATTCTCTTGCCTCAGCCTTCCAGGTAGCTGAGAGTACAGGCACCTGCCACAATGCCAGCTATTTTTAGAGACAGGGTCTTGCTCTGGCTCAGGCTAGTCTCGAACCTGTGAGCTCAGGCAATCCACCCACCTCAGCCTGCCAGAGTGCTAGGATTACAGGCGTGAGCCACTGTGCCTGGCTTCATTATTATTATTATTATTATTAACTGATGAACAATGGGATTAACTCTAATGGGGGCATTTTATTTCCAGAGGAGGCATATCTGCATGTTTGTGGATAGGGTTTCTCGGGACTCCTAAATGGGTTGCATTCTATGCAGACTTCCCTGCCTACTGGGCCAAGGCTTGTAAGTATATGATTTACAGACAGGCCAGCTGGTGGTGGACCCTCAAAGGGTATCACCTAATTTCAGGGCTTTTTCTTACTATGACCAAGGAGGCAGCATAATTGTTCCTCACCTCCCTCCCCTTACATACATTGGAGTCAGCTTTTAAAGGGCTTTCATTCCAGATCATAACTATTTCATGTGGCATAATATTTGCAGAATAAGGTAAGCCAAAAGTCTTGTACAATTTAAACTCTAAACAAATGTATAAGAATTCTTTCTCTGAGTAGTAAGAAAAAGATTGTTTCCTTGTAGGGGAACTGGATGACTTTAAACTGGTGAAGGAAGGTTGGTATGTGAGTATACAAATTCCGTAGAGATGAGAGAAGAGAGAGAGAAAGAAGAGAGGAAGAGAGAGATATTACACAAGCCTGAAAGGATAGTTGTTGGAAAGGACTTTCAGTCCTACCATCTTAATTCAAACCTCCCCCTGAACAAGAGCTACATCTTGAAAGGCAGATGCGTGCAGATGGAGCACCTCAGTCTGACTGTTGAGACCAGCCTGAGCAAGAGTGAGACCCCATCTCTACTAAAAATGAAAAACTGAAGCATGAGGATTGCTTGAGCCCAAGAGTTGGAGGTTGCTGTGAGCTATGATGCTGTGGTACTTCACCCAGGTGACAGAGTGAAACTTTGTCTCAAACCCCCCCCCCCAAACAATAACAATTTGAAACAAAAGCCAAAGAATAATGACCCTGCTCAACATGGATAAGCCCATAATAGGCTAACAGGCTTTTGACAGACATAGGAGCAGGCAGGCAGGGGCAGTAATGAAAAGCCCCTCTTGGGAGCTGTTTTTAGTGGCTGAAGCACCTCTAGACTGGTAGGGGCTTTCACCTAAGGCCAAGGCTCACAATATCCCAGACAACCTTTGGTTAGGGTCTTACCTACTTTCTATTTGTAGGATCAAAGATGATAAAAATCGTTTCATTCTGTGTGTTTTGAGTAGAGGATTTTATTGGGTGGTGCTGTAGGCTGAACTGTGTTTCCCTGGAATTCAAATGTTCAAGTCTTAACCCCCAGGTGCCTTTGAGTGGGACTGTATTTAGACACAAAGCTTTTAGAGAAGTAATTAAGTTCAGTGAGGTCATTAGCGTGGTGCCTAATCCACTAGGAGGCCTTGTAAGAGGAGGTGATGAGGATGCAGACACACTCAAGAAAGGAGACCTGGTAAAGACACAGGGTGAAGACAGACGACTTCTACAAGCCAAGGAGAGGGGCCCCAAGGCAGCCATCCCTGCCCACGACGCCTTTATCCCAGAGTCCCGCTCCAGAACTGTGAGAAGAGAAGTCTCTGATGTTTAAGCCATCCCTCTGGGGTGCTTTGTTACGGCATCCCTGGCAGCTACTCCATCCTCCCTAAGTGGTGACATTCTGGACACAGCGTTGGGAGTTGAGGAGGAGCAGGACAGAGTACTGAGTAAGAACTCAGCCAGGTTTAAAACCCTCCTCTACCTCTCCCTGACTTTGTGACTTGCATTACTGTGCTTTACTGTTCTGTTCGTCGTTTTCCCCTTTGCAGAGTGAGAGGGAGCTGCTTCCTAAGGTTGTTGGAGGACTTCAGTGGGGCCCTTTGTGTAAGGGTTATCACTGTGCCTGACACGTGGGAGGCACCCGGTGAATGGCGTTTATTGTTATGACGAGACAAAATATTAGCAAAAAATATCAATCAGACGTTTGTTTGGTTATAAGTTATGCACATTGATTATCAATCCTAAATAATATTTGCTTATCCGTGAACGTGGAAAAAAATGGGCTCATTAGAGATTTAAAAATACTTCTTGCTGATGTTCCAAGGAGCGTGAAATGAAAGTCTAACAAGGAACCCTTTGAAAGTGCAGAGTAACTAAAGCGTATGGTACAAACACTTTTTGTTCTGTGGTACAGAAAGAAATAGCATTTTGAAGACTCTTCCTCAGCCACATTTTTTTTTGTAGGGAACAATGCAAAACAGTACTGTTTGTGGCGGAAGAATGGTTTGTCTTTAAATAAGGAATTGTTTAATAAGATCGGTTTTGTCTTGGAGCATATTGGGCAGGGTTGCTGAGAAGAACATTCCAGGCCTGGGCAGTGGCCTGCACCTCATTGGTGCGTCACCGGTAAAACCATGGTTGTAGGGAAAATAATTTTGGACGGTTGATATTTGCTGTTTATTAAATATCATAGCATATTTTGCCTCTCTTCATGAAGAGAAAGGGAATGTTTTAGCTCCTGGCAACGTTTATTTATTTATTTTTATTGGAAGCATATGAAGGTCATGGAACGGAAATTCCCCAACCATGCCTTTCTCGCAGCCCATCGGAGAGCTTGAGGACTTGCACTGGAAAATTGTAGCACAGTTTAATTGTGGTTTGGTGACATAAGAAGTCAAAACACTTGGGCATGTGTTTTATTTCCTTGTGATGACTTTGAAATCTTGCAAGAGCTGAGGAAATCGAGCTTTTGCTGAATCTGAGTTATGTCAGTCTTGCTTGTGTTCAGGAGTCTGATCAAAACAGCCGCGCTCTACTGCGTCCTCACGGAGGCGCAGACGGGCCCACAGTACTTTAACTCTGGCGGCCATGTTGTTCAGAATCAGGAAGGAAAGTGCCACTTTCTTCGCCTCTCTGGAGGGAGTAGATCAGTACAAATGTAAACTTTGCCATGTTCCTTTTAAACATGAAGGGGTTATTAAAGAACATCAGGACACTTTTTTGTTAAGTTGTATTTTATTTTTAATTGACAAACGATAACTGTATATATTTAGGGGGTAAAATGTGCTGTTCTGATACATGTGTATATTGTGAAATGATCAAATCGGGTTAGTTAGCCTATGTGTCACCTCAAACATCTGTCAATTCTTTGTGTTGGGAACATTTAAAAATCCCTTCTTTTCACTATTTTGAAATACACTATACATTATTATTAACTGTAGTCACCTTGCCATGTAATAGATCACCAGAACTTTTTCTTTCTGTCTTACTGTAACTGTACCTGTAGACGAGTGTATCGTACCCTACAGTGCCCAGGTTCTGGTGACCACCGTTCTGCTCTAGCTGATGAGTGGTAGAGGTTAGTCTTAGCACTGTGAACCTTGCTCTGTGTTGCCTTTCTGCTCATAACCACTTGCTCTGTTGCTGGTCAGAGGATGAGAGGTCACAGTTACTCAGCAAAATTATTACTGAAGATAGAGACTGAGGCAGGGGTATCACTCGAGGCCAGGAATTTGAGACTAGTCTGGGCAACATAGAGAGTCCTTGTTTCTTTAAAAAAAAATTAGCCAGGGGTGGTGGTGCTCACCTTTAGTCTCAGCTACTTGGACGCTTGAGGCAGGAGATGGCTTGAGCTCAAGAGTTCAGGGCTACAGTGAGCTATGAACATGCCACTGTATTCCAGCCTGATCAATAGATCCAGACCCCATTTCAGAAAAAGCAAAACAAAACAAAACAAAACTATCATTGAAGATAGGTCTTTTTTTTTTCTCTTATATTTGTTATAATTTGGATCTCTTCTTATGGGTGTTGGATCATTTGGATCTCTTCTTATGGGTGTTGGATCATAAAATGTGGTTCTTTTCCTGTTTAGGAAGACATGATCCGGTCTGGATCATGGGTTTGGGTTTGTTTCTAAACTTTAGTATATTGTTTCCCTAACTTGGGTGTTTCTCTAATGTGGATAAAGAGTCCTTTTCAGTTTCAAGTGCTTGCAGTCACCACGGTTTAAAATCTGTATCATCTTAGGCCACTGCTTTGATTTCCAGAGCTGCATAACTTAAAAAAAACAAAAACTTTCATTATGGAAAATTTCAAACACATGTCAAAGTAGAAGGATTAGTAGAGTGAACTTTCATGTGCCTGACACTCAGCTTCAGCTGTGTTTGACTCAGGGCCATTTTGCTCCATCAACTGTGTTCTGCCAAGGTTTCCTAACTTTGGCACTTATTGTCATTTTGAACTGGAGCATTCCCTCTTGAGGGAGGCTGTACTGTTCCTTTTAGGATGTTCAGCAGCATGCTGGCCTCTGCCTGCTGGATACCAGTAGCACTCCCACTCCACTAGTTAGGGCAGCAGCCCCAAATGTCCCCTGGGGGGCAAATCATCCCTCCTTGAGAACCACTGATCTCAGGCCACTCTCCATATTCCCCTTAGATTATTTGGAAGCAGAACCCATACATCACACCAAAATGATTTCAGGATATATATCTAAAAGATAGGCCCTCCAATTTTGATGACCCTTTACAGAGAAAAAGGTCAAAAATCTAACTCTGTTGCTATCTGAATTGTCGTCCTGGGAGCTAGCCACATTTGGGTGCAGAGATGGTCGTCAGTTCTACCAGCCACCAGTGTTGATGTGAGCTAGCTGACACAGAGTAGCTCATGTCACACTCCATCTGGTAACTGGTGAAAAAGAATTGTGGTAAGCCACACATAACATGAAATCTACTATTTTAATCATTTTAAGTGTGCAGTTTTGTGGTATTAAGTACATTCACATTATTGTATAACTATCGCCACCATCGCTCTCTAGAATTCTTTTTATCTTGCAGAACTGAAACTCTGTACCCACTAAACATTAACTATATTTTCTTAACCCAGCGTCTGGCAGCCAGCCTTCTGCTTTCTGTCTATACGTTTGCCTATTCTCATACCAGTGGAATCATTCTGGTCCGCATTTGTGCGTTTGTGATGGGCTTTTAGTCACTTCGCAGAATGTCTTAAAGGTTCATTCCTGTATGTGTGTATACACCGTTTGTTGATTCACCCATCTGGTTAGCTTCCACATTTTGGCTTTTGTGAATAACGCTGTGGTGAATATGAACATATAAAATACCTATGCCAGATCCTGCTTTCAGTTATTTCGGGTTTATACCTAGAAGTGGATGTCAGTTACTGGATCCCATGGCAATGCTACGCTTGGCTTTTGGAGGAACTGCCCTATTGTTTTCCATACTGGCTGTACCATTTTACTTTCCCACCAGCAGTGCATGTACTTGGGTTCAAACGTCTTTATATCCACATGAACACTTGTTATTTATTTATTTATTTTTTTAGTATAATAGCCGTCCTACTGAGTATAAAGTATATCTCATTGTGATTCAGCCTGCTTTGTAAGACTACATCTGATAACTGAAAAGCAAGCCTGTTTCTGCTAGAACCCTCCTCCTGTTAGAACTGAGGGGTGATGGTGTGTGTTTTCACTCTTGCTTTAGGAAAATTTGCCATAGGACGATTTGCCGTGGAGCGTTTAGCTAACCGTCCGTTGGGAAGAGGGTGGTGGAGTGGTTTGTGTCTGCATGTAGAGGGCAACTTTTAATCCACGATGAAGTCTTGAGTTTGGCATTTAACATTAACAGTCAAGGAAAAGAATTCTGGCATTAAAAGATAAACATAGGCATGTTAACATTTTAAAGAGTTTATTTGAACATTCAGTAACTCATGAATCTGGCTGTGCCAGATTACAAGCAGTTCTGGCTCTACCCAACAGGATGTGAGGGGAAAACTTTCATAAGGTGTTTAAGGAAGCAAAGTAGAAAACATATGATTGGTTAAAGGGGACATTCCCTAGTTAGATGTTAGTTGGTAGTTCTGGACTGGTGAAGTCTCTAGTTAGAGCTTAGTTGTTTTCTGATTGATGAAGTCTCTAGGTAGAGCTTAGTTCCTTTCTGATCAGTGAAGTCTCTAGTTAGAGCTTAGTTGGTGGTTTCTGACTGGTGAAATCTCTAGTTAGAGCTTAGTTGTTTTCTGATTGCTGAAGTCTCTAATTAGAGCTTAGTTGGTGGTTTCTGACTGGTGAAGTCTCTAGTTAGAGCTTAGTTGCTTTCTGACTGGTGAAGTCTCTGGTTAGAACTCAGTTGGTGGTTTCTGACTGGTGAAGTCTCTAGGTAGAGATAATTTGGTCTTCTGATTGGTAAAACTTGTTTTGTTTTCCTGGGATATGATCATTTGCTCTGAGTTGAATTTCAGATTCTTATTTTGGAACCCAAGGTGCTAGAGCCCAGGCAGCCTAATGGATTCCTGGATTTTTTTTTTTTTTTTTTTTTGAGACGGAGCCTCAAGCTATCCCCCTGGATAGAGTGCCATGGCATCACGCTCACAGCAACCTCCAACTACTGGGCTCAAGCGAGTCTCCTGCCTCAGCCTCCCAAGTAGCTGGGACTACAGGAGCCTGCCACAGCGCCGGCCATTTTTTGGTTGCAGCCATTGTTGTTGTTTGGCGGGCCCGGGCTGGGGATTCGAACCTGCCACCTTAGGTGTATGTGGCTGGTGCCTTAGCCGCTTGAGCCACAGGCGCCGAGCCGGATTCCTGGATTTTTAAAAAAACACTAGTTACCATGGAATACTATGCAGCCCTAAAGAAAGATGGAGATTTTATCTCCTTCATGTTTATATGGATGAAATTAGAAAATGTTCTCAGCAAAGTATCTCAAGAATGGAAGAAAAAGTATCCAATGTACACAGCCCTATTTTGAAACTAATTCATAGCTTTTATAGGAATGTCATAGCCTAATTATAGCCTCAGAATATGAGAAGGGGGTGGGAAAGGGGAGGCGAGGGGCATGGATGGGGGGAGGGAGGGTGATTGGTGAGGTCATCTCTATGGTTTATCTTACAAGGGTACAAATGAATCTTTCTAAAAGCAGAGTATGAATGTCTTAACTCAATAACTAAGAGAATGACATGAAGGTTATGTTAACCAGTTTGATGAGAGTATTTCAGAATGTATATGAAAACAGCACACTGTACCCCATGATTGCATTAATGTACATAGTTATGCTATAAGAAATAAAAAACAAAACACAACAACAACAAAAAAACACTAGTTAGATATAGAACCAGAGATCATTAGAGCTGAAATATCCATCAGATCCAGTTCTCCCAAAGCAGACATTTTGGAAATAAAGGGATTGAAGCCCCAGAACAGATAAGTTTCTTGGCTTGAAGGTAGGGATGGTGTCTTGTGCACTGTCCCCAAGACCTGGCATATAGAGTCAACCAGTAAGTAAGTGTTTGTGGAATTAAGCAGTGGAGTGCCCAGCCATCCAGCTGATTTCTTGGTATCTTAGAGTCAGATCCCATTCAGTGAGCTACAAATGATATACAGTGACTGAAAGGAACTACACATTGCATTACGGTGACTGAAAAATGGCAGACTGCTTCAAGGACCAAGCGAGTCCTCTCTTTCTCTTTTTCTGGGTAAACAGATCAGATGTGGTTTTCCCACAGTGAGGCACTGTCTTCCTTGGGGATAAGTCTCGAGTGGTTTTGGAAAAACCATTCCAGTTCTGGAGACCCTCTGGAGGCTGAGGAGGCCTACCTCCAATGAGTCATGGCTGCCCAGCTTTTAATCACTCTTAAATCTGTTCCCTTTCACCCTGCCCCAAAGCTTGCAAGTCCAATCTCCTTGCCCTTTGTGGTTTTCTTCATTCTGGGGAATCCCACTTCTTCCTGGATGCCTCCGTCGGTTTCTCTCTGTATATTTATGGGTTTTTTTTGGAGACAGAAAAAGAAAAATGTCACTATGTTTATGTTGCCTCGGTAGAGTGCTGTGGTGTCACAGCTTACAGCAACCTTAAACTCTTGGACTTAAGTGATTCTCTTACCTCAGCCTCCCAACTAGCTGGGACTACAGGCACCTGCCACAACGCCCGGCTATTTTTTGTTGTTGTTGTCGTGGTTGTCGTCGTCGTTTTTAGCAGGCCTGGGCCGGGTTCTAACGTGCCAGACCCAGTGTGTGAGGCTGGCACCCTAACCGCTGAGCTACGGGCACAGAGCCTCTCTGTATATTTCTGAACTAGGTGTTCCCAGTCTTGTTTGATATTGGAATTACTTGGAAGCTTTTCAAAGCCCTGATGCCAGGCCCATTAAATCAGAAGGGTTAGGGCTAGAATCCAGGCCATAGTATTTTTTAATGTTCTTAACCTCCATCAGTTTTAACCTAGTTCATCTTCCAGATCTTTGAGGTCTTTAGAGCACATAATGCAATAAGTTCTTCAAAGAAAAAACAGACCGCTGGTAGGGATTTAGTTTAATCTATAGATTAGTTTGGGAGCAGTACCATTTTATCAATGTTAATATCCCGATTCATGAACACTGGACGTCTTTCCTTTTATACACATGTTCTTTAATTTCTTTCTTTCTTTCTTTTTTTTTAGAAACAGAGTGTCACTTTGTTGCCCTTGGTAGAGTGCTGTGGCATCACAGCTCACAGCAACCTCCAACTCTTGGGCTTAGGTGATTCTCTTGCTTCAGCCTCCTGAGTAGCTGGGACTACAGGCACCTGCCACAACACCTGGCTATTTTTTGTTGCAGTTTGGCTGGGGCTGAGTTTGAACCTGCCACCCTCAGTATCTGGGGTTCACGCCCTTTTATACACATGTTCTTTAATTTCTTTCCACCAATTTTGTAGTTTTCAGTGTGCAGATCTTGTATTTCTTCTGTTAAGATTTTCCTAAGTATTTTGTTCTTTCGATGCTGTTGTAAGTGAAATTGGGTTGTTAATTTTCTTTTCAGATTATTTCTAGCATATCAAAATAAAATTAACTGTTGTATTTTGGATCAGAAAAGAAAAGAAAAACCAGGGCTGGACAGTAGTTGAGCAATAAAAACCAGCTTTTATTCAGGACTATTGCAATAGGGAAAAAGAGACTTCAGAATAGATCTGATCTCAACTCTGAATACAGCATGAATAAGTGGGAATTGATAGCCAAGTAGTGGAGGTGAGTGGATGCAAAATTTCTAAGAAGCAGCACCAGGGTAAGGGGTATTTTGGCTAAATTGACCTAAAGGGATCCTTGCTGAAGACAGGCCAGGGTGACCAGACACCACTCGGGGCATGGTGGAGGATGGGATCAGATATCAAGGGTGATCAGATATTGGAGGATGTCAGGGGTTCTTTCTAGAACTGGATTTTACAAGAAAATACACCAAGGAGAAGGTTTATTAATAGCCTAACTAAAGTTTGGTCAGTTCATACAAAGTTACTGTTACTTGGCAATTTCTTGGAAGTTATTTGTGTCCATTCCCCAGTTAGATGTTAAGCTCCTTGAAGGGAGGGAACATGCCTCCTGAGTAGCTGGGACTATAGGTGCCCTCCTATAAGTACCCCATTAATTTTTTCTATTTTTAGTAGAGACGGGGGTCTCCCTCTTGCTCAGGCTGATCTTGATCTCCTGAGCTGAGCCGATCCTCCTGCCTTGGCCTCCCAGAGTGCTGGGATTACAGGCCTGACCTGGTGGCCTTGATCATAGGGTTTTGACTTTCCAGTTGCTAATTCCTTGCTGAAGCGATTGTATTTCTACTGCTAAGTCCTTGCTAATGTGATTATATTTCTATGTATATGTGTGTGCTTGCACAGTTGTTGGATTGTTTATTTATCCTTTATCAAAAGATAAGACAAAATCCTGCAGGGTAGGCTCACATGTCACTTCTTAGTCCTTCAAGGAAGTGAAGGTGGGGAGTAGTGAGGACAGGTTTCTGGAAAGGCTGGCGAGGCGTAATTTTCAAACCCAGGAAATTCAATGTGGTCAGTTTTTAAAACCAAAACACAGATTTTCTGAAAGTAGTATTTTCTATGTGTTACAAGGGGTCCATTTGATTTTTTCAAATTCAGACTAATTGTTTTTTACTGGAAAATGAGCTCAAGCTGATATCTGCTCCTTTCAACCCTACCTTTTAGCTCAGGCCTAATGAATTTCGTTATCAGCTGCAGTTTATATTTTTGCATAAAAAACCTACTGAGGTGGAAATTGAGGGTTTATTCATATCTCCAATCTCTTTTCCATTAAGTGCCTTCTAAAAGTGAATTAAGACTGACGTTTTCATTGAATACTTTGAAGCATTAGAATTATCCTTCTAATTTTAACGAATGGTTAAACCACTAAAGGTATTTGGAATTTGATTTGTGCAGATTTAAGTTGCAAAGGTATATGTTTATTTTTTTTACAAAGTCAGCTGATCTCTCCTGTAGATTTCAGGGAATTCTTTTGTTTTCTTTTAGGCAAAATATTCCCGAGAGAGAGAGAGAGAGAGAGAGAGAGAGAGAGAGAGAGAGAGAGACCACTGAGATTTTTCTAAGGAGACGTGGTGTCTGCCTTGCATAATCAGACAGAGTCGGCACTGGATGGTTAATGCAGGGCTGTGCCTCTTTTGGTGGCTTTTGTTATGTCCCACCTTGACTTTGAAGAATGCTGTTACTAATTTAAAATGAGAGAATTAGAGTCAGAAAGCAGCTATTGAATGCTTTGGAGAAGCATTTGATTTCCTACGTTGCCAAACTTTGTTATCTCTAAAAAAACCACATTCTTTGTCCTTGGGTGTGCTGTGCTGGGCAGCTGTGAAGGAAACCCAGCAAAGAGAGCTCCTGTCACTTTAGACCCTTTGACATGAAAAGCCACCTGTGGGGGGTGGGAAAGCAACCCTGGCCAGTCTTACAGGGTTGGAGAAGAAACTATTGAGTTTGTCACTTCTCATTTCATGTTGAGGGGACAGTTATCATTTCTCTTATTTGTTTCCTCTTGAAAAGTGATACTCTGCTGGGAGTAAAACTCAAATCCAAGTCTGAGGTGCGTTTGGAGGTGAAAGCCTATAAAAAGATGAGAACAAATTCACGCACAGGCCCCGCAGTAAAGGTTTCTTTTCTCTCCTCCCCCCACCCGCAGGTGAATTTCGTGGCATGCCAACTTTTTGCGTTGTTTGCTGCTTTTTGGTTTCGCCTCTACCTGAGTCCTGGTAAAACAAGCCCGGATGTCAGGCACATGTTTGCTACCATTTTTGGCATCTATTTTGTCATCTTTTGTTTTGGCTGGTGAGTATGAGTTGCACTAATTCTTCTATTGATCATTTGTGTGTTTCGTGGCAGTGTTCATGGCATTGCGTTAAGGTAAGAACGAGATGGTGTTGTAGAATACCATGGTGTGAAGTATATATTGTAAAATGTTATGGTGCTCTAAAACTTTATTGTAAGATTTCGGGGACATTGCAGAATCTCCAGTTACTGCCAAAACCCTGGAACCAATAAATTGACTATCCATCCATTGGAAGTCAGTGCAGTAGATTTTTTTTTTAGACGTCTACAGATGCCCCCACCTCTCTCACGTAAATGGGATGCTGTAAGGTTTAATTTTTCCCAGTGAGTGCCCTTTCTTAACTGTAGAGATGTTGGAGTAGTTCTTGCTTTACTGCTAGAGATACTGGTGTTTTGCACTTTGTTAGAGTAGAACAGTGGCTTTACTGCAGCTCTTAGGGAACGTGAATCTTTCTTTAGCAGAGAAAGCCAGTATACCGTGACTCTCTTTGTTGGGAAACTGGGCAGATACCCTTGGGAGTAGTAGCACTTCTTAGGGAAGAAGTTTTGAGGCCCTGCATTTCTAGAAATAAAGTATCTTCAGAAAATTTATGAATTTGTTGAGGGTCCTGTATTAGATTATTGCCTCTAATCCTTCAACAAAAATTTGAGAAAGGATCAGTATTTTGAATCAGCTACCGAGTCTTGGTATCTGGGGAAACCCAATTTTGGTACTGGAACCTTAAAATTTATAAAATAAAGTCCCAAAGAAATAACCCACCTGTGAGCAGCTCTGAATTGTAACATATGAAAAAAATATATAAGCATTCCATTTATGGATTCCTGACATTACTAGTGCTATAGCCAACAAACTGTGTTGTGACTTCTTGGGGTCATTTCATGATAAAATGTTTTAATTACACAGGATATGAATACTTGATTTATTTTCTCTTAAGTAAACTCACATTTACTTAAATAAAGTTTTGCAGAGCGTGGAGGTGGAGGAATAGTAGGGGTGGCCAATAGGTGTGTTACTATGAAATACATTCAGTGTCTCCCCCCCCATTTTGTCTTAAAGGTACGTCATACATCTCTTCGTGCTGGTGTTACTGTGCTATGCAATCATGGTCACTGCAAGTGCGTCTAATATTCACAGGTAAGACCTGAGAATGAACAATGCAAGGTGAGGTTCCCTGTGCTCTCTGAAATGTGTTTCCAGAATAAAGACGTGCCTTTCTCATTATTTCGCAAGTGTTGAATCTTAGTTTATCTAGCATATCAGAAGGAGGAATAAAATCTGGGAGTCTTCAGAGAACGGTTTATGAAAAAGGTGGGAATGCCAATTGGACGTCTGGCGAAAGAGATTAGGTAGCACTACTCGTGGACAGGCCCAAACTGGAAACCACTCGAATGTTCACCAGAATGCGGTACAACTCAGCAATAAAAAGGAATGAAAGGCTGATACCCGGCAAGGCTGAATCTCAAAATAAATATGCTGCATGGAGGAAGCCACACAATAGAAAATGCAAGGAGGGTGCAGTGATAAAAGATCAGAAGTTACCTGGGTTGGGAGGGTGCAGGGAGATGTGGAAGAGACCCCAAAGAGGTGTGAGGAAGATTTGGTGGGGGGGGCAGTGGGTTCACTACGTTGAAATTCGTGGTGGTTTTCTGGGTGTATGTGCCAAAATTTACCAAATTGTATACTTTAAATATGTGCAGTAAAACTGCAAAAAGGAAAGATTTCTACTGTGATGTTTGGATTTCGAAGTGCAGAAGTAATTTAATTCTACCTTGAAGGCTCCGCGCTTGGCTAATCAGTGGAGAGACTTGGCGTATCTGTTTTGCATTGTCTCTGTTCCCCGCAGTCTTTCTGCAGACTCAGTATTAACTCTGCCTTTCGGGAGCACTGGAATGTCCATGCTGTGAAAACAAAGACTTCTCTCTCTTGCTCACTGTTGTGTCCTCAGTGCCTGGAACAATACCTGGCACAAGGAAGGGCTCAACAAATATTTATGGAATGAATGACTGAATTAACTTTTCAGAGATCTCCCTTCTTTTATAGCTTCTTTTCACACAGCTTCTCTGAAAAGCAGAGCCTTCTTTCAGCTTCAGAAGGTGCTCTGATTAAGACGCAGTAATTTGCCTTCTTAAAAGCACTGAACTTTAACTTTTCACTGTATAATCTTGTAGTAACATGATGAGTTTATGGTTTTCAAGAGCAAATATTTTTGCATGCTTTTACATTTTATAGTTAACGTGGTAGCCAAATGAGCTCTGAAAATTTGAATTCTAATCTTAACCTCCTCTCAGTATCTTCCTTGAAGGGGATGGTGTCATTCCTTCCAGAAAGGAAATAGGAAATCCATTTTTATAATTTGGAAAGAATGGGTTTTGGACAAGCTTTATGTGATGACTAAATGCTTCTAAAAGCAATTTTTTTTAAAGTAGGGAGCGAAAATGCTTGACTTTTCTTAAACTTGGTTTTGGAAGCAATTAAGTAAATGACGAGTCATCATATTGGTGTGTCTGTAGAGCACATTTCCAAGTACCTTACAAATATAACTTGTCACCCCTCCACACGCTTGTGAGATGCCGGTGGGCGGTGGTCCGTTTTTCAGGGGGTCAGCAACTTACATGCACACGGGGTCTGTTTCAGCCCGGGTTTGCTGTGCTCAGGTTTGCAGGGCTCCATTCCAGTGTGTAGGACGGGAATGCTCTGGCCTTGGCAGGGTGGCTCCCAGGCAGGCCGGGACTGTTTCACCATAGTAACATTGTGGCAGTGGAAGGCTGTCATAAGACCAAAAAGAAAGATGCCAGAACAAGTTCTTCCCCTCTGTCTTTGCTCATGTGGTTGCCAGTGTTGCAGAAATAGGGAATGTTCACAGTGCCTGATGGATGGATGTAAATGTAAAATGTTAAAAAGGAAAAAAAAAAAAAAACTAAGTTGTTTCCTCTTGATTGAGGGAAAGAGCCCTCGAGTGGAGTCAGGAAATCTGGGTCCTTCCAGCAGTGTGAGTTCGGATGTGGTTTCTGTGTTCATGACATTTCCCACCTACGAAGTGTGGGCTGCGTAGTAGTCTGAATGCGAGTTCTGATCAGTACCATGACTTCCTGAGCCAGTAACAAGTTCTGTTATATGGCTGGGAAAAGGAGGGCAGGGTTAGTATTTGCTTCATGTAATATTAACCTATTTCTGGAATGATTGTGTTCAGGATTTGTTTAGAGAGTTCTAGGGGGTATCATCTCTGTTTCCTTCCCCAGCCACTATGTTGGGCAGAGGTCACAGGCATCGATTATCCCACTGGAGCAGAACCTAGTCTGTATCTGCTGGACGCCCTTGTGTGAGCATGTGGTGATGCAGTCAGCAATTCTAGACTCCCTGCTTTGTCCCGGGTCATAAGCCCAGCTCCTCTTAATCCACTAAAGTAGGTAAACTGTTATTGAATGACTCATTTAATATTTTATTTAATATTTCATTTCATTATTTCAAATATGTTCTGTCTAAGATGACGCTGAGAGATATAGATTTTTTTTTCTGAGTTGAGATGAAAGCTCAGAGATAAATAAGCGAACAGTTTGATGAATTTTCACAGAATGGACACACCCGGTGACAGGTCAGCAAGGAGAGTATTACCATTACTCATGTCCGGATCTCTATCATAGCCTGCCTTCCTAGAATGACCACTGTGTCAGCTTCTCCCTCCACGGATTATTTTGCTAGTGCTGAGATTTGAACTCAAGTTGTCTGTCTCTGGAATACACATTCTCTCTGCTGCTTCTGGATTCCTTAGATGTTTTAGGTTTGGCCAGGACATTCCTGTTGTATTGGAACTTGGCACCATCCTTAACAGGTGGAGTCTTGTTACAACAATGAGCTGAGCCTGCGTTACCCTCTGGGCCAGGGAAGGTACTGGTCTGATTCCTGTTGAGCACAGAGGGGTAGCAGCAGGCGTGGCTGCATTCAGAATGGTACTGGGAGAATCTGCCTTTCAAATCTGTTTTGTGTTCCTGCCTTGAGCTTCATAAACTGGAGAGAGGGAACAGTTGCTGGAGGGAAGGAGGCCTGCCTGGTCTCCACTCCAACTCTTTTTTTTTTTTTTTTGTGACAGAGTCTTACTCTATTGCTCAGGCTAGAGTGCCATGGTGTCAGCTTAGCTCACAGCAACTTCAAACTCCTGGGTGTAGGTGATATTCCTGCCTCAACCTCCCAAATAGCTCGGGCTACAGGTGCCTGCCACAGTGCCCAGCTAATTTTTCTATTTTTAGTAGAGATGGGGGTCTTGCTCTTGCTCAGGCTGGTCTTGAACTCCTGAGCTCAAGCATTCCACTTATCTTAGCCTCCCAGTATGCAAGGATTGCAGACATGAGCCACTGCACCTGGCCCTTACTCCAATTCTTAAGGGAGCTGTTTGTTTTTTCCTGGTCATTTGCCTTATTGACCATCTGAATCCAAGGTAGGTAAAAATCTTTTTAAAGAGTAACATCTTTATTTGCAAATAATGGTAAAGAGACTCAAAATATTTTGTATATACAGTAGAACCTACATAGTGGACCACATCCCTACATTGACCGCCTCTTTAAGTTGACCTAATTTTCATAGAACAGACATACACCACATGTACATACCAGTACAGTAGGCCTGGTTCCTTGTGTTGGCCACCTCTATATGTCATCCAGTTTGTTACAGTCCCTTGGGGTGGTCATCTCTACTATGTGTGTGTATATATATGTGCATACTATATATATATTTTTTTTCTTTTTTTTAATTTAGTGACAGGTTCTTGGTATTGCCCAGGTTGGCCTCGAACTCCTGGTCGCAAGCTATTCTTTTGCCTTGGCCTCCCAATGTGCTAGCATTACAGGTGTGAGCCACCATGCCTGGCCTTAATGTTATATTCTGTTTTAAAGTTCATAGAACTCTATTCCTGTTACCTAGATGTGCCTTGCTACCAGATGAATTTTTATTATCCCTACCTTATTATTCCTTAGGTTGATCTAGTTTTCATGAGTTATTTTAATGTTAATATTTGACTTTGATATAATTTAATATCAGAATATACATCTTTCCTGTTTTATGGCTCATGTTTAAAAAGTATGTCTTCTGAGTTAATGTCCGTATCTAATGGGCTCCTGAACCATTTAAAATGTATAATGTGTTCCTTTCAGTTCATTTCAGCCAACACTAACTACTTATGTATCAAGTTAAGGGTGGGACGCTCAAGGTCACCATGAGTTGGGAAGACACATATACGTAACTAATTTCAATGTTATGATTAGGCACATACTAGCATGTTGTATTAGAGATACAGACAGTGGAGTAAGGAATTGTGTGGGGGCTGTCGTGGGAGGGACAGGAGATGGGGTGGTGTGGACAGGGCCAGACTAGACCAAGGGACACTTTTAAGAAATGGCATTGGCTCGGCGCCTGTGGCTCAACTGGCTAAGGCGCCAGCCATGTACACCTAAGGTGGCGGGTTCGAATCCCCAGCCCGGACCCGCCAAACAACAATGACGGCTGCAACCAAAATATAGCCGGGCGTTGTGGCGGGCGCCTGTGGTCCCAGCTACTTGGGAGGCGGAGGCAGGAGACTCGCTTGAGCCCAGGAGTTGGAGGTTGCTGTGAGCTGTAATGTCACGGCACTCTACCCAGGGGGACAGCTTGAGGCTCTGTCTCAAAAAAAAAAAAAAAAGAAATGGCATTGAGGCTAAGCCTTATCTGGAAATTAGGCAGTTTCTAGGTGGACTGTTGGATGGAGAAAGAAGTTGGCAGGCAGAGAAAGGTATCTAGCCTGGAAATATAGGATTTAATTGTGGAATGTGAGCAGTGCTGTATGATTTGACACAAGGTAGATGTGAAGTGTGGCTGCACGTGAGTCAGAAAGGTGAGGTAGAGCTCAGCATGTGGAGTGCCTTGCGTGCTGTGTTCAGGGCAGTGTGGCTAGATAGCAGGATCCCTTGGAAACGTCTGAGAAGAGTAGCAGTCGTGGAGTTGTCTGTTCATTTGACACTGTAGGTGAATATGGTGAACAGAACACACGTGCCTATCTTTGCCCTCATGGAGCTAACAGTTTCGTAAGGGAGACTGTAATTAGATTGTCTCAGCTATAACAAAGTACAATAGACTGTGGCTTATAAACAACAGAAATTTATTTCTCGGTTCTGGGGGCTGGAAATCTGAGCTTAGGTGCTGGCGTGTCTTGTCGACGACCTTCTTCTGTGTCAGAGACTGCTGTCTTTTTGTGTCCTCACCTGGCAGAAGAGCATGAATGAGCTCTCGGGGGTCTCTTTTGTAAGGGCACTAATTCCACTTGTGAGGCCTTCATCTTCATGATGTAATTACTTCCCAAAGGCCCCATCTCCTAATACTGTCAAATTGGGGGTTAGGATTTCAACCTGTGAATTTTAGAGAGATGGAAACATTCAATCCATTGCACAGCTTATCATATAAGTTGGCCATCTATAAGTTGACCACCCAAGGGACTGTAGCAAACTGGCCAACAGAAGGGCTAATGTACTGATACGTACATGTGGTGCATGTCCGGTCTGTGAAAATTAGGTCATCTTAAGGAGGTAGTCAATGTAGGGAGGTGATCAAATATGGAGGTTCTACTGCAAATTGAGTGTTATGAATAACATTTGTCCTTACGAATGGACACACATGTCTGTGTTTGTGTGTGATCCTGAGCACAGCTTGGGAATGCTGACACCTGGGGAGTGGGTGGAGAAAGGTAGAGGAGCAAGGAGCCCTGGGAGAGTTAACCAGAGAGAAGGGAAGACAACGAGGAGAGTGGAAGCCAAGAGAATCAGGTGTTTAAAGAAGAGAATGGCCAGCAGTATGGTGATGATTTATGTCTTATGAAGATCCTGATGTAAACACGGTCGTTTATGAAGAGGAGAATCTTGGGTGTGGGACCTTACCCGTGGTTCCCAGCCATGGCTGCACATTGGAATTACAGCTGCCCGGTGCAGCAAGTATCTGTTAAACCAGAATAGCCGGGGGTGGGCGCCAGGCATCTGTAGTTTGTAGAGCTCTACAGGTGATCTCATTATGTGATCAAAGCTGAGACCCACAGCAGTGGTCCAGGTGAGGAGAGATGACGGGCGGGGGCAGAGCAGCGGGTGGAAAGGACCAAATAGGACTTTGTGAGCAACTGTGTGTGGAGGGAGAGGGAGCAGAGAACATTTCCTGGGGGCATTATTGTCACGTGCAATAATCTGACTGTGATTTTGGTTTCAGGTACTCCTTTTTTGTGGCAATGGGATACCTGACATTATGTCACATCAGCCGAATATACATCTTTCATTATGGGATTCTCACTACAGATTTTTCTGGGTGAGTATCTTGATGTGGGGTGGGGGGGATTGACTGCTGACTCTGACTCGGTCTCGTGGGTTCAGTAAACATCAAGTGTGCATGTGAGATTCACTGGTGGCTGGTCAAGTCAGTTGGTTAAGACGTGCTAATGAATGAGCTAGTGGCTGGAGATTTGATGGTTCTGTAGGACTGAAAGGCAGGCCACAAACTGCCTGTGGGCAGTATCTGTTCTGCTGCCATTTTTGTACAGCGGTATTGGAACAATCTCGCCCTTGCTTATTCGTGTATTGTCTCTGTCAGCTTTTGTACCACACTGATAGCGTTGAGCGGTGTGACAACCATGTGGGCTGCAGAGCATGGAAAACTTAGTTTGGCCCTTTACAGAAAAGGTTTGCCAACCTCTGTTTGATGGCTCTTACTAGTTAATACCACAGATGTTCTTCCATGCCAGCTGCTAAGTAGCTGCTACCCTGACCTCTGGCTGTCCTGGCCCCTCCATCCATGTTCCCTTGCCTCCCACAGCTAGAAGGGTAATGCCTGGTCTTTCAAGGATTGCTGTCCCCACCAAGAGAAGCATGGAACAGATTCTCCCTCAGAGCCTCCCGGAGGAAGCAACCCTGCTAGCATCTTGATTTTGGACTTCTAGCTTCAAAAACTACATGATGAAAAAATTTCTGTGGTTGTAAGCCACCCAGCTGTGGCAGTTCGTTATAGCAGCTCTAGGAAACTCATACACATGGTTTTATGACTCTATACTTTCCAAATTAACAATTGTCCCCTGTCCCTGATTGTGCAGCATCGAGATTCCTCTACAGTCCACATCCCTGGCTGCTCTTGTCACATCTCTTGTTATTAAAACCACAAACTCTTGAATAATTTCTACATCATTTCTTTTCATGTAATCAGAATTGTGGCAAGTTGCCAGAAGGAAAAAAATAAAGGGCATTTGTGGAAAATAGTCATGTGCGTGTGAAATGTGGTGGACTTCAGATTCAACAACGGGGAAGAAAATCAGTCCCTGTTGGCTTCACTTTTAGTAGCATATTGTCTTGATAAAATTCCTCCAGTGGTATTTATTCTCTGGCTGTCTTTGGATTTGCTCGTATTAGGAAATCTCTGACGTTACACACAAAAGTGCAGACCATTTGCACTAGAAAGGACTCTGCTGTTAAAGATTATAAAGTGAAAAGTCTGCTGCCTGAATGCAGCACGTGATCTAGTTCTCTAATTACTATGTAGTTCTTGGAGGGCATGTCATCTCTTCTTTTTTAATAGATCATCATCAAGCAATATTATTTCTCCCTGCCTCCGCAAACGTGCAACGCCTCACTGACATAAATCCACCTTCTTGGATGATGTCACTCAACATAAATGGAAGAGACGCGGCAACCTGAAATTGACAAGGTGTTTTAAATAACAAGTTGTCATTGGGAGAGGTTCTTTACCAATGTGTGTTCTCAGACAGAGCATGCAAGCAGCCACATATTTCTCCTTCAGAATGGAATTGATTTACCCCTACTATTGATTGCAGTTGAAATATCTTGTTTAGGATTTTGTCAGGAGATAAAGTAGTGTTTTGAATTTAAACCTGGTGAAGTTAAGCCTGAGATGTAGCCACTCTCTTTGGAGTGTCCAAACCTAAGGGTTCAGCACACGTTATTACCCCTTCAGAATAAGGGCACAGACAAGAATCGAATGGGATTGGATGAGGTTAGTGTTTGTGTCAACATATATACATATATATTTAATTTTGGAGAACACATCAACTTGTACGTTAGGTTATTCTGGGACTTGAAATTTTATTTGTAATTCTCAGAGTCGTCACGTTTTCATGGGTTGGACTTGACATTAATGGTGAGTGTAACACATAAGGTACATTTTTATTAGTGCCGTTAATACAGTTTTTATCCATACATTTAGTGGTGAATGTCCTTTATGTTTTCTCTGGATATGGGAGAATATTTATTGTTTTTCTGGGAGGACTTTCAACAATTGCTTATAATCTAGCTGATACTTGATTTCTTTTATGTTTGTGATAGTGAACCAATTCTTCCTTTTTACTCACAGAAGGGTGCAAATTGAGTCTTCTTCAGAGGGCAGCAGCAAAAACTCTTGTTTCCTTTTTCTGAGCTAGGCCAGATTTAGGCAGATAATTGCTCTCCCATCGTGCTGGCAGTCTGAGTCGCCCATGTGTTGTTTCATAAAGCATGATGCAATGAGACTCTTATACATTGCTAGTAGGAATATAAATTGGTATAACCCTTCTGGAAGGCAATTTCATTACAAATTTCCAGCAAGAATATTTAAAAAGTTGACATCTCATGATAGGATAAATTCCAGGAGTTGAGTTACTATAAGGAAATCAAATTGTTTCATAAGCATGTTTAACTACTGTCAAGAATTGTGAAAAACTAGAAGCTTCCTAAATAGTCACTTAAAAGTAGGTGATTAAATTATGGTGCTAGTATGCTAGTGAAAATGATGTTTTCAAAGACTACACAAACCACCAGAAAAATACATGTGGTAGGATTCCATGTTTTTTCTTTTTCTGAATGTGGACATACATAGGAAGAGAATGGAAAGAAATATGAAAATGCTGAGAGAGTGGTTCTGTCTAGGGCGAGGTCTTTACTGGTGATTTTAATATTCATTTTACTCTTATGTTACTGTGATAATAAGGAAAAATCATAGAATTCTATTTAAACATATTTGCATGCATATTAAAAGGTCATAATGAATGGCAGCTGACAGGAATGTAACAGCAGCTGTTGGTGTTCTCTTATCCTGTGGGAGCGTAGTAGGAATGTGACTTGCCTGCAGCCCTGGCTGGTGGTGGAGATCATTTGCCGTGTGGTTCCATGAACACTGTTTTGCTCTTTGCTTTATGACATCCTGGTCACCTGATCTGACCAGCCCAGTATCTTCAAATAATTGCGTTCTAAAATATGGAAAAAGTGAAGATATTAGCAAAGAGATTTCAAGATTTGTTTATTTCATGTTTCTCCTTCAGGCTGCTGGAGTGTAATTCTGCCATCTTAAGCGTAAGTTATAAGAAGTCTATTTGGTAGGTTCTTTTAAAATGGAGTATTGATGATTTTATTGTTGAGTGCCAGAGTATAGAAGGTAAATCTTTGAAAAGATGGAAATGGAAATGATTCAGCACTGGATGATTCTGAAGTTACCAGTGAACTCTGAAACAGGTCCAGGGGAGTGCTTGGCCTTTAGATGTAGCCTCAGGAGGCTGGTAGAGCTATGTACTTTCTTTTCTGTGACTTCTGGAGTCCCTGAACGTTTGTCTCCATGCTGGCATAATTGTAGGAACTTGGGATCATTATGCCAAAGCCATAATGTTGTCCTCCTTCTCTGCAGTTATTCAAGGAGCAGGGGGGAGCAGGGGCAAAACTACTGGGTCTAAGCTACCATTGGTACAGGCCAGTCACATTGCATCTTGGTGCCCACTGGAGTTATGAAAGATGACAGTACTGCCGTAGGCTGCTGTTGATAGGAAGCTTGTTGTCTGTGTGTTGGGTGTCTCTTCCCATGCCAGACTTCTTGCTTGCCTGACTTCCTGTTTTCATGGTATCCAAGGAGCACAAGCGGATTTTTTAATATAAAGAAAGTAAGAAAAGTATGAAGTGTAACCTTTTTGGTCCTAAAGTTACCTGTTGGGAAGAATAAGGTGCTTGAATATCAGCTCAAGCTGGATGCTGGCCAGCCAGATACTGGCTCTCTTGACACGACACCTATAACGGATGACTGTTATCTCCTTGTTCCTTCCTCTCTTGGCTGAAACATCCGAACTTAACCACTTTAGGTCCAAAGATCAAGGTAAACTAGGTAGGTTGTATTGAAATGTTGCTCAAAACTGAAATTTTGCTTAATGTTTTAAAGACATGTCATTTCTGGTTGTGAAATGGTATAGGAAATGGAAGTGGATGAATGGGCACCCCTCCTGGTGAGTGGCCCAGAGTCTGTATCAGAAGGCACTGCTTTCATGTGTGCAGGGGTGGGGTGGGAGGGCCGTTGGCATTTTTCTTTCTTTTTATTCCAAACACATCTTCCTACCTGTTTTCCCTTACTTAATTTTTCTCATTATATTTTATTATCTAAATTAGGCTAATCATCTTGGGTTCAAGAAGAAAAATAGATTTTTCTCTGGCTTTTTGAAAATCATGATAAAAAAGTTTATAGAGCAAAAGGGAAATGGCCCCACCTCAACCCCTGCTGGACTCAAACTTCAATTCCAGATTGGTCAGATGGTTTCCAAGTACAGGGCTATGATGGAAGCGTGTGTACAAATCCAAAGGTTGGAGGGTGGGTGTGTGTGGAAAATCTGAGTACAGCTTAAGTTTGGAGGTCTCATTCTCCTAAGGAAATTGTTTGGTGCATCTAGGAGCCATTTATGGGGCTCCTCCTGCTTCTGTCCTTCCTGTGCTTGTGGTATGTGTTCCTGTATGCTGAATTTTGCATTTTCTGCCAAAAAAAAAAAAAAAAAAGAAAAGAAAAAAAAAAGCAACATAAATTCCAATCCTAAACCAACGAGTGATTGTTCTATGTTTGAATGAAATATGGCATGGTTGGTATTTAAATTTTATCTTAAGCCACTCACTCTAAGGAGTTGATTCTCAAGTCTCAGTAGCTTATGCAATCTAAATGTTTGCATCTGATCTACAAGTTAAAACAGATTCATCAAATTGAACAGTGTGTGGAGAGGACTTGGTCTAAGCAAGGCAGTACGGTGCTTTTCCTTACACTCACAGAAAAGGAAGTATGTAGGAAGAGTCTAACTCCTTTTCCTTCTAATGAACAGGTCTAGTTCTAGTTTGTAGCTTTCAGTCTGTTTTTTTTTTTCCCTACAAGGTACTAGTTCATTTTTCAAATAAACTAACAATAATGTGTGAGTTTTTTTTTTTAATTGCTAGAAACTAGATATTTAAAACAAGCAACATATTGTTGAAAGTATAGTCTAGAATGCTGTGGAACAATATTCAATCTATAGCTTTTTTTTCTCCATCGTAAAAGAAAAAGATATCTTTTCTAAGGAATGACAACAATGTAGCTTTTATGTAGACCCGATGTTACACATTCTATCTTCAATAATGAGTATTTATTAACATTACTGAAGCTATTCAGTATTATCTATGACATTAGTCTGGATCTTCTAAGACTAAGCAATGCCAAGATGGAAACAGATTTGTAAGAGATTTGTTTGGTGAAATGCCTGCCTGGGAAAATGGGGAGGGAAATGGATGAGGCTGAGAGAGGCTGCAGATTGAAATGCAGGTCTAATCCCTGAGAAGGCGAGAGGAGGGCAAGAAGGGAAAGAGGTGTTAGAGAGCATTGCAATTCTAAGACAGTTTTGGCACATTCAGCAGAGTCCTCCTGTTAAAATTCCCCTGGCAGGGAAGAATCACAGTTGGTAGGGAGGGTCTTGCCAAAGTCTCCCTGCTGCACCCAGTGATTGGCTGGGAGCAGCCTGAGGGGGGCGTGGCCTCAACGTGAACACGGGTGGAATCTGCACGGCAGCCAGGCGGGTCTGTTGCACCTGCAGCACATCTGAGAGGTGAGCCCTCATGGCGGCGGCGCCTGTGATTATTAGACTTACTAAATGTTTTGCTGAACGTGTGCCCAGTGTTGGAATATATTAAAGGTGACTTTAGAGAGAGGAGAACAAATGTTCTGTTTTTACTGAAAGTTAGGCTAATTCTGCGATACACTTTTTCTCTTTATTCATATGTCTATTTTTAGGCCCTAACGTGAAGTTATAAATTAAATCAAATGCAGGAATTTGCTTGGTTTGCAAATACCACGGTCACCAGAGAGTGAATTTTAAGTTTTAAATCGAGCCTCCATTGGCCAGGCTGGCCTCAAACTCTTAGGCTCAAGCAGTCCTGCCTCTTAAAGTTCTTGGATTATAAGTATGAGCCACCACACCTGGCTTTGCCTGTCTTTTTACCAGAAATAATCCATTCACATTCTTTGGCCGTTTTTAACTTGGGTTATTTGTCTATTTTTGAGTTGTGAGAGTTCTTTATATATTTCATTTCAAGTCCCTTATCAGCTATATGATTTGCAAATATTTTCTTGCATTCTGTGAAGGTTTTTATTTTGTGGGTGGTGTATATCGTTTGAGGCGTTAAAGTTTAAATTTTAATGACATTCATTTAATCTACTCTTTTGTCGCTTGTGCTTTTGCTGTTACACATGAGAAACCAGCGCCTAATCTAAGATCACAAAGATGTACACCTATATTTTCTTTTAAGAGTTTTATAGTTTTAGCTGTCATGTTAAGGTCTTTTGTCCATTTTGAATTCGTTTTTGTGCTCTAAATCTGAGGTCTAAATCTGCTGAAATGTAGATGTCTCATTGTCTCCTTACCATTTGTTAAAAAGTAATTTCTTGCTCTCATTGACTTGCACCCTTACTGACCCAGGTACCACTCACTTCTCAGGCAAGTTTTTGCTTAATGGCTTTTTCCAAATTAAGGTTATTTTTGGTTAACAAATGATTTATTTATAAGCAGTTACATTCCACAAATGTATCTTTTACTATGTGTGCCTGGGAAAATTGCCTTTAATAGAAAAAGCATATTAGAGCGTATTTGGATGAAGAAGCCCATATACATATTTATACAAGAGGAGCCAAGGCGCTGGATTAAATATCTCAGTATCTACCGAGCCATTGCTTCTCACACTTTGATGGGTGTTTGAATTCCCCTGCCATCTTGTTAAAATGGAATTATCATCTTCTCGGTCTAGATTGGCATTTACGATGCTGCGTTTCTAACAAGGTCCTGGCGATGCTGGGTGGTGTTGGTCCTGGGGCCACAATTTGAGTGACAAAAACACGACAGACTATCTAGTGTGAGCGCATTATTCAATGTTGTTATATCCACTTATTTAAGGTGATTTGGAAGAGGAGTAAAAATTGTTTATTTTGAATTAATGTTTTTGTATTTTGTGTAATACACTTCAAGATGAAAACCCACCATCTAGAGAAGCAGGTTTCTTCCTGTGGCATCGTTGCCAGTCTTGATCATTTGCCGTCTTCCTTCTAGGCCCCTGATGATTGTCACTCAGAAGATCACAACTTTGGCTTTCCAAGTTCATGATGGTGAGAAAAATGACCCTCCTTGTGATTCTCAAAATGAGCCTGATACTCAGAGCCCTTCTTTTTATACTTTATACACAGTTCAGAGTTTACAATGAGTGCTGGCAGGTCTTGCTTTATCTTATTCAAAATTTCCAGGCCTCTTCAGCCATAGCCTTTACTTTCCCAGCTATTAATCACCATGTGCCTGATGGATCTGAGGTCTCAACGTACTGAAATATTTGCATTGAGAACAGAGGGTTTTCTGTTTATCCTTACAATGTTTTAAATTTAATTTGCGATACCCTCTGCCCTTTGTTTTCAAATCTGTTAAAAAGAAATGACTTTTTTTCCTTTTTTGCTTTGGTTTAATCTCTGAGAAACTCATGAGGCAATAAAAGATTCAACAGCATTGGCTGGCTAATCATTTTTTAATGCTAGGGGTTTTTTTTTGTTTGTTTGTTTGTTTGTTTTTTGGCTTGGAAAATTATCTAATGAGATTAGCTTAGCCTTCTAAAAAGCTGGGGGTAAGGAAGAATCTTCTGTTCATATAAAACTGAACATTTTTTTTTTTTTACTCAGGCTCTTCCTAAAAATGGCCAGAAAGTGTGATTTACACTGTTCAAATTGGGTTCCAGGAAAGGGAGGAAGATTATTTCAGCTGGGCAGAAGATTTCAATGTAGCTTTAGAGATGCCAGGTGCAATTAGTAAAAGCCTATTCTGCGGATTTGTACTGCTCCGGCGAGCACTTTTTGTTGAAATTTCTTTATGTGTTGGCAGGTTGAGAAGATTTATCTCTGACAGCTAGTTTCTTGTTTTTTTCCTTAAAGCTTGGGAACTGATTTAACTTCATTCACCCTAGTATATTCCTAGTTCACACTGGAATTAGTCAATCTGTAGATAACTGGGTAATCTTATACTAAGGATAAAGCTTTTCTTAGGATAACCAGCTATCCAAGTTTGCCCAGTACTGAGAAGTTTCACAGGATATAGTTTTCAGTATCAGAACAGGGGGAAGGGGTCCTGAGTAAATCACAGTGGGTTGATCACACTGTATGAAACTCCAGTTTCCATGGTTATAGACTAACACAAGCAACATCAACCAATAGCTAAAATCAGTTTAATTTCTAGGATTGCCAGAGATGTACTCCTTGATAAGATCTTAGAAAAAAAAAAGAATATATATTTTTTAACACTTTTTTTTTGTTAACCAGACTTTTGGCCTAAATTTACTTTTTAAAGTGTTCTCAGTTTACCATATTTTCTGGAAGATTCCTTACTTGTAGGCAAATACTGCCTTTTTCTTTTTTTCTTGTGTGTGGGAGGAACAAGTAAATTCCATAAATACTCTGCCTTCTCCTAGGCCTGTTTTTGGCCATCAAGGTTGGTGGCCATCGTCAGCGTTAGCTGAACATACAGTTTTAGAGTTGCCGAACTGCTTTTGCAATAACACTTCAGTTTCTTTGACTCTAGCTAGCATGTAAATTTCATAGGATTTGGTTGGGAGTTTTTCTGCTATGGATAAGTGTTGAAAAGAAGATAAATCTGGTACCTTCTAATGTTTTCCCTGGACTCAGGGTTACATTTCTTCTGTCTCTTGGGAGAGGAAATTGCCCTTTTTTTCTTTCCCCATTCCATCCCATACCCATTATCTCAGGTGTCTGCACACAGAATAATCAGGGAGTATTTAAACTGGGGCAGTCTATGAAAGGCAGGTTTATTTCTCTAATGTAGCAATGAAGACATACACAGGGTGACCATAAAGTTCGTGTGCAATTTAAATTGCACACCTGTACATGGTAAGGAACTACCATGTAACAGGGAGGGTTCTCTGAGGTCTGTGTCATGTAGTGTGAATTAAATAGGAGTGGCCTCTGAATCTTCCCTTCTCTATATCAGCCGGTAAAGATGTTCTTTCTCCCACAGGTACTTCTGGGTACTTTTTAGAACCAGGGTATTTAAAAAAAAAAAAAAAGGAAAATGGAGGCTCTTTCTGACTTACGAAGCAAAAATAAATTACCCTTTCAAATGACTTTGGTAAGACTCTGTTAGCATTAGTTATCTGCTTCACTTCATCTTATTTCTAAATTTTCTTCTTAGGATTAGGTCGAAGAGCTGAAGACCTCTCTGTGGAACAGCACAGGCTTGCCATAAAGTAAGTTAAGTTGAGCAGTAAATTCTCGAGCCCTTTGCATATCAGTATCTAGAGAATTTTCTCATTTTTTATATTTACATATTAATTCCATGATATGGATACGATATCATTCACTTAATGAATCTACAGTTGATGGACATGTGCGTTGTTTCCCAGTCTTTGGCTTTTCAGACGGGTAAGTAATAAATAACCTTGCATGAGGTCATTTTAAAAGGGGTTTGGGGCTAGGATAGATAGATTCCCAGAAGAGAGATTACGAGGTCAAAGAGTAAATGATCTGTAATTTTGTTAGTTCTTCAAGGTTCTCCTTCACTGACTGGGGTGGTCATGTCTACTGTAGAATTATTGTTGCCAGGTGTATATCTGGGAATCCTTAACCAGTTAATTATTGGTGCACATCAGTGTGATTAAATGCCAGCGTGATGAAAGATAAGAAATAGGAGAGGAGAGATGGGTATAGAGAGAGATGAATACAGGAGGAAGGCTGTAGATAGGGTTTGCCAGTGTTGATGTGCAGGAGAGGGACGACAGAGGAGGGGGAGGCTCTTTGAAGTAGGAGGAGAATCACATTGACCTGGGATTGATCTGAAAGCAGATGTGGGGTAACAGCCCTGTGGGGCTCACTTCCTAGCCCTAACCCCTGCTGGACAGTGTCAGGGATAAGTGAGGAATTAGGTGGTAGAGCAGATCGAGTTCTTCATTCCCTCATTAAAGAACTGGGACTTGGAAGCAATAGAGCTCCACTGAAAGATTCTAATCAGTTTATTCTTAAGCATCATGGAGGTATAAATGCTGTAGGGCATAATTCCAGTGCCTGGTTAGCAGTGGTGCCTTAGAAAGGCTTTTCCCACCATTCTGTCCTGCTAGAAGAATAGGCCCCCCCAAAATGCCATGAAAACACCACTTAGAACTGTTCTCTGCAGGTTTGTTTTTCTACCACTACCCTGGTTCGTTGTTAGGACCCAGCCCTGGATGCCAAAGGAGACAAGAGGCTGTTAGAGCGGTACTTTTGTGTGGCCTCTTCAAGTGGAAACTGGTTCCACCCATTAGTTGTTTGGTATTTATTTTGGCACTTGGGACGGAGTTTTCCCATTGCAAAGCATCTCAGTCAGCTAACATTAGGTCAGGTTCCCACCCTGCCTTTTGTTTGTTACCTTCATTTTGTCCCACAGACAGATAAGGGTGATGAGAAAAGAACATTCCCCCAGCCTCAGAGTTGCTTTTCCCCTCCTGGACCCTGCCCTGAGTGTTAACAGCCAGCAGAGGGCGCCACAAAGCACTGGGCTACCTGCCTGGGGAACTTTTCCTTTCCACAAGATTTCTTAGGTAGATTTTATAGCAAGAAAACGAGGAAAGGTCCTCTCGCCTATAAAACCTACAGCGATAACAGTGTGTTTATTGCTTATGATTTGCTTCTTTGCAAAGTTTGAAGAAAAAGCAAAGACTGAAGACTTTTCAACTTTGTAACTTCTATTTTTTACAGGGCAAAACCCTCTTTTTTGCAATATTTAAGCTACCTTCTCAATTTCATGAGTGTCATCGCTGGCCCGTGCAACAATTTCAAGGATTACGTAGCCTTCATCGAGGGAAGACATACACACATGAAGTTGCTGGAAGTGTACTGGAAGCAAAAAGGTCTCCACAGCTTTCCAGAGCCTTCTCCCACTGTAAGTTTTGAGTGCCGCATGTTCACCCAGAGGTGCAGAGAATAGAGTTTTGCTGCCAGGACTAACTCTCACTAGTAACTGCTATAATTAAAAAGCCAAACAGTTTACCAGAAATCTTGGCCAGTAACTTTTTTCCCTCAAAAAAAAAAAATACTGGTATCAATATTTATTTGCAGCAGTTCTCTGTGTTGGAGCAATGGGTGTTAACTTCACAGAGAAGCTCATTGGCTGAGACTATGAAAGCACTTTGTTAGCCAGCTGCAGTGTGCCCGGTGCTGTGTGAGTTAACATGTGTGAACACTCTGGGCATTTTGTGTTTATGAATTGAAATTCAAATACAGCCAAGATGTAGCATGTCATAAAAGGTGGCAGGAGAAGGCAGGAAGAACCAGAATTAATTTTTTGTTGTTTTTTTTTGTAGATTGCACTTATTATAAGAGAAACCAGTTTTACGCTGGCGTGCCTATAGCTTGGTTTTAAACTGACCTTGAGAGTGTTTAAGATGGCTTTGTGAAATAATGTTTTAATTGTTAACATGAATTTTATCAATCTCAAATGAGTCAGTACTAGGATAACTTACTGAACTTCACCTATATGCTAAATTGGGTCAGATCCAATATCCTGTATTTCAGGGAAATTGTGTAATTCGTTGAAGGAATGGTGAAAATTGGAAAAGGGAAGAAATGAGGATAAATTGAGTGAAATATTTTGTAAGTGCTAATTCAAGTCTAGACACAAAATGTGAGTTAAGTGTTTGGAAATGTGATTTATTCATTAAGCATGAACTTACGCTTAATTAGTAAATTTTTGCATTTTATGGTTGGTGAAGTGTCTCAACTTCTGTTCTGTTGAATAAGCTGAGAATGAGGTCACCATGCTGGTGAAACAGCAAACTAGCCAGGTGTTTCTGGGAAGTCTCTGTCACTGTGATGCTTTCGTCTTTCATGTGCTTTTATTCAGAAAATATTTTTGTCTGAGAGTCTTAACATCGTTCTCCAAGGCGACTCTTGCATTTTTGTGCACAGAGAAGGTGAAGGGGTGAGATTACAGTTTGGGTGAAGATACGCTAATGAAAGGGGCCGGCACGGTGCCTCTCAGTGGTGTAGTCATAACTGTGTCTGAGCGTGGCCGGGACTTACCTGAGAGCCAGGCAAGGTTCTCAGTATCTTGTAAATATTCATCAGCTGTAAATATTCTGTATTCTGAAAGATTCATCAGAGCCACCCTCTGAGGGAGGTGCCGTTGCTGTGCCCACATTACCAATAAAAGCAGTGTTTTTATGAAGCTGGAAACTACAATTCTGCTGAATGTTGAGGACATTCTCTGGAATGTCAGAGAAACTGGGCAAAATTACTCCGTCTAGAGCAGGCGTTCTCAAACTACGGCCTGCAGGCCACATGCAGCCCGCCTAGGACATTTATCTGGCCTGCCTGGTGTTTTTGCTGCCACTGCCTGTCCTGCTTAGCAGCCTACTCGTCCTCCTGGGCCCGCAGTCTGGCCCTTCAACGGTCTGAGGGCCAATGAACTGGCCCCCTGTTTAAAAAGTTTGAGAACCCCTGGTCTAGGGGAATTAAACACATTATTCTTAGTAAAGCATCACAAGAATGGAGAAGCAAGAATCCTATGCTCAATTTTGATATGAGGACAGTTAATGACCTAGTACATGGTGGGGGTGGGGGAAGGGGAGAGCAGAGAGAAGGAAGGAGTGAGGCGGGTGGGAGAAAGGAGCAGAGAGAGGGAAGGAGGAAGGGGGAAGGGAGAGAGGAGGAGCAGAGAGAGGGAAGGAGGGAGGGAGGAGGGTGGGGGTCTCAGTGTGTGACACATCTTTGGGGGGCAGGACACAATTATAAGAGGGACTTTACCTAACAAATGCGATCAGTGTAACCTGGTTTCTTGTACCCTGATGAATCCCCAACAATAAAAAAAAAAGTAAAAAATTAACCATAAAAAGTCAGCGTATCTTAACTCTGGAGCAGACTACACTTAAACCATCCTGGAAGGCTTTCTGCAGCTCTCCATTAACCGTCCATGTCCTGGGCTCAGAATCTTCCCACCTGAGCCTCTGTCCTCCTCACTGGGGACTCACGTCCATTTTCTGGGCTCTGCTGCCTACAGAAGTAGAAGGTCAATGATTCTTTCTTTGTGATGGAAAATCGCCACCCTGTAATGCTATCCATTTCTTTTATCATTTGGATAATAAGACCCCTGACATTCTGTTGGTAGAATATGCTGATAATTCTAAATACTAGTGTGAAAGGTATGTTCTGTACCTAAATACAGCACTTGATCCCCAGGGTCAGATTCGTGTCATGAGGAAGAATGCCTCCTGCCACTCCTCCTGGGGTTGGAGCAGTGTTGTTCTTAACATGCCCTTGCCAAAATTGTTTACCTCATTCCTGAGTCTTCTGAAAATGATTACACTGATTTTCTTCCCCCTCATTTTCAGGGAGCTGTGATATACAAGTTATGCATCGCCTTGGTGTCTCTTTTTTTGTTTCTGACACTCACAAAGGCCTTCCCTGTCACCTGCCTTCTTAATGACTGGTTTCTCTACAAAGCAAACTTCCTGACTCGACTCTGCTACTTATATGTTGTCATGCAAGCCTCAAAACCCAAGTATTACTTTGCGTGGACATTAGGTAAGTTTGTTGGAGTGGCCCTAAATGAATAAGGAAAAACGGATGATCCTTGGGCGCAATGGTTTTTTTTGTTTTTTTGTTTTTGAGACAGAATGTCACTATGTCGCCCTTGGTAGAATGCTATGGTTTCACAGCTCACAGCAACCGCAAACTCTTGGGCTTAAGCGTTTTGCTTGCTCAGCCTCCCAGGTAGCTGGGACTCCAGGCACCCACCACAGTGCCTGGCTGTTTTCCTGTTGCAGTTGTCATTGTTTAGCAGGTCTGGGCGCTATAACCACTATGTTACGGGCGCCCAGCCTGGGCACAATGTTTTATATGTGACAAGACCTTCCCTTGCTTTGTTGCTGTAAAATCTACCTAAGAGAAATCTACCTAATCCAAAAAAAAAAAAACCACAAAAACCAAACACATAACAGGAGGCAGTTTAGGTGGGGTCAGTTTTTACTTCCCACCATAGCCCTCTTCTCTTTCCCCCTCCATAAACTCAGCTACCCAGGATGAGGAGAAAAGCACCCTGGCTGTTGTTTAAGCCAAATGTTATTCACAGATGTCAGAACCTGGCAGCTTCTGCTCTCACCAAACTTGGCCATTTAGTACAGTGAAAGTTAGGGAAACATTCCAGAATGATCTGGTTTTCTTATGATTTTTCTGTTTGGCTTTTTTTTTTTTTTTTGGTAAGACAAGATGTGCACTAGTGAATTCAAGTCACACTTCTTCAGGAAACCATGGGTTAATTTTTAGGTCTTTGGAAGAAGCTGACTTGAAGTGATTTCTCTTTTATTGAGGTAGAAGGTTCAACTTTATTTGGTTTTCTCACAAGTTGTTTTTTTTCCAGTGACTTGGTCAGTATTAAGCCTTTATCTCTTCTCTTCCAAATAGTTTTAGACTGGGGTTGTTCAAGGCTTTGCTAAAGTGAGCGATAACCCCTCTGTACCCCCGTGGAGACTGGGGGAGGGTGTTACGGAGGCGTGAGGGCCACGTCTGTTTCAGGAATGGATGTTTAACACTTTAGCTGCAAGTGACCTGGTACTTGATGTCAGAGAGCTGTGACTTAAAAACTAAGAAGAGGGAAGAGCAGGAGGCGGGTGAGGGCTAAACACCTACCCGTGAGGTTCAGTGTACGGCTGTTCTGGTGACGCGGCCACCGAAAGCCCTGACTTCAGCATGATACGATTCATTGTGTGACAGAAACACCTGTATCTCCCAAATCTACTGACATGAAAAAAAAAAAAAAACTCGGTTCCTAGTGTCGAACTCATATTCCTGTGAATGAGGGAATAGCATTTAATTGAGTTTTTCTGTCAGTTCATGCTTCAGGTTTTAAGCTCCAAAGTCAAGTACCAAATGATTTATCTGTTTCCTTATTGCGGTAAACTATATACACAGTGTATAAAACACAACATCTGCCTGCCTGCCCTCTCCCATTTTCTGAGTCCCAGGGCTTGAAGGCTGACTCCTGGACTCTGTCAGCTCCTGACCTGAGGAGGAGAGGAAGGCCGTCCCATGGCCTCACAGGGAAACTTTGAGGCAAAGTGGACTGTGCTGGCAGGGACGTGGGCAGGGGTTCTGGGGAGCAGGCACACCTGTGACCCCCTTGGGATCATCCCAGACACGCAGACTATAGCACACAGGTGGCCCTTTCTGGGCAGAGCTTTCTCTGCAGACTCAGCTCTTTTTCTTTTTCTTGCCCCCCATCTCCGTCTCCTTTTCTTGGTCTTCTTTGTGTAGCTTCAGTACAATCACTTTATGAATCTGTATGGTCCTCAGTTTGAAGTTTCTTACAGCTTAGATTCCACAGGCTGGTCTAAAATTAACCTTTGTCTTAGTTAAGAGTGAAGATGCAATGAATAGTGTATCGGGGAATATTTAAATGGCTTAACTGAGTAATTGTTTTCTCCAGCTCTTTAAAATGTCGTTTGCGGATAATTGATGTACTAATTATACATGATTATAAATTTAATCCTTAAAGCCGGCCTCTTGATGAATCTCAGCTGAGCAGCACCATGTCAGCCTGGCTCTAGTTACTGTTTATCTTGAGATCATAGAACTATTTCTTTTGGACTTAGCCTACGATTCTGGTTGTCTCCCCTCTCCCATCTGCCCCCTGCTAAATAGTACATACTAATTAGTGAGGCTCAACTTTAGTCCAGGACCACAGATTCCAACGTATGGGTGTCTAAATTAATATACCAGTAATAACAGCTTAGAGTCCTGCACAGTGTAAGAAAAGCCACTTTTGGACTGGTGATCTCAGAACCTCTTAACTGCTCTGAGACAAAAACAAGGCTTGTATAAACAACTGTGGGCTCCTTAAGCAGAGTGGGTTCTGGCTTCATCTCTGGGAGCCATGACTCCGGCCCTTCACCTTTGGTCTTTCAGAGTAGAGCTCAGATTGTAGAATAGGAATTCTAGTCTTCAGAGCCTGGCGTTGTTTATAACTTGCGTGATCTTAATGTTTACCTAACATCTCTGACCTCCGTCTCCTTAATAGCCAGATAATTAATAGCAACTAACATTTCTTGAGTGCTGACTTGGGCTGGGCACTGAGCTATACACATACTTGAATTCACTTAATCCTTTCAACAGCCCTTTAAGATATGCATCATTATTATACCCATTTTATACTTGAGGGGATAGGTTTCTAGAAATTAGATAACTCTCCCAAGACCATGTATGGAGTGTGCTATCAAGTGGTGAGAGCGTTCGTAATCACCATCTTAACACTATTGTGAAGATTAGCTGGGAAATGCCTGGAAAGTGTTGTCTAGAGTCCTGGAGAGAAAGTAAGCAATAGTGCATCTTCACCAATGCCAAAAATAAGAAAGACAGACATAGGACAGGTTGTTTTCCATTAGAGTAGCTCTTCAGGCTATTGTGAGTTGAACTTGAATTCATATCGAAAAGGAAAGATTTCTTTGAGATCTCTAGATCTAACATATTACAGTGCTATAATTTGATTAGTTTGAGGTTTGGTTTTTTTTAGAAGATACCCTACCAGACTAGGAGATCTTTATTTCTAAGTGAAATAAATGAAGAGAGAAAATTAGCTTCTTGATCATCATAATAAAAGTGTGTTGAGTTCATGGAGTCTACATTTGACTACCTAAACACTTCACGGAAGGACTGAGTAGAGATAAAATATTCATTGCAGGGGGATATTTTCTTACAGCTCAATGAAGTGGAATAAAGATGAAAACAGGAGCTTTTAGATGTGTTGGCTGAGTAGGCGGGCTTTGGTAATCGTGTCCACTTGTGGTCTTTATTGCTGCTTGCTGGCCCTAAGTTCATGGTTCTGTCTCTGTTCTTTGTGGACCTGAACTTTTCTCAATTGCATCTTGGCAGCTTGGACTGATGTCCAACATGCCGTGCCAGTAGGCTATGTCCAGAGTGAGCTCCAGTTTGTCTTCCACAGCCTGTTCTCTTCCTGGTGTAATGCTGGCTCTCAGCTTGGACTTCTCTACTGAGTCCCCCTTTTCTTCTGCTCTCTGCGTCTGAGCTTAGATCCACTTTTACCTTCTTTCCCTTTTCTCCTCTTATCATGCTGGTCACTAAATCCTACTGATTACTTCCTTGTTTTGGTGTTTTTTTTTTTTTACTTCTCTCTCTCTCTTTTTTTTTTTTTCCATTTTGTGAACATCTAGCACCTTTACTCTTACCAGCAGGTGTTCTCCTTAAGAGCCAGGGAATGAATGAATAAATATCGAGGTCACCAAATAGCCAGATACATTTTTCTGATTCAAAGTGGCACCTGGTCCGTAAAAAAAATTATTTTTTGTTCCTTTTCTAAGTAAATTACTGCATCTCTCTCCATCTTGAAGTGAGACGGATATGTAGTATCTTTTACAGCGGTTATGTGGTTTTTGTTCTACATCCTAATGTGTCGTTTTCAAAACCGTAGCTGATGCAGTGAATAACGCAGCTGGCTTTGGGTTCAGCGGAGTGGATAAGGATGGAAATTTCTGTTGGAATCTGCTTTCTAACCTAAACATCTGGAAAATTGAGGTGAGTGTATTAGGCTTTTTCATCAGACTTTCATAGTGAATAAAGAAAATGGTTTTCCTTGAGTGTTTTATCCCCAGATTCTTCATCAGAGTGTCCAAAGAAAAGCAGTTCTCAGAGGAATGCCATGGCCAGCCGCCTTGTGGGCATTTGTATTTCAGAATCCACCCCCCTTTTCAAAGATACCTACTTTGATGACGGTTTCAGGGGCTGAAGGAAGAGTGACATACAAAAAAATCTAAAACAGAACCACAGAAATCTTTTTGTTGTTTATATTCCTGTTCTTTTAACTGGAAAGCACAAATGTCATTTTCTCTTGTTCACACTCTACCTACTTTAGTCAAGAACACTGATGGGAAGCTCCGTATTTAGATTTAGTATTACGAGCATCTTCTCTGGTTCCTTTGGGAACATTTCTGATCCGTTCCTTTGTAAGAAGAATTGTCATGGTGCACAATTTTTAAGCCACTAGAATAGTCGTTTTCCTCTTCCCTATCTTTGTTCTTAGACTACAATTCTTGATATCTTCATTATCAGAGGTGGTCTCTTTGGGGCCATGTTTTTCTTGGTTTTCTTCATATTGTTAGTGCTCAGAGTGGACAGGAATGCCGAGTATTAGACCCTTTCCTTTTCTCCCCCCACCACAGGGATTGTTTTTATTTATACAGCGGTAGGAGGCGTGGGAGAGGTTTGTTGTTGCCAAACACGCAGGCAGATGGCATCATGGATTTGGTAAACTAATCACAGTGTTTATTCTCTCTGTCAAATCAACAAGGTGAGCATCAGTCTCTGCTTCTGTAAGAATCCTGAATTTAGGATTTTTCAGCTGTAACTACTATTTCTGAAGGTTTGAAATCAATTGATAGACCAGTAGACAGTTTGCAGTTTCCAGTGTCTGTTCAAATGTCCAGTTTGACTTTTTCTTCACTTTTTTTTTTTTTTTTTTAAAGGAAGCTGCTTGATTAGTTTGTCTGACTCCTGCTTGCAGTGGCTTTAAACCCACAGGCGTAGCCCGCAGGACCACACTTGTGCACCTCAGGGCCTTGTTCCTCATCTATACTGACTAAAATCCTACAACAACCAAGAGGCCTCCTGTCAGCACTCTGTGTGTAGGCCTGGGAGATGTCAGCCCTGCTTTTGCATGTCACGTCCACAGGAATCTCATAGCCTTACGTGTATTTCCAATTAGCTGTCTCATAGTGTGCCCTCTGTACCTGGGGTCTGCTGTCAGCTGCCATTCCTGTCATCACACAGCTGGTGCTTTTGGTTATTTTGAATAAGTGAGTCACTATGCTTGAATCCAATAATTCATCAGGTTCTTCCTTCTGTATGACAGTTACCATGAAGTCTTTCCCTATGACAGATACTGAGTTCTCCTTGATAGAGCCGGCCTTCGGGTGAAAGAGTGGTAAATGGGTGCAGGAACCACGGAGCATATTGGCACGCTCACTACTTTGAGCACCGTACCCCAGGCCCTTTCCCCCTCCCCACTGAACAGGAGGGAGGGCATTATTCTCAGCATATAGAAATGTCGTTTCCAACTGGGCTTAGTTGCAATCCTAGTACTTTGGGAGGCTGAGGCAGGAGGATTGCTTGAGGCCAGGCATTCAAGACCACCCTGAGCAAGAGTGAAATCCCTTCTCTACAAAACACAGAAAAAAATAGCTGCGTGTGCTGGCTATCTGGGAGGCTGAGGCAGGAGGATTGCATGAGCCCAGGATGTTGAGGTTGTAGTGAGCCATGAAGACGCCACTGCACTGTAGCCTGAGCAGCAGAGCCAGAGACCCTGTTTCAAAAAGACAAAAGAAGAAGACCTGCCAGGTGTCTCATGTTTGCTGTTGGTTTGGGTTTTCCACACGCCACAGGGCAGACAGGTGCTCCACTGGGGAGATGGGGCGGAGGGAGCTGTGCTTGTGGAGGAAGAAACCAGGACTACCTGGGACTGACTCCCTGCCTCCCACATTTGGTGGAAACTAGGCCAGAAGGAGCCAAAGAGAAAGCCTCCACCTTTTGCCCAAGGTATTTTATATCTGGATGCTGCCAGAGGGAAAGTGATGGGCATTTCACCGAACAGGGTATGGTGCAGTTCATAGGGAAGATTGTATTTTCACTTCTGCTTTTACCCTTGAGGCACTGCAGCTTCAAAGCACATATGCAGAAAGAAGTAGAAGCACTTAGGACCTATTATTTGTTTTATCTATTTAAATTGCATCCTCCCTTCAACTTAAGCTCGTCACATCATTTACTTACTCAGGTCAGTCAAATTCAACACATGTTAATTTTAATTGAGGGTCCACACTGAGTAAAGCACCCATTTTTGGATATTCTAGAAGATCTGGGGGCTCCTGTTGGTGGAAAGCCTTGGCAGGTGTGGTTAGGCCACGGCCAAGGTCCAACATCAATTCTGAATGAACAGTTAATGCTTGTCCTGTTAGTTGTCTCTGGTGATACAAGAAGCAGTTGCCCCCTCGTGATGAATCAGAAAGGGACAATATCCAGCTTTCAGAACGACCTTTCCCTCTATTTTTAAAAGTGTAAATAATCTGTAAGCTTTTCTGCGTAGATGTCGGGGAGAGTCGGAGTGTGTTACGACTTTGCTCCTTTTCCCACTGAGATTCTTCTCTCCCTCCAAACTCGTGGGCCACTTCTGGCTGCCGTGGAGTGCTGGAGGTGAATGTCCTCCTGGGTGGGCGCCTACTCGTCCAGCCTCACTATGCGCCAAAAAACAGACACCTTTCCCTGTGGGTGGGTGTGTGTTCAGGGGAAAGGGCTAAGTTACTAAGGTATGTATTTATTATAAAAGAAACTCAGGAGAAAGTTTGTATTTTTATTGGATTTGGATATAGGGCGTGAAGCTAATGAAAAACAAGGAAGCGTGCTTTAGTTAAGGTACCTCGAGGCCGAGTTTATAGCATTTTATTAGCTATAGAAGAAATGGGATAAAGAGTACTCTTTAGGATTTTGAAATAAAAGCGCCCCATAAAGAAATTAGTCTATCGTCCGTCTATCTACCATTCATCGTCCTGCCTCCCTCTTCCTTCTCCTTCCCACCTCCCCACCCTTTCTCCCTCCCTTGCAAGCCTGTGACATTTGGCCGATACATGACCTACATAAGATTTTCTTATGTTTGAAGAAACTTCAACAGAAAAAAAGTGGCACCTAGACCTCCTGCCTTCTTTAGGAATTCTTGTCCTCATACGCTTGTTTCATGCTTTTTACCACCAGCTTTTGATAAGACCTTTTTTTAAAAAAAAATGAGAAAACCCAGTTGACGTTGAGGTGTATCTTCCTCAGGGGTTGATTTGCTTGCCTCATTGCCAGTCGGGGGAGATGTCTTTGTTTGCTTTTCTGTATTATGATCCCTCCACGCATAGAATCTCCTACTACCCCAGACACAATGGGAAGCGTTAGAACCTGGGTAGCTATTTATAGAGTTAACTGCACAACTGACCTAGTTTGTAGATGGCCACCCAGCGAAAAGACGACAATTAAACTTAAGCTGTCCTCATAAAGGCACGAAGTTCACATGATTACATTTTTCCTGTGGTAAATCCTCTTTTAGAGTATTTAGTTTTCAAATTCGGATGACTTTAAATTTTTAGCGGAGTGACAGGAAGCCCAGAAGATGGTCCTTTGGTTTTCCTAGAATTTGAAAATAAATTTTGAGGACAAAGAAGACTTTGCAAGGCAAGCTTTAGTTGTGAAGTAAAGCTTAGGAGCACCAGGCGGTGTTACGGTGTGATGGAGCAGCTGGTTTACTTTTCACTGGGAACGGTCACTGTTGACATGCTGCATCTGATCTGCTACCAGGGAAATTCTGGGGAGGACTTTCCATTACTTGGAGTATTTTTAAAGCTAATGATAGGTGTTATTTTCTTTCTAGACTGCTACAAGTTTCAAAATGTACTTACAAAACTGGAATATTCAGACAGCTACTTGGCTAAAGTGGTAAGAAAAATAAAACCAACCCCATTACTCATGGCCCTGGTCTGTTTAGAGGGGGAGTCAGTAGATGAGTGGCAGTAGCCTGCCAGCGGCAATGTCCCCGACACTCTTGTTTTGTATTAACATCTATTCCCTGTAAATGAAAAGTAAAAACATAGTGATTTGAGAAGGTCATAATGTAGCACATTCATTGTATCACTTCATGCTGCCATTACTGTGTACTGGGCACTCATTTAATCCTCCATCAGTCTCATGAGATGCTGGTAGTTGTTATCCCCATTTTACAGATGAGGAAAGTGAGACACAGAGAGGTTATGCACCTTGTGCAAAGTCATAGTCACACAGCTAATGAGTGATGGATACAAGCTCCGATGGTCTGTCCTCATAACTAGAATCTTGGCCTCTGTGCTGTGCTGCCTCTTACCTAGGACAGAGGCTACGTCTTAGGCCTTGAAGAGGGTTGATGTTCATTCCTAGCAGTAAAAGCTTTATGTACCCCAGATGTTTATGCTTTTGAAGTTTATATTTTTGTTGATAGTTCTCTGTCTTTTAGTTTCCCTACATGTTCCAAAATGAGAAATGTTTCTTGCTGCGGAACTAATAATATGCTGTCTTTAAAGCAGCGAAGCCTACTTGGTGATTATGCCTATCATCATGAGTGCAGGGAGAGCATAAAAATACAGGGCTTTAAGACAGATTCCACTGTTGCTGACAAGTAGCCTCTCTCCTGGGTCTGAGTACTGGGGTAACAGAAGAAATGGAATGTGTATTGATTCCTCCAAAGTAAGCTTATCGCAGTATTTTCTAAAAATTGACCCAAACAAGCAATTTTTGAAATTTGGCCTTGACATTATTGTTATTAATTAATTTCTATTAATAATTTCATTAATATTATTGCAAATAACCTTGACATAAATCTTTGTCTCTATATATTGAGTAATCGCACTGTGCTAAGAGCCACCTAGTCTCCATTAGGAGTTTGTATTCTAAAATGAGACATGCAAAACCAAAGAAAAAAAGCTTTTGGATCATTTTAGGAAAAAATGAAATATTTCAATCATACAAAAAGATACTAAGAGTAAGAAGCAAACGCTTATGTCCTTACCCCTCATTTCAAAACAAAACATTACAAATGGCGTCTCAGCCCATGGTTGTCTCCCCAAATGTGTTCTTTTTCTTCCTCTGAAAAAGTAGCTATAATCCCTAGTTTGGCTTTAAATCAGTTACTCTGGAACTGTCTGTACAGTGCTGGATTGGTATTCACTGTTTGAATTTCTATTTTATTTTTTTATTCGATCTTCTCATTTAGTAAACCAGGCGGTAGCTTCTTTTGAGTATCATTGGCAATTCACAGGCTGAGTTGGGGGGCAGTCTCTTATCATTTTGTTCTAATAAATAACTAAAAAAGAAAATAAAATAAAGAAGTCCAGGGCACTTGCTGACATTTTCTGGATTCTCACAATATCGCTCTGTAAGGCACATTCATGGATTGTGTCTGATGGACATTGTGAGACCTGAAGAGGTCATGTGTGTGCATAGCTGCCACCTGGATTTTGTGCTGGAGTCATCGCCAAGGAAGATGAAAAGGGTTGCAGTGTTGATAGGTTAGATGGCATAGGAATTTGCTTGGAAAGGTTGATTGCTTTTGACTAAATGAGGATGTTCATTCTAAAGACTCTGAGCCAGAATCCAAAATTTTAATGGCCAGTGACACTAACTAGATTAGGCCATTGGTGGAAAAATCTATATGGCAGGAGCTCTTGCTAAGTAAAAAGTGATCACTCAAACCTTTAGTGTGGTGCTGTCCAGATCATTTATTCTATGGAGGTTAAAAATGTATAACATCTCCTCAGAAGGAGCCAGGAATTGCCCATCAGATAGTGGTCATGGAAGCCAAAGCTGCTCAGCCTGCTTGGCCCACACTGCATCCCTGCACAGGGTCAGGGGTCACGGAAGCCAGAGCCGCTCAGGCTGCTTGGCCCACACTGCATCCCTGCACAGGG
>NW_003852421.1:16071289-16087413 GCF_000181295.1 Otolemur garnettii | reverse complement strand
CACACTGCATCCCTGCACAGGGTCAGGGGTCACGGAAACCAGAGCCTCTCAGACTGCTTGGCTCACACTGCATCCCTGCACAGGGTCAGGGGTCACAGAAACCAGAGCCGCTCAGGCCCTGGCTCACACTGCATCCCTGCACAGGGTCAGGCAGTCATCACATCAGTAAATGGATCGAATGATTTCTGTGTTGTCCGATCCCAAAATGAGCAGCTGTGCCCAGAAGTTTCTGGTACGTTTTACTGGTTGTTCTTTCCTCTTTTTATAGCGTGTGCTATGAGCGGGTTCCATGGTACCCCACGGTGCTAACCTTCATCCTGTCTGCTTTGTGGCACGGCGTCTACCCTGGATACTATTTTACCTTCTTAACTGGAACCCTGGTCACCTTAGCAGCTAGAGCGGTAAGCTTCCTTGGATGTGGGGTCTTTCCCTTAAGAATCTGATGCTTGTGTGTTTGTCATCTTTAGAATCCTAGCAGAGTTAGGAGCAGAGATGGAAGGTGGGAGTGATATTCTGAAAAATCAAACAGCATGCAGAAGGCTTCCCATTAGAGAAACACTTCAGTATAGAGGAACTTGTGGTCATTACAAAAAATGGTCAACCATTTTATTTTCATGTTATTTACAGAGGGTGCTTGTAAAACCAAAGGAATTTTAGGAGCAATATTGAGTACCTTAGGAGGTGAAAATGTTTTTAATCATTAAAGGCTATGAACATACACCATATACTAATTATGGATGATGATGGCTATTAATTAATGTGGGCTCCACCGGCCTTCACTTTGCTTATGTTCCCCTGAATTCCTCATTTCATTGCCTTCAGCCTAGAAATAATTCACAATGTCTGTGAGCAGTCAGTGAGACAGCAGCCAGAAGAGATGTGTCTGCTAGGAATTTGTCTAACTTCTTATGTTCTCATGCCTGATTCAGCTCTCTTAATTGATTTCTGTGAAATTCTTTATGAATTTTATAAATTTGGTTCTCTAGGTGTTTTGAGGAATCATTAGTTTGTCCTCGATTGTTCCTGCTGTTTGCTTGTTGTAGAGCAAGATAATAAAAGAATAAAAAATAAGACTGTCCCCAAAGAAGAAGGTGTATGTGTATAGATGTAATTGCAATTCAAAATGCTTTCATTGTTAAATAGTGGAGGTTTGTATTTGATTTAGTCCCAATCTTTGATAATGTTTGTGGCCTTCCTTATTTCAGATGCCACGAGCTTTGAGTGATGTTTGTTGAACTGCGTTTTGGATGTGAATTCAGCAGCCCCATCGTGGCTGTTCACTTATCCTTTAATTCATTTATTCCGTGATTATTTTAGGAACGCTGCTGAGTGCCAGGGTTCTAGGTGCTAGGCTACCACAGTGAGCAAACAAGTGCTCCTCCCTGAGGAGTTTCTGTTTTAGTTAGACAAAGGTGTGTTGGAATATACATGTGCACAAGGTAGATGACTGATTGCTATTCATACCAGCAATACACTTTTAAAATTAAGTGCATATCGAGTGTATTTGTACAGAGAAAACAGGAAAGGTATTTTCTTTTCTCCCATTCATATACCTACTCAGATTATAAAAGGAAAGCACAGAACAGATGGCCAGGACAAACTAAGAAATAAAGGTCAGAATTTTGTTTGTTACATATCCAGAATAGTATTCCTTAAAATGTCTTTAGTTCTATGACCTTAACTGGCATAAAGGCTTTCATTTCTGTAGAGCCTTTTTTTTTTTGAATGATCTGGAAACATTTTTCACAAGTTAGGTAGGAGATGGATTTTTTAGCTTGCTGGGCAGCCTCGGCCATTGAACGCCTTCGTGGTTTGGGGATGACCTGCCTGTTCCAGCTCTGCCTTTGATTCTGGCACCTGGAAATCAGGTGTCTTTCTATAGGCAAGTCTAGTTACATGTGTCAAAAGATCTACAAAGCAGTATACCCCTTGATTTTCCATTTCAAAGAACTGTCTCTTTACCTAAGTCTTAGTTTCCGTACCTGTAAAATGAGAATAATGATGCCTACAGAATAAGCTTATTGGGGAAATCAACAGAGATGATCCATGAACACAGGCTTGGCACTTAGTAAGAACTCGATAAATGGTAGCGGCTATTGTCAGTACTAATAGGAATATTATCTGTATCATCAGTACCCAAAGGAAACAACTAGGAAATAGGACGTAAATTATTACAAGGGTGTGCATCACAGAATTATTTATAATAGCAAAACAGGAGATGGGGAGAGAAGCTAAATTTTGCATAATTAACTTAAAAATTATATTGGAGATTAATATTCACTGACATGGAGAAAGTTGATGATGTATAACTAAATGAGAAAGGCTGGAAATATATTGGTGCCATTAAGAATATAAATGTGGATCTATACGAACGGAAGAGGCTTACAAGGCTCTGGACCAAGTTCTTCAATGATACTTTTCTTTAGGAGATGTTAAAAAAGAAAACAAAGTTCTTTTTCCTTTTGTGTAGTTTGAATGTTCTTCTACTGTGAACGTTTTTTCTTTTTTTTCAAGTAAGAAGAGCCACAATGGTCTTTTAGTTGAAAATAGCACTAGGTGGTGGTGGTTTTCTGCAGGCTGTGTTGCTGGGCTCACCTGTGTGCATGGAGTAACAGTTGTTTTGTTTTTCACCCCCTCTTCCCCATTTGTGCCTTCTGGGCTTGAAGGTGAGAAACAACTACAGGCATTACTTCCTTTCTTCAAAAGTTGTCAAGGTCGCTTACGATGTGGTCACCTGGGCTGCCACTCAGCTGGCTGTGTCTTACACGGTCGCGCCCTTTGTTATGTTGGCAGTGGAACCAACCATCAGTTTATACAAGTAAGTCTGCATTGTTCTCAGTTGCCATCTACTAAGCTGTCTTGGGGTAGGGGGCACACACTGAAGCAAGCAGTCCTAAGGATTTCTATTGGGGCGTCAATGTGAAAATGTCCATAGCAGCTGGGCAGCTCATGCCTATAATACCAGTGTTTTGGGAAACTTGGGCGGGAGAATTACTTGAGACCAACCTGGGCAAGGTAGGGAACGCCCCCCCCCCCATCTCCACAAAACAGTGAAAACATTAACCAGGCATGATAGTCCATACCTGTAGTCCTAGCTACTCGAGAGGCTGAGACAGGAGGATCACTTGAACCCAGGAGGTCAAAGGTACAGTGAGATATGTGATTGTTACATTGCACTCTAGCCTGAGCAACAGAGTGAGAGTGAGACCTTATCTTTAAAAAAAAAAAAAGAAAGGAAAAGGAAAACATCCACAGAAGCATTAAGAAGAAAAAGCTAGCCTCGGTGGCACCTGTAGCTCAAGTGGCTAAGGCGCCGGCCACATACACCAGAGTTGGTGGGTTTGAATTCAGCCTGGGCCTGCCAAACAACAATGACAACTACAACCAAAAAATAGCTGGGCATTGTGGCAGGTACCTGTAAGTCCCAGTTACTTGGGAGGCTGAGGCAAGAGAATTGTTAAACCAAGGGGTTGGAGGTTGCTATGAGTGCTGGCATCATAGCACTCTACCCAGGGTGACAGTTTGAGACTCTGTTTCAAAAAAAAAGAAGAAGAAACAGCTATCCTAGAGGCAGTGTTCAAATACATAAGAGCTAAGTGGACGAGAATCTCTTAAGCCATTCATAATGTAAACAGGGACATTTATATCAGTGTACTTTGAAGGGATGGGTTGGATTGAGAATTCAGAGGGTGCATTTGCTCCCCGTGGCTCCTTTTCCTGGCGGGGGGGGGGGGAAACCATGCTGGAGACTGTGGGGCGTTCTGAGAGTAGGACCAAGATGGCCAGGAGCTGCAGCACTGCTGGTGCAGGGATTGGCCCCAGTGTAGTCTGGGGAGGGTTCCTCTGTGCTTGGAGATGGCCATTCAGCAGGTGTATGTAGGTTATGCTGCTGGTTGCCCATGGTGGGGGGAATTTAGGGAGGAGGGGGAGGCACACACTGGAGACCACTCATGCTCCAAATCAACTGCAAACCTGCAGTTTACTCTTGTTATTTCACCTGTGTGTTTAGTTGGTTGAGTTTCTCCACTATTGTGAAGTGGTTGTGTGACCCCTGTGTTTTCTCAACTGTAAAGTGGAGCTGAGAATAGACTCCACCCCACAGCACTGTCGTCGGGATTGAATATTGGAGCTGACATGCAAACCAGCAGAGGGCCCAGATCGGAATCTGGCATGTGGTCTGTGCTCAGTGAGTGCTGACTTGGGTTACTTCAGGGGCTGTACAGGCTTCTCTCGTTAACCCTGGAATGTGCTCGGATTTAAAACAGTGACGTGGACATAGCACAGACACACCTGATTTATAAGTGGGGATCCTCTGTAGTTGATGGAATGGTCGGGAAGGGGTGGGAGACACTCGTGCAAAATACTAGCTAGTGCCACAGGGAGGCTATAAGAAGTTATGCTGATAGAACATGGAAGTTGTACTGGTTTTTACACAAATTTTTCTAGGTGAGGGGCACTGGAAGACTGGGAAGAGAATTCTGATTTCTGGCCAGAAAAAAACAAAACAAAATAAAACACAACACCTCCAGCCCCCACCCCCACCCAAAGCAAGCCCTCAGTCCAGCTGCTACAGTTGTAGGAGTCCTGTATGGAGAAGATGGAATTGAGCACGCCTTCACTGGCTCCCCCCTAGAGAGAGGCGTCCCCAGGTGGCATTGTGGCTCTCACAGGGTTGTTCCCCCTGTGCCCACCCGAGGGCAGTCCCACGACCTCCTCGCACTACTTTTGTTCCTGCTGTGTCAGAGCCCACAGCCCACATCTGACCTCTCTCTTTTGCTTTTTGTCTTTCTACTCACCCCCCACCCCCAAGCAGCCTCCTGTCCCACTGAACTGTCTGCCCGAGCTGTCTCTGTTGTTGCCCTGAGTGCTAATTTGTGTTGGTTAGTGCTCTGGCTACAAAGTCTCCTAGGTTTGGAGTTGTCTGCTTCTATCCTGCTTTCCAAACCCCACCAGCCCTGGTATTTCTAAGCTCAGGATATTGCTGTTATAGCAGAAAGGCCTTTACTCAGCTCAGTGTCGTCAGGGTGCTGGGCACTGTGCTGGGAGCTGGGGATGGAATGGCAAGCTCAGACCTGCTCCCACGGAGGGGATAGCTTGATGGGGCGGGAGGTAGGCAATAATTGAGAAATGTATAAATACACGCTGAGATGGTACTCCGGTACAGGGCTTCATGAGAGCATAGCATATAACAGGAATCTGACTTAGCCTAGTGTGCAGGGGCGTCTTTTGGGAGGAAGTGGCATTCCAGCTCAGTCCTGGAGGCTGTGCAGTGGGAGTGGAGCCAGCACCGTGTATGTGTAGTGGGCGAGGCTGGGCACTGTGGGCAGTGCTCTTGGCTCAGAAAAGCGTAGAAAAGCCTGTGTGGTATACCAGGAGGAAGCTCTGCACACGGAGAACTAGAGAAATGTGAATGTGGGCAGAAGACAGAACCCAAGGGAGAGAGTGCTGAGCTGAGGGGAGAGGGGTGGGTATCCGTATCTCTGGTTATCACATGAGAAAGTGGGGGCTCTGAGAGGGTAGGGAATTTAACAAAACTCACACAGCAACTAAATGCTAGGGCTGAGCCTCAGAGTTAAATCTGATAACATGCATTTAACCAACTAAAGGATGCCAATCTCTAGGGTTAGAGGGGGACTCAAGGGGGCAGAGTCAAATCATCAAGTAGCTTTTCACTTCTTTTTAAAAATAATCTAGAATACTTCTTAAAAATGTTTAGAATGAAACAGAAAATTGACATTCTTGCCACTTTGGCCCATTTCAGGTGAGTTAAACTAATATTTTATCTTGTTAGCTGGTCTAGTATATGATTTAAATATTTATCTAGCTGCCCTGTCCAATAGAAGCTTCTACAATGATAGAAATGTTCTGTCCATGCCTCCCTGAACCCCAGCCACCCAGGACATGCGTGGCTGTTAGGCATTTGAAATGTAGCTAGTAAGATGGAGGAACTGAGTTTTATTATTTATTTATTTATTCATTCAGTTTGAGACAGAGTCTCACCATGTTGCCCTTGGCAGAGTGCTGTGGCATCATAGCTCATAGCAACCTCAAACTCTTGGGCGCAGACGATTCTCTTGTCTCAGCCTCCGGAGTAGCTGGGACTACAGGCGCCCACCACAACACCCCCCACCCCACCCCCCGGCTGCTATTTTTTGGAGACAGGGTCTCGTACTTGCTCAGGTTGGTCTCGAACCTGTGTGCTCAGGTGATCTGCCCTCCTCAGCCTCCCAGAGTGCTGGGATTACAGGCGTGAGCCACCACACCTGGCATTAACTTGAATTTTATTTTATTTTTTACTTTTAATTTCTTTATTGATAGATTAGGCAATTAACTTGAATTTTAATACCCCCATGTTGCCTGTGACTCTTACAGATTGATGTCACCTCAGAAGGTGCTTTCAGAATCTTATAAGAAAAATCCCTGAATCTGGTGAAAGAAATTAAAATTGCACAGCGTTTTAGGGAAGGTGAGGCCAGTTGCGTTCCAGATCTGTTCCTCACTTCAGTAACTGGCAGTGAGTGGCAGTGCGTGCACACCGACTTCCCAGCACATCCTCACTGCTTAACGTGGGAATTTCTGTTGTGCTTTGTCCTTAGGCCTCATCAGTGTTTGATCTAGAGCGGCTTCAGAGCTCAGGCTTAAAGTCCTCAGTCTAATTTTTTTCTTTAGCTTGTAAATGAGCCCCAAAGGAACACTGAAATATATTATGAAAGAACCCTTCTTATAAAATCATTTGGAAAAGCAAATTCTCATGTATCTCATGTTTTTAATTAGCTAGCACTTTCACAAATTCAGTGTGAAAGAACATTAGCGTTTGTGTAGAAACTTGTTATAGATAGTGAATTCCTTGAAAGCAGGGACTGTGCCTTACCCATCTCTGTGTCTGGAGGACCCAGGTCAGGGCCTCGCATGCTCAATAAATGTTGATTGAGTTGAGTTTTTTCATAACGGAAGGATGAAATATTCCTAAAATGTTAAAGAAACAAAATGTCAGAAGAGGTTACTAAATCTCACTGGGGGTTGACACTTTTATTCCTTTGACTTTCAAAGTATTTGCATTTAATCTAACACAACTGCTCCAGTGTAGATTTGGCCACATAAGGAAGATGAAGGCAAAGCTCAAAAACAAGGTGTATTTTTGGCACGCAGACTTTGAAAGCTTGCTTTGTAATACCTATGACCAGGGCGTGTGCCTGTGAGTATTCCAGTTTATGCCTGTTATCCCCGTGTGTTTATCTAGCCCTTTCTCACCAGCAGTAATGTCTTGGTGAGATGGTAAATTATATGGTCACTTGCTGTGGTTGTTCGCCCCTCAGCTGGTTAAACAACCATTAATCATGGACTTGTTTCCATTCCCCCAAGGGAAAGGGCAGAAGCTTATACCTTTTCGTAGATCTTAGTTTAATGTAAATGTTTATTGAAAGAATAAATGCACGATGATATGTTTGCTTCTCTTAGAGCTCTTGACTGTTCAACAGACATTGTCAAGAAGCGTTCCTTTTGTGAAAAGGTGGAGAAACTTAGGGTGTCTGTGAGTTACCTGATTCTAATGTGTCTGATCTCAGATCACAGAAGCTGGGGAATGATTCTCGCTTAACATTTTCCTTTAATCTGCAAAAAGCACTGGAGAAAGTGCGAGCTTAACCTTTCCAAACGGATCTAGAATAGTTGTGCTAATGTGAGCTGTTTGTGATCACTTGCATTGGATGATAAGTGCAGTGCTACATACCCGCACTCTGCACACTGTGCTGAAGACCAGGCTTTGGCAACAGAAGGTCAAAACTCCAAAAGCAAAATGTGTTTCTCATTAGTTTAGCTGACCGTAATCTGCAGGGTTATGGACTAGCTTTTTTTTTTTTTTTTTTTTTTTTAATTGTTGGGGATTCATTGAGCGTACAAGATACTGGACTAGCTTCTCAAAATCAGGATGCATCTGACTCATAAGACACGTAAGAAGAACTTGTCATACCTGAGGAGAGCATATGGGCTCGTTTTAGTTGCATTGTGTTTGGGGACCAGAACGCAGTCATGTATTGCTCAATGACAAGGACACATTCTGAGAAATGTGCCGTTAGGTAGTTTTGTCATTGCTGGAACGTCACGGAGTGCACTGGGACAGACTTAGGTGGGGTAGCCCACAGTACTCCTAGGCTTAAACGGTGTGACCTTTTGCTCCCAGGTTGCAAGTCTGTGCAGCATCCTGCTTGCTGCACTGAATGTTGAAGGTGATTGTCACACACAGGATTTGTGTATCTAAACATAGAAAAGGTGCAGTGAAAATATGGTATAAAACTTACCATGGATGGAGCTGACAGGACTGAGGTTGCTCGGGGTGAGTTGGTGATGGAACTCGAGGGCCTGGGACGTCATTGTGACTGCTGTAGACTTCATGAACACTGTGCACTTGGGCTACGAGTTTAAGCTTTATGATGAAAGGGTTCCTAAGAACCCTTCTTAGGAAATCATTTGGAAAAGCAAATTCTCATGTATCTCATATATGGAAAATGTTTTTAATTAGATAGCATAAAAAAGTTTATAAAGTTTTTTTTCTTCAATAATAAAATTAACCATAACTACTTACTGTAACTTTTTTTTTTACTTTTTTCTAAACTTTGAGTTTTTTGTAATAACAGCTTTAAAATGACACGCTGTACAGATGTGCAAAAATACTTTTTTAATGTCCTTTTTCTATAAGCTTTTTTCCTTTCTTAAAAGGTTTTACTTTTATTCTTTCCCATTTTGGTAAAGACTGAGACCAAAAGACACACAGCCTACACTGGTGAGGATCATCAGTACTACCATTGCCCACTGCTCCAGCTTGTCCTCCTGGAAGGTGGTCGGGGCAGTAACACACACGAAGTTGTCATCTCCTGTGATCCCAAGGCCCTCTCCTCTGACACCTCCTGAAGGGCCTGCCTGAGGCTGTTTTACAGTTAATGTTTATATATATAAGATACATATACATTAACTAATGTTACAGTTACTACAGTTTATTTACATATATACACACATATACATATATATGGAATGTCACAGTTAATACAGTTAATGTTATATATATATACACATATATACATATATGGAATGCTCTCTAAAATGATAATAAAACATAATAGAGTGGGCGGCACCTGTGGCTCAAAGGAGTAGGGCGCCGGCCCCATATACCAGAGGGGGTGGGTTCAAACTCAGCCCTGAGTAAGTAAATAAGCCAGTGACCTAGTTGCTGGGTTGTGCACTGTATGTAATTTGTGTGTGCGGCACTTCTGTGCGACTGGCAGCGTAGTGGGTTTGTTTACACCAGCACCACCACACACACATCAGTAACACGTTGCACTAGCACATCATAATGGCTCTCTGGTGACAGGAGCTTTTCAGTTCCATTATAATCTAATGGGACCACTGTCCTGTGTGGTCCGTTGTTGACTGGACTGTTATTCTATAGCACATGACTGTGAAGCTTGAATTTGTCCTTGTGAGTCCTCAGGCTTTGAATATGGGGTTTTTGGCTGTTGTGGGGTTAATGCTCTTGGTCTGTGTATTGTATTGTCCGTGGGAAGATGCCATGTCTAGACAGAGATGTGCTGGTGGCTTGCTCTGCCCAGCTGTGCGTTTTCAGTCCATTCCTCACCTGTTTACCCACCAAAGAGAGTTACCTAGAGAGTGGATCCTGCCACACACACTACGCTCACCATACCGAAGGTGACGTGATCAGGTGACATTTCTCAGCTGTATCCTTGTTTGAAATATAATTTTTATGTTTTTATTCCTAGGTCCATGTACTTTTATTTGCACATCATAAGTCTCCTGATAATACTATTTCTGCCAATCAAACCACAAGCTCATGCTCAAAGGTGGCCTCAGACTCTGAACTCTGTTAAGAAGAAGAAAGCAGATTGATACCTCCGAGAAGAGGTAGAGCCGAAAAACATGTGAGAGATGAGATGGAAGGGCTCACGGATGCTCCAGGGATGTGGAGGCGATGTTTACATGCATTTTTTTTCTTTTTTTAAAATGCAGGGAAGTATTTTTGTAAAGCCTTTTTGTACAGATAAATCGGCCACGTCCAGTTTATTTGTTTGAATATTTTACAGGACATTCAAGTGGGGTGGAGGATGTGCGGGAGCTGCAGAGACGGTCTGCTCCGGCCTACGGGCTCCTTGCTTTTCTGGCATGATTCCAGCCCCTGGATGCTGGGACGCAGGCATCAGCTCCGGAACTTAGGAGGCGATTGCTAAAAAGGCTTGTTATTCAGGACTTACCCAGATGTGGCTGTTCCCTTGGGAAGCCATGGGCCCTTGGACTTGTGACATAACTGGTTTCCAGACACAATAACTACACTCAAAGGACTGTGGCTTTCTAGATTTGAGTCCTGGCAGAGTCAGCAAAACCAAAAATAAATAAACCACCACCACCACCAACAACAACAACAACAAAGTAGAAGATGATGATTGTGCAAGAGAAGGATCGTGGAGGAAGGTTTTCAGAGCACTGAATACTCCATGAGCCTTGAGGACTAACCGTGAACACTTGAATGGACTGAAAGTCAGGCGTGCCCTCAAATAGGCAGCAATTTTTTTTTTCAGGAATGTATGCGCCCCCCTTCCCCACCCACCTTTTTCTGAACTCTGAGCCAAGATTGGAAATCAGAAAGTCTCCTGTACACGTGCACCGGGAGCCTAAGAGGCTACTGTTTTCCAAACATTTCCCATTTCCCATGTGCCATCTGCTTGCCCAGGAATGGCCCTGAGAAGACACCTCATGTTGACACCATGAAAGGCAACAGGATGCCTTTTAAAGAAATAATTTTTTTGAAAGTAATTTAAAGTTATATATTAGTAGAAGTTTTAAGATGTTTCTCTCTTTTCTCCCCTCATTTCGTGGAGGTGTTGATGATCATGGCCGTGACATACACTGGGGCTGATTTTCATCTTTCTGTTTTCGTGGCTGATTAGCTTTGTTTTCATTGAATCATAACATTGGAAAGCAGAAATTGAAAGACAGTTTTCCATCTGGGTTATGAATGAAACAGAGCTGTGGCTCCTTTCGGGGACTTCTACGTGAGAGAAGAAAACATGGGATTGAGTGTTGAAAATGATGATGATAAAACGTGCTGCAGTGGTGTGCCCTCGATTAAATGGCTTGGGAGGAGAAAGTTTATTTGATTCGGATGGTAAAAAAGTTTCTTACTGAATAAATAATATGTTTCTAGAAGGAAAACATTTGTGATGGGAACAATTTTTGTGTGTGTGCCAACGGAGTCTTGATGTTCAGAAGTGTGTGTGTTTGTGTGTCTTAACAAATGTGCACACACTTAAGGTTTCATTTACCTGAAATCTGCGCACCGTAGCCTGCTCAGTGTTGGCATGCCTGCGTGTTGGCATGATTTCAGTTTTTATTCCCAAGGCTGAAGGGCAGATGCACCCCCATTTTACAAATGAGGGAACTGAGGGTCAGAGGGAATTTGGTAACTGCCTTAAGGTCACAGAGTTACAGGTAGAGTGGAGGTTTGAATCCAGGAAAGCCATCAGCTGTGAATCTTTCCACACGGCGTCCTGATGCTGCTTCTGTCAGGACTATGAAATACGAACGTGATGTACTTGTCCCTCTCTGATGCATTTGAACAGTCCTGGTGCTGGGGAGGACCTGAGCTGTAGTCCTAACATGGGCTAAGGGAAGTTACGTAATACCATGTAGGGGCCACTCATATTTAACCAGGAAGTCTTGGAGCAGCCCTACTTTGCTGTCCCAGGAAGAATATCAAATGGATGGTAGGGGGAGAGGATGTAGATGATGAAAATCTGAGTCTGTCTTCAACAGGAAGACTTTGCGGGGTGAAACCAAGAACTGTGCACAATCTTGCACAGTAGTAGAAATGGTAATATAACCACTGGCATGAAGCCTGGGGAGCGATCTGTGTTACAGTGAGTCTTTGAACTCACAGTGCCATTTATGTCATTGTATTTAAGTATCTCCATTGCTGAGAGAGGAACTCTGGTCATAAGAGGAGAGGCGACTGCTGAGGTAACCAGCTGTCCCAGTTTTCCAGGGACTTCCCAGCCCCTCAGTCCTGGGCAGGTTGAGGCTGTCGGCCCTATGGTGATTGCCTGGGACCTGGGCTCATGGGTGCTCCGTGTCAGAGTTGGTGCCAGGCCACTTGGAGTCCTTTCTTCTGTTGTGAGGCTTTGTTCACCACAAAAGGACAACACAGAGAAAACGGAGCACCTTTTTTTCTCCTGAGAACCATTTACTCATAGGACAAAATCTCATTTTAGGACTAAAGTTGTTTGTTTTATTGACAAAGAGTCTCTGTCACCTGGATAGAGTGCCATGGCATCGTAGCTCCCAGCAACCTCCATTTCTTGGCTGAAGTGATCCTCATGCCTCAGTCTGCTGAGTAGCTGGGACTATAGCTAAAGTTTAGATAAAAGGTAGGGACTCTTTATTACTTTAGATTTCTAAGTTGTCCTAAACATAATACACATGTAATAAATATAGATTGATGAGTTTTTAGTGGAAAAGAAATATATATTTTTTCTGGTTTTGTTTGTGGAAATAACTAAAACAGTTACTCTTATTATTATTATTTTTACTTTTTTTTTGTCTTTGAGAGAGAATCTCTCTCACCCTCAGTAGAGTGCTGTGGTGTCATAGCTCACAGCATCCTTCTCTGGGGCTCAAGTGATTCTCTTGCCTTAGCTTCCCCAGTAGCTACAGGTGCCTACCACAATGCCCGGCTATTTTTAGAGACAAGGTCTCACTGTTGCTCAGGCTGGTCTCCAACCTGTGAGCTCAGGCAATCTACCGGCCTGGGCCTCCCAGAGTGCTGGGATTGCAGGCGTGAACCACCATGCACAGCCTGTTTTTTTACTTTTTAAGTTTTTTTTGTTGAACCGTATGGAACAAGAATACTGTTTTATGGTTGAAAAAACAATAAATAGTTCAAGCTGAGATTTCGACTGATTAGGAGAGAATGATCAGGTGTCCCCAGAACGGGTGTGGCGCATGTCCTCTGTCACCCTGTGGGCTCCGTGCAGCAAGCAGGGGGTCCTCCCACACAGCCTTCTTGACCCCCGCTGCACACTGGAAGCACAGAAGAAGCTTTGAAAATATCGATTGATGCCCAGCCCCTCCAGGGACCACATCTTCTTCCCTTTGTCTCCAGCACTTGGCATGGTGCCTGGTCTGTAATGAAGATTTAGTAAGTGTTTGTTGAATGAATGAGGGATTGAATGGATTAGTTTAATGCATCGTTGCCTTTGACAGTTTTGATTGAGTCGCTTTTGCACTGGGCAACATTGTTTCTGCTATTTAGAATTAGGTTTTGAAATAAAGGCTTGTGATTTCAGGGAATTCTGAAAGCACATTATGCAAAATAATCACTCGGGCAGCCGGTTTACATAGTCTGAACCCCTCTGGTTCATCCATCCATTAATTAATGCATTCACTTATTTATCAAAAATGTCAGTCTGGTGTGGGCCTGGCACTCTGAGAGCTAAAAGACGCTGTTCTGCCCCCTTGGAGAGCTCCCAGTGTGCCCAGAAATGTGATCCAGAGTAGTGTGAAAAGGGCGTGCCCAGGAGAATCCTCCCATTCACAAAGGACAAAGTGACTGGCTGCTCACTTTGTGTTTCGTTGTGAGTTTAGAGTAACCTCATTTGGTGCCTGAAGGTTACCCAGGGCGGCACCATTGCTGCACTCCAGCCTCATGTCCAGGTGGGGTTAAGCTGGTTCTATCCTGACACTGGATGTTAACTGCGGCCATGTCAGCACCCACCAGTGCAGGCCACTCAAAGGAGCAGGCTGCGCTTTCGTGTTGCCCATAGAGGGGGTGGAGTGTCTGGTCCTCCTCAAGGAGGATCCTTAGTGAAGGTTCCAGGCATCTGAGTGACTTCACAAAGCCCATGAGGAAAGGTATTTGCTTAGAGAAGATCCAGCCCATGTGCACTTTGTCAGACTCCCCAAACTTGTCTAAGGCTTCCTGCCATATGTCAGGATGAAGAAAATTAACATTTATTGACAATTACTTTCGCTTGCATTCCTAGTACAATCTGTGAACTTGGCAGTGTTTTCTTTCCTCTTTGCAAATACAGAAACCAAAACTCAGAGACTATAAGTAGCACGTAACTTGCCCAAGGTCACCCGGTGAGTGGAGGGGTTTGAGTCCCGGTTTGGCTTATTGCAAAGTCCATCTCACCCCTTGGTGCAGAAGCAAATGTGTTTTCAGAGAGACAGAGTTTTAAAGCTTTAAGTAACTCTAGCACTCACCGTGAACAGTGGTTTCCAAATGCAGACTGGCTGGCCCTGCCACTTGGGGAGTTTGTTAAACACTCAGTGAGTGATAAGATAGGTTTGCTGTGGAAGCGAAAGGCAGCCCTGACCGCTTCATTTTCTGGGGGAGGCAGCATGATTGATGTCGAGTGGGAAGAAGGCAGGCTACCGCGCCTTCCTCCGGTGGGCTACGGGAGTCATAAGCCGGTGGCATGGGAGCCTGGCTGCATCCTTTGATTATGTTAAAGAGAAGGTTATTTTGGACTCTTCTGTCATTCTTTGTGCTCCTTAAAGACCTTTTGCTTAACATGGTCCTTGATGCATTTTGAAATATGCGGACATTGACTTAGGCCTTAAGTAGGTAGTATATGTTATGGGGAGCAAACTGCTTTGCTAATAAATGAATAAAACATCAGAATCAGGCATGGGCTTCTTGGAAGCAGACTAAAGAGATGGCAGGAATTGGGGGTCCATGGAGAGGAGGAATTTCCAGTGGGTGTATGGTCAGGATAACCTTTAAGAATAGAAAGGTATAGAATTTTGGGCCTCTTATAGAGATATTTTTCACCTTAAAAAAGGAAGCCAAAATTAGAAAAAATATATTACTATGTTATTATAAAGGGGAAATTACAGACATTTCACTGATGAATAAGGATGCAATATGATAAACAACATATTGGATTAAAAATTGATGTTTAAGCAATATACGTTAATCAAAATTGAATCCAGTTTGTGTGCGTAGACATTATATATATATATATATATATATTTTTTTTTTTTTGCCCATACCCCCTCGCTCCTTCTCAGTCTGATCTCCCCTTCCCCCATGCCCCACCGTGTCATTAATTGTCTTCATATCAAAGTAGAATACATAGGATTCTTACTTCTCCATTCCTGTGATGCTTCACTAAGAATAATATGTTCCACCTCCATCCAGGTTAGTACAAATGCTGTAAAATCTTCATTTTTTTGATGGCTGAATAATACTCCATAGTGTACATATACCACAGCTTACCAATCATTCCTGGGTTGAAGAACATTTAGGCTGTTTCCACATTTTAGTGATTGTAAATTGGGCTGTGATAAACAGCCTAGTACAAGTGTTTTTATAGTAAAAGTTTTTTTTTCTCCTGGATAGATGCCCAATAGTGGGATTGCAGGATCAAATGGGAGGTCTAGGTTGAGTTCTTTAAGGTTTCTCCATACTTCCGTCCAAAAACATTGTATTAGTTTGCATTCCCACCAACAGTGCAAGAGCGTTCCTTTCTCTCCACATCCACGCCAGCATCTACAATTTTGAGATTTTGTGATGTAGGCTATTCTCACTGGGGTTAGATGATATCTCAGGGTGGTTTTAATTTGCATTTCTCTAATAATTAGAGATGAAGAGCATTTTTTCACATAGTAGCCATTCGCCTATCGGCTTTAGAGAAGATTCTGTTCATCTCTTTTCCCCATTGATGTATGGGGTTGTTGGTTTTTTTCTTGTAGATTAACTGAAGTTCTGCATAGATCCTGGTTATTAGACTTTTGTCAGATTCAAAATATGCAAATATCCTTACCCATTGAGTAGGTTGTCTATTTGCTCTGGTTATTGTCTCCTTTGCTGTACAGAAACTTTTCAGTTTCATGAGATCCCATTTGTTTAGTATTGCTGTTGCTGCTATTGCCGTGGCAGTCTTCCTCATAAAGTCTTTCCCCAGGCCAGTATCTTCCAGTGTTTTTCCAATTCTTTCCACTAATAATATAGTTTTTCCAATTTTACTATCAGGGGTATCCAGATTAAGTAGAATGATTTTGAAGTATTTCTATTTCTACTGTCTATAAGACTTGGTGTGATCTGTTTTTTTTTTTTT
>NW_003852421.1:15993680-16071269 GCF_000181295.1 Otolemur garnettii | reverse complement strand
TTTTTACTTTTATTTATACATATTAGTCATCTTTTTTTTTAGACTTTGGTAAAAACATAACGAGAAAAAAGATTTTGTTTGCTATTTGTATTTTGTCTTGTGTATTCTGTAACAAACAAGTAGTAAATGATTATGTATTCAAAAAAGGAAAAAAAAAGAAAAGAAAATAGTGACTTATTCTCATGTAAATTGTATTTAATTTTGACCAAAGTACATTACTTAAACATTAATTTTTAATTCAACATGTGAATATGTTCTTTATCATATTGCATCCTCATTTATAAGTGAAATATATTTGTAATTTCCCTTTATAATAATATATTTTCTCCAATTTTAATATCAGGTGTATCCAGATTAAGTAGAATGATTTTGAAGTATTTCTTTTTCTATTGTCTATAAGATTTGGCATGATCTGTTTTTTGAAATTATCTTTTACTTTTACTTATAAATATTAGTTGTTTTTTTTTTTTGAGACTTTGGAAAAAATAAAATAAGAAATTAACTGATCGAAGTATTCTATAATAGACATACTTCTATCTGACAATGTGAATGTTACTTTCTTTGCATTATTACTATTATTATTGCCTAATATTTCATTGTAGCAATTGTCTGATTTCTGAATGTATTTATCTTCTTTCGTTCTTTCTGAGGTTTTTGTTCTCAGTCCTTATGTTAAATATTATTATTGTCATTAAATTTAGCCTTTTAATTCTGTGAAGGCAAAAGTGGAAACCTAATATACACATGTATATGTAAGAAAAATTAAAAAAAAAAAAAGAAGCCAAACTTGGTTTCGGTTTGGGCTGGCGGGGGGGAGAGAAGAGGACAGATTGAATGAGAGAATGTAGTAAGAGGCAGAGACTGGAGTGAAGCAAGTCCAGGAGGAAGCTGAGCCTCCTGCGAGAGTCCCCAGAAACACTGGCCAAAATATAGGCCATAGGATTGGGGGGTGATGCTACGTTTCCCATTATTTGAATTTCTAAGAACAGGACGTCTTACTGCATAAAGCCATAGACCTTGGGGATATGTAGGTAACAGATGCCTTGACACATAAGTGGTGACAGACTCCAGGACCCCCCTCCCCAGATACTCTGACTCAGTTGGTCCGGAGTCATGTCCAGGAGTCAGTATTCTTCACTAGCTTCCCACATAACTCCAATGTGCAGCCAGGTTTAGGAATTATTGGCTCCATCTCATTTTTTTTTCTATCTGAAGAAACCGAGGCAGCGGCTGGGGAAGGGAGGCTGCTTAATGGCTCGTCCCAGGTCTGGCGGGTCTCCTCTGGAGCGGACCCGAGGGTGGAGGCAAGCCCTCTTCTCTCTCTAGCGCAGTGATCCTCAACCGGCCAGCAGCGGCCCACTGGGGTGCCATGAACATTTTTAAACTTTAATTGTTTTTGAAAGAAGCTCAAAGCACAGTAAGTATGTTCTTTTTCTTTTAACTCTTTTTTTTGATCAACATCATTTAAGTGTGCCCTGGAGATTTAACTGCAGGTTCAAGTGTGCCCTGAGATAAGGTTGAACCACACTGCTCTGGGGCATACTTCTCACAGATACGCTTCCCATCCAAAACAAAAACGCAGCACAATGGTGCGTTGGTGCAGAGCATCTGGGGTGACAAATGGTTCTTGGAGGGCCTCTCCACGCTTCTTGTGACATTTTCTCAGATGAAAACACCCTGCTTCGGCCTGAGAAAGAGCGCCAAGGTGAGCGCTTCTGCATTCCCTGGTCCCCTGGCCTCCGGCAGCTTTGTGAGAGGTTTTATTGTAACTGCTGATCCACCCAGTGGAGGCCAAGAGGGAGCACTTTTCTAGAAAAACGGCTTTGTGGATCCACATGATCCTCCAGACCCAATGACTCTTTATGTCCTCGAACAAAGAAAATTCGTACTGGATAAGCACTTTTGACATGACCATGTACGCGTGTAAGCAGTTGCCAGCTGCACTCAATTGTCCATCCATCCCCAGCCCTCTTTCAGTCTGCTGTCTCGGCCTGACAGGCAAAATGACCTTTCTGTATTTCCAACTGTAGTCCCAGGTTGCAGCCATCTCTGTGTATGTGGCCCTGAAAAAGCCACCAGATGCTGGGACAGGTTTTCTGTCTGGTCATCAGTAACATTTTCCCTCTAGTCCTCCACGCTGCTGGTCACCCCTTGAGGCCACCCCACTTTATAAGAACTGTTGGCTCTTGCTGTCTGTGACAGAAAACCCCACACCCTCCTCGTCCAGCCTCGCCAGCCTGAGTTGCCGCCATCCCTTCACCCAGGTGGCTGCTACTGTGCGGCCAGGGCTCAGGGACCAGTGCCTTTGGAACTTTGAGTTCCACTGCCAACAAGAATAACATTTTTTGAGTAGGCAATTCCCAAGGCAAAAACAGCAGGCCTTTTAGGCAGAAGAGAGACCCTAGACAAGATACCGTTTTCCCTGGGAAGTCCTCTCTACCCACTCTGGCTTCTGCTCTAGATCCTCGGCAATGCCAAGGCTTGTGTTGTGATTTACTTGGTTTCATTACCTCTCCCCAAGCAGACAGCTGCCTGACCACTCTATGTTGTGTTTCTCTATATCTTCAGACCTAGTAAGGCTCTGACTCAAAGGGGTATTGGACCCACATTAGTTGAACAATTGAGGGAATGAATGCGTCCCATTTACTGTGGTGAGATTACATCTCTAGGATGACGGAGAGGGCCGCCCAGGCCAGGCGGGTTGAGTTAGGGGTTCTGGCCCCTGTGTTCAAAGACCAGAGTACAAGTGCTCTCGTAATGAGCTGATGGCTTCATGTTTCTTGGTCACTTAGAGTCTAGGCTTTCCCCTAAATATGATGCTGGGTCAAATTTGGCCTCTAGGATTCGGGTAGGATAAGACCAGCATGTTGGAGGTAGTTCCTGGGAGTTCTCCACTCACTGGGCTTGCTCTTGCTTGGGCCCTCATCTTTTATAACCTTTGGTACGTAGTGATGTGTGCAAAACCAAGGACATACTCACCTGTCCCCCACCCTCACCAATGGCCCCTTTGTATTAGTTGGCTAGGATTGCCTCAAACAAGTATCATAGACCATGTGCTTTACACACATGTCGTCTCACAGTTCTGGAGGCTGGAAGCCCAGGATCAAGGTGTCAGCTAGGCTGGTTTCCTCCGAGCCCTTTGCCCGTTGGCTTGCAGGCAGCCATCATCTCCTGGTGTCCTCATGTGGTCTTCCCTCTGAGGCGGTGTCCTAATCTCTTATAAGGATGCCAATCATAAGGGATTAAGGCCTACTGACCTCATTTTAAGGTAACTACCTTTTTCAAGACCTGATCTCCAAATGCAGTCACCTTCAGATGCCTTGGGGGTTGGCCCTGCAATGTATGAATTTGGGGCAGACACTGTTCCGTCCACACAGGCCCTGAGGTTTGCACTATCTCTGTGGTAATCAGCCACGCTGCAGTGAACGTCTGTTTGCACTTTGTTGGTGTGCACACGGGGTGACAGCGTCAACACGAGAAGAGGCACCGCAGGATTCGGGTAAAGAAATGTGCTTTCAGCCACCCGAGTGCTTTCGTTCCCTGACGGTTGTATGAATGTTTCCCTCCCTGGTATTCTGTAACAGTTCTCTTTGCCCACATTCTCATCAGTGTGTGGTATTACCAGCCTTTCATATTTTCACCAACCAATTAGGGTGAAAAAATGTACAGAGAAAGGTAATTCTCCCTCCCAGGCCTGCCCTCAGCTCTTTGGTTTCATTCCTTGGAGACAGCCACTGTCAGCTTCTTACACAGCTTTTTAGAGAAACCGTGCCCTGCATCGGACTTTTCAGCTTGTTGCAAATTTATCATAACATAAACATTTGTCTAGGTTATAACAGAAACTTCCTAAAAGTTGTTTTTAAAAGCTACATAAGCTGGGCACAGTGACCTACGCCTGTAATCCTAGCACTCAGGGAGGCCAAGATGGGTTATTGTCTGAGTTCAGGAGTCTGACACCAGCCTGAGCCAGAGTGAGACCCCATCTCTTAAAAAAAACAAAAATAGCCAGGCACTGTGGCAGCTGTCTGAAGTCTCAGCTACTCGGGAGTCTGAGGCAAGAGGATCAACGGAGCCCAAGAGTTTGAGGTTGCTGTGAGCTATGATGTTATAGCACTCTACCTGAGTTGACAGAGTAAGACTTTGTCTCAAAAAAAAAAAAAAAAAAAAGGCTACATAATATTCTGTGAGTGAATGTATGATATTAATAGTTTTGAAAAACATTCTGTAATTGCTGGGCATTACATCACTGCTGCTTCATTTAAAAATTTTTTTCTTTTAGAAAATTTGGAAGTACAGAAGAATAAGGCATCTCTAATCCTAGCCCTGGTTGTTTTATTGTATTCTAGTTTTTGTTCTGTAGGTTTGGCATTTTTTCGTATTTCTAGTTGTTATTTTGTATAGGTCTTTGTTTTCACAAGTGTCTGATACTTCCTATAGAGTTTGGGATTTTAAAGGTACAGCGTGAGAATGTGCCCATTTCCTGACATCTTCCATCCCTTTCGCTTCCACTCCAAGGAGCAAAACATGAATGAAAACCAGTGAAGTAGTGGGGGTTGACTTGACTAGGGGCTAGTGATTTATTTAATTTTTTCAAGGTTAATCAATTGCAAAACTTAGCTCTTTAAAATTTAAATTACTTTACCATATCTCATAGTCCATCACAATGATAGATATTGAGGCCTCTTTCTCTGAACCATTCAACTCTCTGCCTGGTAAGTGACTGTTTAGCTTCTCAGTAAGTAGGATGTACTTATTTAGGAAATATGGACCTTTAAAGGCAAAATAACTCTTTTTGGTCTAATCTCAAACATATTCTTCCTAGTAAAGTATCTCAAGAATGGGAAAAAAAAGTATCCAATGTACTCAATATTACAATGAAATCAGTATTTAATTACCTATACATTCATAGGAATGATAAAACATAACTATAGTCCAGAAAGAAGGAGGGAAGAGGAGAGAAAGGGGAGGGAAGGGGGGAGTGAGAGGAGGGAGGGCATTGGGGGGGACCTCACCTAATGTGCATAATGCAATGATACATTTCAAAACTTTTCAGAATAGAGTATAAATGTTTTGCCACAACAAATAAGTAAGCGAGGAGATGGTTATGTTAATCAGTTAGATGTAAGCATTCCACATTATATTTCAAATCAGCACATTATACCCCATAAAGGCATTAATGTTCACAGTTATGATTTAATAAAGAATTTTAAAAAAGAGAATAGAAGTTGAATGGTCTCCAAACTTACCGAGCAGCCTCTTTTAAAAAAAGACCGAGTTCCTTTTTTCTCTAGCTCAGTAAACTTAAATTGCCACTAATGGAGATTATTTATCAATAATTTCAATATCAGGAAAAAGAATCTCTGTGGAAAAGACTAATAAAATTCATCCAACCCCCAAACCTTCAGGGACCTTTAAAAATCAATCTACAAGCGTATGTTGCATCAATAGGTCTCATTTGAATAAAGTATTTAAATCCAAATACATTTGAAGTTTATTTTGTCAATGCTAAATATAACTGAAGGTGAAATACTGAGCTTGCTTAACATCAGTTTGGCATTTTAAAAGTTTTAAGACTTGAAATAATGACTTGCAAACAGGATTCTAATGATACTTAAAAGAAAAAAAAAAAATTCAAAAAGCCCGGTGAGCACAGGGCAGCCCCGACCTGAATAATCACATGCATACATAGCTTACATGAACTCACTACAGTCATCTGAACTTCAGTTCCCACAAGGGAACGTGTGAAACAAATATTTCTAGAAGATGGCATAATTTAAAACCCCAATGTGCTGCCTTTGGGAGGTTGCTGAATCACTGAGTTTTGTGAATCTGAAGCAGTGAGAGCGGCAGAATTACCAGAAAGTGCTGAGAGGAAGCTTTGCAGACTGAGCAGGGGTAGGGAGAGTGAACGTGCCAGTCCCGCCTTTGTGTTTGTCTAGCAGCTTGGGGGAACAGGTCAGCGAGGGACTTCTCCGTCGGTCGGGGTTTTCAGGCTTTAGAGCATTCACTCTCAGGTCTTATTTAAAGTCTACAGTTTGCAGTACCTCCTGAAGTACATTTAAGAGAAAACCAGAATGCAGTCCGCGAAACACATGAGAAATAACTGAACCTTTCTCGATTATGAACGGTAGATCACCACCTTCCTCTGTCCAAATGGTCTCAAATTCTTGAATAGAATTTTTCTGAAGTGGTGTGAAGTAGTGCCATCTCGTGGCCATTTGAGGTAATTTCAGGCGCCTCTTCCATAATTGAATTACGAAGTCAAGTGTGCATTAGTTTGTTCATTCATTTCATGTATACTGAGTACTTAGCAATTGCCACTTTAATCTCTCCAGTATTTCTTTTGAACATTGATAGTCTGTTAGACTAAAGGTCATATTTTAAGACTGTGTTCCTTAAGGGTCAAATACTGATGCTTCCCACTGTCCACTTCCCATACTTCAGTAAAATCAAAACTAGGAAGAGGACAGTGCAAAGGGCCCAAAGGAATAGAGGTGTTGGAGGCAAAATAGCTTCCTTTAAGGCTTATTTCTGCTTTGCTTGCTGTGTGTCCCCGAAGAAAGTGAGCAATCTCTCTGAATACTTTCCATCTTCGGTGGAATAACAGCAATAATTACCCCTCAGAATTGTGGGGTGAAATGAATTGAATCATAATGTGAATTATGAAGCTGATAGAATCCTGAAATGTTGATATATTGAAAGTTGTCAAGTCATTGTGATATGGGGACATCTATGTTTTTTTGGATGTCAATTTTCTCATCTGTAAAAGGTTTTATTAACAAGCTGAGCAGCACTGTTGCTTCCATTTCTAACATTCTATAATTTGATGTTTTCTTTCACACGCTTGTGAATCTCTTTATTTCCAGTACTAAGCTTCTCAGCCTGTGTTGGTGTGAACTTATTTTTTTGCTTATAACTTCATAGCGTTTTGTTTCCTGGCTAATAAGTTCTGAGTGACTTAAAGGAAAATGCAGGCCTTTAGACATTATCTTCCATCACTGAAATTGCAGTTTTATAGTTAGAGCAGTTAGGCAAGTTTCTGAATTTAGAAAGAAACAAACATTTTGACAAATATTTAAGCCTCCCTGCATCTAGCAGGTGCAGTAAAGAAATGCCTTGTTCCCACCCAGAAGTACAACGTGAGCATTGGTCCTCTTCTGGCCCAAGACTACTGAGCTGAGCCATGCAGGGAATTAATCTTCCTTTCTAGGTCTTCCTCCCAGATCATTTGTTTCTCAACCAAACAGGAGACTTGGATAAACATCACAGAGTGAGTTTATGCCTTACTGCCATAGGGGAAACTATTAGAATGCAACATAACTTTTAGGCAGTTCTGTTCTTTATTTCCTCCTTTACTTTGTTCTTTCTTGTGATTAGTTTCCTAAATATTGGCAGACTAATTTCAGACCTTCATGAAAAGAGGTGACATTGAGTTTCGTCCCATGTTTTATTGGTATTTCACACTTTGTAAAGTCACTCTGTAAAACCCTTTCTGGTACATTCCCTCCTTTGTTTTCCCACCCCAACAGTCTGAAGTTAGTAGAACCAGGTGTTGAGAGCTGTTTTTTAAATTAGGAGCCTGAGGCTGGAAGACACTGAGGCACTTTCCTGTGGACACACCCCCAGCCAGTGACGGCATCAGGGTTGGAACTCTGTGGTTTCTTCTCCGGCTTATGCGTTTTCTTCTCCGTGTTGTCAAACTGGGTAAGCCCATTTCAAGAATTATACTGAAAATTCTTCTTGTGCCATTAGTTTGAATAAGGGGTAGTTAGAATTTTTTAAAGCTTTGTTAATCTCTGAGGGATAATCCCTTTAAAGAGACAGAAAGGCCAACAGTCTTGGGTTGCAATTCCCCAGGGGCAGACCCTGAGCTGATGAGGCAATTTTAAGTTAAAGTAGCTTGCTTGGGACAGGATACCAGGAGGGATTTGGAAGGGGGAAGTGAGATAGGGAAGGGAAGCAAAATAATACAGGTACGTTAATTAATAGATGACCACTTTGAGAAACTGGGGTTCAGTCTTCTGGATACCCTTGGGAGACAGTGCAGAGGACACTCCAGAGCTGTCCCACCCAGAAGAGGATGCTAGGGCAGGTGTCCTCAAACTATGGCCCGTGGGCCACATGCAGCCCACCTAGGACATTTATCCGGCCTGCTGGGTGTTTTTGCGGCCGCCACTGCCTGTCCTGCTTAGCAGCCAACTCGTCCCGGGGCCCGCAGTCCGGCCCTCCAATGGTCTGAGGGACAGTGAACTGGCCCCCTGTTTAAAAAGTTTGAGGATCCCTGTGCTAGGGTTTCATGGACCAATGCTCATTTGTCAGGGGGACAACTCCCAGCACCATGGGATGTCCTGCAAGTAGGTCAAGTATTCTCAGCAGCTCTGAGGGTCCCTGGGCTGAGTTACTGGGGATTGCAGTAAGAAGCTATGGCGTGCATAGTAAATGATTCTGTAGGATGTGGGAAGGTCACTCTGGCTAAGTCCCTGCACCAGTGCACCTACTTTTCCTGTATTTTATGGGATTACTGACTGTGAGTCCCATGTCTGGCACCGTGCAATGTGCTGAGACAGATAAAAAATAAAAGGGAGGAGGGGGGAGGCGGGGTGGAGGGAGCATAATCAGTGGGACCTCATCTATGGTGCATATTGCAGGGACACATGTCAAATGTATTAAGAGTAGAGTATAAATGTCTTAACACAACAGTTAAGTAAGTGAGGTAAAGACTGCATTAACCAGTTTGAGGTAAGCATTCCAAATTGGATATAAAATCAGCACATTGTACCCCGTAAATGCAATAATATACACAGTTATGATTTAATAAATAAAAATAAATTAAGGCATACATTAAAAAATAAAAGAAAAGACTTTTTCTTCTCACAATAGTCTAATTAAAAAATACATACACATTTGAAAAAGTAGCATAGTAAGAAAGTGTGTCATGAATTGTCAGAACGAGTAAAGTGGACATCAAGTACTGTAAGGGCTCAGAGAAGGGAGTGATCAGCCACAAAAGACTTACTTGAGGAGTAATTCCAAGGCTGTTGGGATTTGGGTGGGAAGAATGAAGACTAGATATGGGATTGAATGAAAAGTATAGGCAGGAATACTATGTCATTCTCACCTGTCCTCACCTGACAGTGTGATGTCGACTATCTCCCCCTTTTATCAAATTAATATATGCAGATAACTTAAAAGAAAAAATAGTTTAGAGGCTTATGATAGGGTATAATTAGAGGTAGATCTAATATTTTAAAAATAAGTGATTAAAAAATTGGCTTACACATTCAAAGTGACTAAGGTACTATTACTTCTAAAGATGGATGGGGGTGCAGTTAAAGCCATGCTTAAAGTTTATAGCCCAAAATTTACATATAGGAGAGAACAAAATCTAAAAATACATGAGCTACAAATAACAAGGGTGAAAGGGAAAATTAATGAAATAGAAAATAAGAAAGGAGCTCAGTAAAACTGAAAGCTGGTTTTTGAAAAGGAGTAATAAAATTAATAAATTCCTAGATAGAAAAATAGGTAGAAAGCACAAATAGTTATTATCATGAATCAAAAAGGATCCTGCCGCAAACATTGGTGTCTGACTACAGCCTGCAGCTGATTATGAATGCTCACTTGTGGCAGCTGATATCTCAAAAATTATGCACAGACTTTTTTTCCTCATCAGCTTTCATTAGTGTTTGTGTAGTTAATATGTGACCCAAGACAACTCTCAGATAAACACTCATAGGCAGCCTCAGGCCAGGGTTGGATGCCCCTGAGAGATTGTAAGAATACCACGAGCAGGGTGGCACCTGTGGCTCAAAGGAGTAGGGCGCCGGCCCCATATGCTGGAGGTGGTGGGTTCAAACCCAGCCCTGGCCAAAAACTGCAAAAAAGAGAATACCATGAGCAGCTTTAAACAGTAAGTTTGATAACTTAGATGAAATTGACATTTCTTTAAAAACCGTAACTGAAGAAAACTGACGCAAGAAGAAATAAGAATATCAGAATAATCTTGTAACTAAGTAAATTGGATTTATTAAGGTTGTAATTAACAACCTTCCCACAAACAAAACTTTAGGCTCACAACTTACACCAGTGAATCCTTCCAAATAGTTAATGCTAAACTTTTGTGCTTTTTTTTTTTTTCCTGCAGTTTTTGGCAGGGGCTGTGTTTGAACCCACCACCTCTGGTATATGGGGCCAGCGCCCTATTCCTTTGAGCCAAAGGCACCACCCTAAATTTTTGTGCTTTTTCAACAAATAGGAAAGAACAACAAAAATAATCTCTAGTGCTTGAATAACCTTGATACCAAAACATGATAAAAATTGTAAGAAAACTACAGTAGAGGGCAGTGTCAATGGCTCAAAAGGGTAGGGCACTGGCCTCATATGCTGGAGGTGGTGGGTTCAAACCCAGCCCCAGCCAAAAAAAAAAAAAAAAGAAAAGAAAAGAGAAAACTACAGTAGAGTCTTACCCCCAAATCCTAAAGAAAATATTAACAAAGTGAGTTGAGCATTATGTCAAAAGGATAATTAGTCTTTCCCAAGTTGGTTTATTTTGGGAATGTCCGTTTGGTCTAGTATTCAAAAACTAATTAGTATGATTAACATGTTTACAGAAAAATAAAGAAAAATTATGATCATTTTAGTAAATGCATAAAAAAACAATTGGAAGCATTTATATCTACTCATGATGTTAAAGTCCTTGGCAGATTAGGAATAGAAAGGAGATTCCTGTGTCTAACGAATAGGCACAAAACCCGTAGCAGTCAACACACGCGATGGTGACGTGTTGAAGGCTTTCCCCTTAAACTGGGGAGAGGAAACATGGATCAGAGTTCCCAGTAAAGGCAATAAGGCAAGAAAAAGAGAAATGAAAATGTTGGAAAGGAAGAAATAATTTTTTATTAAATATAGATGTTATAACCTTATATATAGAAAATCCTATAGAAAAGACAAATTGTCAGAATTGATAAGCAGGTTTAGCAAAGTCATGAAGTACGAGGTCTATATACAAAGGTACTTCTACAATAGTAAATATGAAAGAAAAAGCAAAAAATTCAGATTAATACCTATATATTCTAGGACTCCATTTTGTATAAAGTTCAAAACCCAAGAGAAACTAAAGTATATCCTTAGAAATCATGCTAGTTACTTCTGAGGAAGAGGGAGGGGTGCGTCTAGGGCTCTGGTAATACTGTATTTCTCAATTGAGATAGTTGTTACACAGACATTCACTTTGGGACAATTGAGCTATACATTTATGTTTTGTTCACTTATCCGCATATAGGTGAACATTTAACATAATAAAATTTAAAAGTCAGGTAGGTCAGCTTAGTAAGCAATGGCATCTATAAACAAAATACAATTCCAGCTTTCAAAACATTACACGCTCTGAATGCAATTGGAAGAAAATCAAGTAGTGTTAATTTACAGCCATAGAATTCCGCAATCAAATTGTGTCCCAAATATGACGACACACAATGATACAATGATGTATAAGACCTAGGTGGACACAGAAGTGGACAGTGCTCAAGGAGCAGTTGTGATACTAGGTAGAAATCTGACAGCAATTGAAGGAAGGGGACCAAGACAGATTATTTAGCTTTGTATAAATAATGAAACCCAAGTGTGTGCCTTTAAGAACGTTTGGAATGCAGCAGACAAATGGCTTCTTCCCTCCTCTCTGGTGACAGCTGTGTCCTCAGTGGTGTAATTATGTGTGCAGGTGCTGCGGCTGCCCTAACTGATTACTATCTCTGCCTGGAGAAATTCAGGGTCTGAAAAAGGTGCCTGCCAGGTTGACCTGGGGCTGGTGATCTTGGCAGCCTGTGGCTTAGATTCCCTCCCAGCACCGTGCTCTGCCCCCTTGAGCTCCCCAGAGGCAAGCAGCTTCAAATCTCTTTCTTCTATTATTTTATCTCCATATTTCTACTTATAGTTCTACTGACTTTTTTTTAAATTATTTTTTGAGGCAGTCTTGGTAGAGTGCTATGACATCACAGCACGCAGCAACCTCAAACTCTTGGGCTTAAGCGATTCTCTTGCCTTAGCCTACCAAGTTAGCTGGGACTACAGGCGCCCCCCACAATGCCCTGCTGTGTTTTGGTTGTAGTTGTCAGTGTTGTTTGGCAGGCCTGGGCTGGATTCGAACCTGCCAGCTCCGGTGTATGTGGCTGGCGCCCTAGCTGTTGAGCTACAGGCTCCAAGCCTACTGACATTTTTTGATTGACTAATTTTAGACCTTATCTGTTGACTTCCTATTATGGCAGTTTGTAACTTTTTTAAACCCCTAAACACTTCATCCCTCTACTACTTCCTCCTAATAGCTGATATTTATATCATGTTACCATGTAAATATTGTCCACTCTTAAGACAAGAGGTGTACTATGATTGTACTTCTTTTCTCAAACAACTTCTATTTTATGTAGATTAATAATAGTCCTTTCTTTATCCAGTTTTCTTTGTACCTATTGGCAATCCTTCCCAACTATTATACGGATCTCTTAAATGCATCTCAATAATGTTTCTCCTGTGGTCAATCCCTTAAGGTCATTGATCAATTCACTTTTCACTTTTTCCCTAGAGGTTTCTTCTCAGAAACCTGCTCTCCTCCAATCTAGACTCTCTGCTCTCCTGGTTGCCTGCTTGCTTTCATCCACCTGGGACCACTCTCCTATATCCAGTCCCCTATTTCTTGGGATCTGCGTATTATTCTGTTTTGGTTTATTCCATTCTTTGAATTCTAGCCTATTCAAAACTTTGTTAAAAGGTTGATTTGGTATAGAATTTATGGATGAAAGCTATTTTCCTTCAGAGGCTTAAGGAAAAATGAAATTTTTTTCTTTTCATTTTCATTTCATTTTCTATACAATTGCTTCATTGTATGCTGGCTTTATTTTTTGCTCTCAATATTTTTCTTTATAGAAATGCTTAATGTTTTGATGTTTCTTTATAATCAGTCTTGGTGTGGGTGATTATTTACTATTCTGGACATTTGATAGATCCCTTCAATGTGGAGACTCAAGTTCCACAGTCCTGGGAAATTTGCTTTTATCATTTCTTTGAACGTTTCCTTCTTTTTCTGTCTGGTCTCCCTTTCTGGCGTTCTTATTAGTCAGCTGTTAATTTACAGTTCATTATTTCTATTGAATGTGAAAGTTTCACATGCCTAATTTCAATTTTTTTGTATTCTCTTACTGCTGCTTTTTTATGGCAACTTGTTCCCTTATATCAGAGGAAGAAGACTAGGAGGCAAGCAACAGTGATGCCTACATGATGAAAAAGTGCTATAAGACGTCGTGTGAGGGGACAGGGAGCATTTCCTTGTGGAGTGATGTCTACTCTGAGCCAGACTTAACTAAGCAAAGAGAAAGTAGGGAAGTACACATTTCAGGCAGAAGGAAAATCTTGAGTAAAAATCCCGAATAGAGCAGGAATGTGGGGCAGGAATGTGGCACTGAAGGTGGCCAGGTGAGCAGGGGACCAGAGTTGAGAGCAAGGGAGAGCACAGCTCATGATGAAGTACCTAACGTAAGCAAGAACCAGACCAGAGCCTTTGGCCAAATTAAAGATTTCAGTGTTTATCTTATGGGCATGAGAAGATCACTAACACTCAACCTTATGGGCAAAAGGTTCATAAGAAATAGGACATTTATATATTGCCAAAGTATCTTGCCACAAAATACGTATTGATCACAGAGGGAAAAACAGTAACTTTGAATAGAGAAACCTGGCAGACACCACCTTACCAAAGTGATCCAAGTTATCATCGCTGGTAATGGGATCAGTCAACAGCAGGTGTCTCCTCCTGTAACTCAGTAAGAAGGATACAGCATCACTCTGTGACACTCCTGCCAATAGTGCATACCTGGTTCTGATCATGGGAAAACATAAGACATGTTTTGGAGGGCCATTCTAGAAAATAGATGTTCTGTAACCTTTTAACAAAACATAACAATATAATAAAAGACAGGAAAAAACTGAGGAACTGTTCCAGGTTGAAAGAGACTACAGAGACATGGCAACTTGTGATGTGGCTTAGATCCTGGACCAGAACTTTTTTTCTGTTACTATAAAGGGCATGAGTGATCGAAGAAATTTTGCAAATTGTGCCATGGCTATCTAAAAGAATATCCCCAACCTTGCATGCTAAAATATTTGGGGAGATAAGGGTATTTTGTGTTCAATTTATTCTCAAATAGTTTAGGGGAAAAGCATATACATGTAGATACATTAGATAGATATTTAATCAGAAAAGAGAGACCGTGAAAGAGAATGGTAAATCGACCATGATAAAACAGGATAAAATATTTATATTGGAGAATCCAGGTACAATGAACTCTTCATGCTACATTTGCAACTTTTCTGCAGGTCTGAAGTCATTTCAATATTGAAAAAGAGACTGGTCAGGCTTCAGTAAGCAAAGCCATTGGAGAGAGGAAAAAAGGGAATACAGCATGGGGAGCCCAGTGCAGCCACTGAGAGAATACTTCTGGTAACTTGGTGCTGAGAGGTGGCCATGGCAATAGAGAGGAGCGGGTGGAATCAAGAGGTAGTTACAACATGAAATAGGAGTTGGTGAGGATGTAGGGCTGATGGATTTATAGGATCAGAGTTCAGAGTAGGCCATGGATTTGTAGTATCAGAGCTCAGGGAAGAGGTTAAGTCTGTAGATAAAAATTCAAGACTGTTTAGCACATAGATGGCGACCGAAGCCATGAGCATGGGTGAAGTTGCCTAAGAAAGTGAGTAAAACAGAGACAAGGGCAAAGAAAGCCCAACATTGAAAGATGGGTAGGAAGGCAAACAAACATATACAACCTTATGATTGAAAATGGAGATGTAAGCACGGGTATGCACATGGTGAAAATAATCACAAAAGGGTATCATATTCAGTTATGATATATTTGAAAATGCAGAGCATACAGATAACTTTCTGGCAAAATACAAATTAACAATGACAAAACCTGGGCAGATCATAACTGCAAAACAACTTGTAAGGTTATTAAAGATCTCTTTACCATTGTAAACATGAGTCAGGCTGCCAAGCTATTTTTTTATAGTTGACTTCTTTATAACAGAACATTTCTGCTTCTAAGATCTCCACCTTGGAAGCTTAACTTGGGAGCATAGTAAGAGTTTAAAAGAAATGATCAGAGAATTAAGGGGAGAATAAAAAAAATGCAGTGATATGATGACCTAAAAAGACGGGAAGGCTAATCCTTGCTTGGTTATTGTACCCATGTTAAACATTTTGCTGCTCCCTACTCAATGAGAGTCCTTAGCAGTGTCTTTAAATCAGTCAGAATGTGAGTACCAGAAGTTTGATACTTACAATTAATTATATAATGTGGAATGCTTAGTAGGCATTAAAGAGAGAAACTGTAGTATGAAAATGCAGGACTAGTCGTGGTCTCAGTTTCTAGGAATCAGCCATAAAATATCTGAGTACAAGACTAATACCTTTAGGCTGGGCCTGGTGGCTAGCACTCTGGGTGAGATGGGTGGATTGTCTGAGCTCACGAGTTTGAGACCACCCTGAGTCTCTAAAAATAGCCAGGCATTGTGGTGGGTGCCTATAGTCCCAGCTACTTGGGAGGCTGAGGCAAGAGAATCGCTTGAGCCCCAGAGTTTGAGGTTGCTGTGAGCTATGATGCCACAGCACTCTACTAAGGACAAAAAAGTGAGACTCTGTCTTCAATTAAAAAAAAAGAAAGAAAGAAAGAAAAAAAGAAATAAAAAGAAAAAAAAGACTAATATCTTCAAGAAGTTGGGGTTGGGTTGATTCCTCTTCCTCTCATTTTAAAACCAGACCAGGGGGATATGCTAACATCATTGTATGATTCCTCACAGATGGGAGACCAGGGAATCCTGGAAACAGACCAGGGTAGCAGCTAACCAGAGTCCCAGCAAAGGAAGCTGGTGGAGAGAAAGGCAGCCAGGAGGCCTTCCAGCGACTATGTGGGGCTCAGACTGATTTGGAGAGCTGTGGGAATCTCTCCTTGCTGATCTTTGGTTTGGAGCACTCTAAAAACAGAGTTCAGCTTCTGATGCTTGTCCTTGGGGGTAAGATGGGGGCTTGGACATACATAGGGCCCCTTATGTCTCCCTATTTGAGGCATTATTTTCCTCACTTCATTATTCTTGGCTGTTGAAGATATGAAATTGGAGCCTCCGTTCAGCTCACATGGTTATTAAGCTAACAAAGCCATGAATAGTAAAATGGTGCATTTATGGTATAAGACATAGATTTTCAATTGGCTTTCTTGTTTTGCAGAGGAGGAAATGGAGGTCAGGAGAGATGACCTGCCATAATTACTAAGCGGGATAGTTCATGTTACGGAAGAGATTTCTTGACTCTTAGGCCAATGTCTTTCCATTATTCAGGTTATATTCTGGGAGACTCATCAAGGTTTTCTTCTGGGAGGCAGCTAGAGGAAGAGTCCTTGGTTGGGCAGGGATGGCAGCAACCGTTGATGTGTACCAGGAGTAGGCCGGGAAGGAGGCCTGGGAGGCCCAGCTTCCTGAAGAGGGCTCTCCAGGAGGAAAGCCACTTGCCCACTTATAGTCTTCTACATCAGTAGGCTCTAACATTTTGGCACCAGGGACCAGTTGCATGCAAGATAATTTTTCTAACATTTTGGCACCAGGGACCAGTTGCATGAAAGATAATTTTTCCACAGACTTGGAGGGTGACATCTTGACCTTGGGTCATTAGAGCATTAGATTCTTATAAGGAGCATATGGCCTAGAGCTCTTGCCTGGGTAGTTTATAGGAGGGTTTGCGTTCCTGTGAGAATCTAATGCCCCCACTGATCTGACAGGAGGTGGCGCTCAGGCCATGCTGCAAGCAGTGAGGGAGCAGCTGTAAATACAGATGAAGTGTGGCCTGCTGGCTTGCGCTCCCCTCCTGCCGTGCAGCTTGGTTGCTAACAGGCCACAGACCAGTCCTGGCCCACAGCCCAGGGGTCGGGTCCTGCAGGTCTACATGGGGCCCTGAAGGGCACAGGCACGTGCTGGGGCTCCAAGAAGAACATGAGCCATTAAATGGCGATTTCTCTAAGAAGAGAAATCATGATGTATGTGTTTCTCTCATGATGTATGGTGTAGAGTTACCCTTACTCAATACTTGCTGACTGACTTGACTAAATATGGCAAGAAATTCCCTTTCACATAAACTGAAAATACAGATCACTTTTCTATTCTTTCCTGTGATTTTAGTTGATTGAATTCCTTAGGAGACTGTGTACTCTCTTGAGCTTAACCCTAGAATTCATTCTTCTCAGAGACCCTGCCTCCTGCTTCCATCCTTTGTATTATTTAAATGAGTTTGAAATTGCTCTGTTACCGGGAATCAAAATAAACTTCTTTTCTGTATTGTTTGGAATCCTTTATAATGGGCATAAGCCACCTGTATGAAAAAATTAAAAATAATAAGTTATATTATATACATATATAGGCTATTTACTTAATTCCTATACCCTATAAGGTTCAATCAGCAACTTGACTGGTGAATGGCTTTTGGTGCCAATTCTAAAATCTCATGAAAGATTCTGAGATTGACCTGATAGGATGAAGTAAAATAGAATAATGGCTCCTCCAAAGACGTCCACACCTAATCCTCAGAATGTTCCATGGTAAAGGGGAATTAAGATTGCAGATGGAATTAAGGTTGCTAATCATTTCAGATCATCCTAGATTATCTGGGTGGGCCCAATTAATCACAAGGATGAGAAATGAGAGCCTACACCTGCCACTGCTGGCATTGGAGATGAAGGCGCCCCTGCACCATGGAAGCCAGGCAGCTTCTAGAAGCTGGATGGGCACAGGAATGGATTCTTTTGTAGAGCCTTCTAAAAGGTTGCAGCCCTGCCCCCAAACATGATTTATTTTAGGGAGACTTATTTTGGATTTCTGACCTCCAGAAGCATAAGGTAGTAATTCTGTGATGACTTGTTACACCTGGGGTCACCTGTTTAAGGTGGGGGAGTGCTGGCACTGCTCTCTGGGAATGCTGTCATAGGCTTATAGCTGGTCTCCCTGCTTACAGCCCTATATCATGCCTTCCCCTGCCCTAGTCTCATCAAGGCAGTTGGAGCATAAGTTGGGGCCTTCAGTCTTCCCTCTCCTGTTCATGGCTGTATTCCCAGGACCTAGAATGCATCCTGGGCATAGTATTGTGTCACGTGTGCTCTTGGCGAAGGAAGAGACTCTCTAAATCCCTCCAAAGCCAATGTTGGCAAATGAAGACAGTTGAAAACCATCCTAATCCTACAGCATTAGTCCCCCTTTATTTAACAGCAGGGGTTACATCCTAGAATCCCAGTGGATGCCTGAAACTGTGGATAGTACTGAACCTTGTATTTATTGCTATGTATTTTTTTGATCTGATAATCCAGACAACTACTAGGTGACTAAGGTGTCTACACTGTCTATATGCTGGAGAAAGGGATTATTCACATCCTGGGCAGGAGGGAGTGGGATGGCATGAGATTTCATCATGCTCCTCAGAGCGGCACACAATTTAAAACTTATACATTGTTTATTTCTGGATTTTTTCCCATTAATATTTTCAGGCTGTGATTGACCACAGGAAACTGTGGAAAGTGAAATCACAGATAAGGGGGAATTACTGTCTTCAGAAATAGTTAGTGTTATCATTTTGGTGACCGTTCTTCCAGACCTTTACTCTGGGCATGTGTTGGTGTGTAACAAGCTAATATTCTCGCATCATTATTGGGCCTTACTGTTTTCTTTTCTCAGCTCAGAACGTTTGCCCAGGTTGGCCCTAGATGTTCATCTGGCTTGGAGAAACTTAGTATTTTTTAAAAGAAGTACACAAAGAGAAAGAACAAGACAATTTCCAGCTTTGGGTATACAGCATAGACTATGAGGCGGGAGAGTAAACAAGCTATTGTCTTGAGAGACCATTTCCCATGTAGCCTGATTCCCTCTCTTCAAACTATCCCGGGCTAGCCTGAGAGACCCTGCTTATTACAAGACCTGCCATTCATAAGAAAGAGGAGGATATAGAGAAGGTAGAAGGAAGACATTCTTGTCTTCAGTGTTAGATGGGGGTGGGAGGAAACATATGAGAGAGGGGGAATGATTAAAAGTCCATCCAAATGTCCTAGGACCTGAGCCCAGGGCAGAGAGATGTATTTTGTAAGACTCCTTACTTAGGATTCTGGGAAGAGGCCCCCTCTCAGCGAGTCTTGATCCCAACTCTCAGGCACAGCTGTACCATCTCAAAGGGGAGTGCTGTCAGGCCAAGACAGATCTGAAGTTTATTTCCTGATTTTCCTGCGTTCCTGTCTGGACTGAATGGTGGAGAAGTCTGGTGGGACTGCTTTGATAGTTTCCAAGGTGAGTCCTGATGATCCAGCTGCAAAGCTGGGTGGCCTCTGGGCCTATAGACTGGATTGAGACCTTCGAAAGGATCTGGAATCTGAGGCCCAGGAAGCTCTGGTAAGCCTGAGTTAGCCAGGAAGTAACCCCCACTCTGGGCAAGCTGAGAAAGAGACTGTGGCCACAGATATTGACCAAGGGTCAAGGGAACACTGCCCCAGGCACAAGAGACACTCCCAAGATCACCAAAGACCTGGCTCTTCCCTCCACCGTAATACACAGTTCTTAGCTCATATACCTGGGCACCCTCTGAGGAAGAGAAGTGGGCAAAGGGAATATACTAAGGTTCTCCAGAGAAATAGCACCAATAGAAGAGATCTACAAAGAGACTAATTATAAAGAATTTGCTTATATGATTATGGAGACTGAGATGTACCAAGATCTGCAGTTGGTGGGTTCTAGTCTGAGGCTAAAAGCCTGAGAAGCAGGAGAGTCAATGGCATCAATTCCTGTCCAAGTGTGAATCTGAAACACAAGAAGACTAACACCCATCTCAAAGACAGGCAGGAGAAAGTGAATTCTCTCTTACTCCAAGAAGACTAACACCCATCTCAAAGACAGGCAGGAGAAAGTGAATTCTCTCTTATTCAGCCTTCAGCAGGTTGGGCAAGGCCCACCCACACTGGGGACGGCCATTTGCTTTGCTCAGTCTCCTAATTCAAGGGTTAATCTCATCCAGAAACACCCTTACAGACTCAGCAGAGTGATGTTTAACCAAAATGTCTGGGCACCTTGTGGCCCAGTCAAGCTGACGTATAAAATTAATTTTTATAAGGAACCATCTAGAAACTTAGAATAAGAGAGATAGAGTATTAGCTAAAGGGACTGTGGGACAGTTTACATAATCATATTGGATTAAGTTTACTCAAGACTGGAAATTTAGGGTTTATTTTTGCATCCCCCCAACTACTGATTGAGAGATTATGAAAGGGAATAGAGGAGCACTAGGAAAAAAAATCTACATTTTCCTCTGCCTATTCAGCCACAAATATAGATCATACATATATACCAATATATATCATAGACAGCTTTCTGGATGAATAAAGGTAGATCCCTACAAAAATAATTTCAAATTATTTTTCAAATATTTTGTTGGTATCTCATTGTCTAAAAATGTCAAAATTAAACACTCAAGACTCTTGTTGATGAACACTTAAGTTAGTTTTTAATTTTTCACTGTTACAAATAATGTTATGATGAACACCAAGAAAGAGGCTTTAAATGCACATAATTCACTGCAGAAAGCTTTTGGAGGCTCCCGGTTGTAACCTACAGCTTGGGTTTCTTTCTCCCCCCCCCCTTTTTTTTGCCACAATACAGAGAAAGACTAATTGTATTTATTCTTTGTATGTGGGAGTGTGGGGAATAAAAAACAGGGAGAAAAGGAATTTGACAAGGAACTTGCAAATGGCTGTGGGAACACCCAGACATGGGGCCTATGCATGTCCTGTGCACACCTGGTCACTTGTTCCTGCCCAACCATGACCATATTGGCAAGATAATGGAGCAAGGTGGTAATTAGTCATGGCTTTCAGAAAATTCTATTCACCTGCGATGCACGGGGTCTACACCTGATCCTCACAGACTTCCATGAGCTCTAATGACTGGCAGAGAAGCCGGGGCCACCTGAAGGACGGCCAGCAGTCCTATCTAAACCGTCCAGAGTGTAGGCTGCCACGGGTGGCTGTTTATCGAGAGCCACAAGCTCCCGATTGCAGGCGACTGCATGGCTTCAATTAGACTTTTTGACTGATGGCCAGTTTAATGAGCCTATTTACAGAGGGTCATTCAACATAGCAATTACACCTATAAATCTATTTGCAGCAGGACTCGAATAACCTTCTGCACACAGCCTTGTATAAAACTGCTGTCTGATTAATTAACATTAATTTCCCCGCCGTATGGAACCAGCTGCAGTTGGTGTAAATGCTTCCAGCTCCTCTCGGCAGGCCCCTTGCGAATGGCAGGGGTTTTCCAGGTGGGGGGAAACGTTTCTGGGGCTGGGAGGGAGGGAAGAGCCGGTACCCCTATCGTTGCTATTCCAAAGAATCTCTTAGTTTTTCTTCTGTCCCTCTGTTCTTTCCCTGGTCCTGTTTGATTGATGTTTGAGGGCAGTGTCATATATAGGGGGCAAAATTCAATTAATTGGATATGAAATATTTATAACCCTGCTGTATGTGTCTATCAGAAAAGAGCCCTTAATAGATCTTCTCATTAGCATGAGCTGGTGACTCATTTCTCTGCTTTCATAGTCATTCGGAATTAAAATCCAATTAATCTAATATCCCTGTGAATGTTATTAAATTATTGGAAAAACTGCAGTCAGGAGATAGGGTGAGGGGAAGAAGCCTGCCTTGTGGGTACTCATTTCCTCTCGGCAAAGCACACAATGCCAGGGGGACCAGCCCTCTTCCGTTGGGCTCTCAGCTTCCAGCTTTTGGGTTGTGTCTGCACTTGGCAAATAAAGCACAGGATTATGAATCGGGGACTGTGAGCTGCCAGTGCTGACACTGCCAAAACTAATTACACAACAACAACAACAACAACAACAACAGCAGCAGCAGGAGCAGCACCAACAAAACCCTGAACTTGTGGTTCTGAAACCGGCAAGCATTTGCAAAATGCAAGATTGCAATTAAGTGGAAAGGTAAGATGTGCACTGTTTTAAGCAACTCTAAACAAAATGAGTCTCTTTAAGGTGGAAGCAGCATTAAGAATGAAATCTGAACTGGAAGGTCCCAGGCTCCTGCAGTTCTAGAGTGCTGTGACTTTATGAATTCTTAATCTGAGTGTCCTGTAAAAAAACGAAAGTCGATGTGATAGGAAGGACTAGTTGAACAAAAAGGCAAAGGCTCTTTGTGTGTGGAGAAACAGGGACCATTGCTATCATTATTAAAAAATGTCACGGGGCATTTCCTCTGTCCAGTGGTCTGTGGGGGCACTTGCAAGTTTTGCATTTGGGGGAAGGGGGAGAAGAAAAAAAAATGTTGCAGTCATGACAAGCAATATCCTGAAGCTTTGCCAATTGGCTGATATTATGACATTTCGGTCCATCGTTTGGAGGTTGCCAACCCTAAATTTTAGTTGTGACTCGGACTAAGGATTCACTGGCAAGGCTCTCAAATTCCCTGCTCTTTGAAGAACCCCAAATCACAACTGGACCAACTTTGGTTGATTTCCTATTGCATGCCAAGCATCATGCCAAGTGCTAGGGGTTGAGGGACTATTAGTTATATATGCAATTATAAGCTGAAAGGATGTGATGAGGACAAAGACACAGCTTTGTGGAGCTTGTGGTTGTGAAAACATAATTAAAAACAGGGTGGGTTGTCTCACCACAAAGAAACGATAAGCACATGAGGTGCTGGGTATGCTAATGATACCGCCTTAGTCATTCTATAGCATAGGCACCTGTTGAAACATCAGATTGTATCCCATAAATATATGCAATTATAATGTGTCAGTTCAAAAAATTAGAAAAGTATGATGGATGAAGTATATTTTTTGAGACAGAGTCTCAAGCTGTTGCCCTGGGTAGAGTGCCATGGCATCATATCTCACAGTAGCCTCTAACTCTTGGGCTCAAGTAATCCTCTTGCCTCAGTTTTTTCTGTTTTTAGTAGAGAGGGGGTCTCACTTTTGCTCAGGCTGGTCTTGAACTCGTGAGCTCTAACTATCCACCCACCTTGGCTTCCCAGAGTACTAGGATTGCAGGTGTGAGCTACTTCACCGGACCAAAGAATATGACGGATTGAAGGACTTTGCCACAAAAACACAGCAGGAAGCTTCTTTGGGGGAGGAGGGGCAATACGTCACTGACCCTGTGGGGGTGACGGGGCCACATGCCTGAATGACTTACACGGTTCCTCTGTTTATGACATCTCTCCCCTTCTTACTATAGTGTTGTCTTCTCAAGAACGTCGTATGGATGTTTTACTGTACATCATCTTCTGAGATTGACTTCTTTTACTTAGCATGAGGCCTGTAAGATTCATCCAAGTTGCGTGTGTATCCATCCCTTGTTTCTTCTTGTTATTGAGCAGTGTTCCACGGTATGCATGTTCTTTAGTTTGCATATTCATTCACTTATTGGACATTTGAATTGTTTCTCATGTCTGGCAGTTGTGAACAGAGAAGTTAGAAATGTCTGGGGACATGTTTTTGTTTAAGTGTGTTTTCATTTCTGTAGGGTAAATACCCAGAAGTGGGATTGCTGTGTCAAGTGGCAAATGGATGTGCACGTTTGTAAAAAGCTGCCAGACTGTCTTCCAAAGGGGCTGTACTTTCCCCATTTCCTTCAGCAATGTGGAAGAGTTCCAGTGGCTTCCCATCCTCCCCAGCATTTGATGTTGTCAATATTTTAAAATTTAGCCAATTCAGTAGGTTGTGGTATTACATCACATTTTTTATTTGCCTCTCTCTAATGATCTATGATATGCTTATTTGCCATCCTTATATGCTTTTTGGTGAAGTCTCCATTTACATTATCTATATGGCTTTGGGACACTGTTGAGTATATTGCTTATTTGAGAATCAAATTTAAAAAATGGGTACTCTGTCCCTAAGTTTCCAAGCACTATTTCCCTGTTCAGGGAGGGATTCTGGGCATGTAAATTACCTCATAATGACTCAATTTCCCCCATTTTGAGAATAAGAGTGATAATTCTTACTTCACGGACCCAGAGATAGCCCTATGGGAAAGATAATTAACAAAAAGATTACATGACCTTCCCATGGCCCCATGGTTGGTGAAAGAGCTAATATTAGAATTGAATCTTGGGTTCTTAAGTTCTCAAACATCATCCAGGTAAAAGACCCTGTGGACTTACCTTCTTTTGGTTGTGGTGCTAAAACCCTTAGCAGATGAGTGAAAGTTTTGTCCAGGTACACAGGGCCATTATTTTGTATATTCATTAGTATGTTCAATTCACAGTTGGCAAAGGTTTATGTAAGCAAACAAATCTACCATTGACTACCACGAGTAGCAACTTGGAATTACTTTCAGAGCCTCAGGAGGACTATCTCTGGAACTAGTTTTCTTTTAATTTACTGGTGGGAACCCTGAGTCCTGTTTGTTTGGGAGTCTACTTGGCAGAAAATCTGTCACCTTTGCTTAAGTGGGGCAAAATGAACTCACAACCTCCCAGTAGCCCAGCATCTATTTAATTTACATCAGCAAACATTTTGAACTCTAACTATATGCCTGGCCTACATTAGGAATACCAAAATAGTTTCTGGTCTCCAGAACTCATCTGCAGTCAAATGCCGTTTATCATAAGGACCTCCTTATCACTTCATAAGGAGTAGTAACCTAAGAGGTATAGAGGGGGCGTGGGTTCTTATTTTATAAAAGAGAAAACAGATACACAGAGGTCACATAATAATAAGTAGGAGATTTGGGAATTAAACTTAGATCTGTCTGCCCCCCAGGCCCATGCTCTTTCTAATACACCAGTCATTTCTTTTGCCATCACATTTTTAAATGCTTATTGGTATATATTTTTATTTATCATATTCAGGGGAAATTTGATCCTTAAACTTTAGGCTGCTAAACTACAGGTTATCTAAAAAGATATAAAAGAATAAATATCTACACTCTCCTTAGAATACATTTTAGTGAATTAAGTCTTAATATCTTTAAAGGAGAAGCCTATTGCATCAAGGGAGTTAATCCTGATGGCCAGGACACAGTACCACCTTCTTAGTGGGCTCCCCTGGCTGGAGAAAGGATCCAACTATTGCTACATCTGCTCTCTAGGAAGAATTTTTATAAACTGTTGAAGCTAAAAATGGAATAACCTATAATAGAGCTTACAACAAGGAGGCAGTGAGTCCCAGATGCCTGAGAACTTGGTTAAACAGGTTATTTGTAAAGGATGGGGCCTAGGCAAGAAGTCTCAGGAGCATTTGAAAGTTGACAACATCACAAGGCTGTGCCCTCCACATCCCAAGCCCCAAGGTCCGTTTGCACATCTCTGAAACAGCCAGAATTCAGAAAGCAAAGCATTTGCTCATTCTAGCCACGTCCATCAGACTGACATTTTCCACTATTGTTGAACTTACATCTTTCTTTAAAGCATGCTAATGGTAGTTTTTAAAGGAATCCTCAGAGCTCCAGTGTCACATGAGGTTAACAGAGTCTGTGCAGGTTTTGTGGGCCATCCCAAACATTCCTAAAAATGATGGAGAAAACTGCACTGTTACGCAAAGAAAATAAAAGAGAAGGCGAGAAAGAGCCAACGTGATGCCCTGCCAACGTGCTGAATTTGCAATGGAATCCAGATTTAAAAGTCAAGAAATCGGGTGAAAAACCTCTCTTCATGCCTCAACCACGAAGTGTGACAATCAGGCATGACAAAGTAATCTGGCAGATGTCACCTTCCACAACTAGCCAGTTTTACAGAATAAGGGAAAATTTCTCTCTTTAAATTCTTTAACAGAAGCTTTCCAAGATGTATAGATAATTTTAGGGGTTTCTGAAATGTAAAAATTTCAAAAGCCTATCTATACCTCAAAAAAAAAAAAAAAAAGAAAGAAACGGATAAAAAGTTCTCTTTTTTGGTCATCAATTTAGAGTGAAAATGTAACAGTTGAGTTTGTGAATGACGGTGTGTATCTCAGAGAAAGTTGAAAGACAATCACTTACGGACAGTGAGGAAAATTATTTTTTTATTTTAAATTTCAGGTTAATGTGAGAGTACAAAGAAGCAGGCCACGATATTTGAGTTTGTTAGGTAGAGTCCCTCTTGTAGTTGTGTCCACCACCCCAAAGGTGTTCATACACCCCTACCTTGTGCCCAAATCCCCTTTCCTCCCGTCCTTGTTCTTCTTTTCCCAACTTGAACTGAAATGAGTTTTTCAAGGAAAGTGATTTTCAAATGATTATGTCACTAACCAGTGTGTATAAATGATCATTTCTGAGATCTCCTGTGCTTACTCATTCTTATTTTGTGCTGATGGTAGTAGTTGCTCAAGTAGTTAATGAAGTTTTATGTGGATTAACCATGTTTCGGCGTGTTTTTGCTATTTTATGGAGGGTATAAAACCAAAAGAAACTCTTAAGTGTAGGGAAAGACCTAAGAGGAACTTTCCCATTGACAAGGAAAACAGCAATTTGACCAGAGTATGATATCAAGCTGTTTGGACTTCGGACTTAGGACTTTCCCATTATCCAGGAGGGGCCATATGGCATCATCTGAGATCAACATCTCCATTATGTCATCTTCACATCTGGAAAATGGGATCTTAATGGAAGTGGGTTAGGCATGCACCCCTAAATCTAAACGTAACAGTGGTTTTGGTATTTGTTCTTTGGGGAAAGATTCCTGAAGTCACGACTGATTTGAAGATTGATAAATGTGGCTCTGTTCCAAGCCTAGTAACTAGAAAAAAATTTAATAAACACTTGTGAGATGTATTTCCATGATTTCTTTACCATTTGGTATAACTAATGCCCTCTCTAACTTTACTCTTTTTTTTTTTAATTAAATTATAGCAGTGTGCATTAATACTATCATGGGGTACAGTGTACTGTTTCTATATACAATTTGAAATACTTTCATCCAACTGGTTAACATAGCCTTCGTGTCTTTTTCTTAGTTATTGTGTTAAAACAGTAGACATTGTTATTTATAATCCCACTCAAACGCCCCATCAAAGCCTTTGGTGCCCACTGGTGAGTGGGCCTTGTCAATGAAGAGACCAGATGAGGTTTCACTATGTCCCACCTGCTGTGCCAGTGTCCTGTCCATTGAGAATAGTGTGTCCCACCCTCACTGGGACATTGGGGATTTGATATTGATTTGTCACTCTGAAGCTCAGAGACCAGGATATCTTCACGCAGAGGCTTTGTTGGGAAGAATTTCTCAAACACCTGTGGCTAATACTCTTTAAGAACCACCTGTCTCCAAAACAAGTAAAAAAACCAAAAAACGAAAAACAACCTGATATGGCTTTATAATAAATAATAAGTCTTCAGTATATGAGAAAATTGGTTAGGAGAAAGGTTTTAAGATGGCAAGAAGTAGATACTTAATGTAATTTTGGTTAATTGATGACTAAGGGACATTGTACTCAATGTAGCAGAGAAGGCAAGCAGGTTCACGTAGCCTCTGTGTGACACTGAGAGGTGGGCCTGGTGAGGATGTCCCTGGGACACTCTACACGAGAACACGTTTTCATACCCACTTCTGATTTTTCTTGCTGAAGCCAGAATGTAAAGGCTGCTTTCTCCCTGTCGGGTTCCTGCCCCGAGAGCAGAGTCCGCTGAGACCTGTGGAAACTGACAGTGATCCACTGAAGAAATACAGAGTTAGAAGTGACGGTAAAGAAAGACAAGAGACATAGAGTAGAATTAAAAGCAGAAGCTCAGGGGTTCATTGCCCCTTGTGGGATTCCAGCAATGGCACAGAGTGCTCCACTCTGATTTTATTGAGGTCTATTTGCCCAGAGGGTCAGGTGAGGGAGGGGACAAAGGCGTCAGCAGTTTCTCCCATTGATCATATCAGCTTCTGTTGTTATTATAATTAACCTTAAGGGTGGCCTTCAGTAATCTGAAATCTGAGCCTTGGATTGGGAAAGCCTCCTGCTTGAGGTCTCACACACAGATTTCTGGGGAGGTGTTAAGCTCCCCTAGTTCTCTGCGGAGTAAAACGCCACCAGCGTTAATCAGTAGGAGGAAGGCATTTTCCTCCCATCACCACCACAGAGGATTTTCCTCTGCTGTAAGGGATATAAGCTCTTCTGCTCATATCTCAGAGCTCCAGCTACTTCCTTGGTCTCTGCCCCAGGCAAATGCAAATCTCCACAGCGGGTATCTACTTTGCCTTTGGGAAATGCCCCAAAGATATATCTTTTCTTAGGGCATTGTCCTACCCTCTTCTGTGACCACTACTCTCTTCAGAATGCTCACAGACCCAGCAAAGCATAAGGTGTATCCCCAACAGACTAGAATTTCAGAAAAGGCAAGAAGCTTGCTAGCAGTGGCTAGCTTGAACATAAACTAACTGACTTTTCTTTGTTCCAACTCACTCAGCTTAGTTTTCCTCTTTTGGGAGTGCTTTCCTGTGCCAAGAATGGGGTCTTTAGTCCCCATTCTCCCAGCACTCCCAACTTCAAGAATCATTGGGCAAGGACATTTTCTTCCTTTGTCAACTTGGCCTCTTATAACCATCTTTGGAAAAACTTAGGTCTTCCTGGGTGCCTGTCATGTCCCTCAGCTCACAAAAACCGCCTTAAAAATCACCTGGCCACCTCAGCTCATCTTTCCCCGCTCTCCTGGTTAAACCCCTCCCTCTGCTGAGAAGGTGGCTTCCTTTCTGCTCCCAGCCACGGTCAGGCCTTCTCTGTAGCTTCACACAACACCAAAGAATCAGCTGTCATTTAAAAATACCTCTGATGATCTGCTTTTCATGCTATTTACAGGCCTTGATTGATATTACCATCAAGCATTAGTTTAAAAAATTACTTTTATGTTTCATTTGAGACAAAGATTAATAAAAGAGAAACTTTATCATTATAAATACAACATGCCAGCCTATAATGTATAAAAGATCTTATGAAATATGTTTTTCTTCATAATCTGCTCTTTCACATAGGAATGCATATATGTATCTATGTTTTGAACATGTTATTAGGTGTATTAGCTAACTTTTGCTGTGTAATAAATCAGCCTAAAGTTTAGCAGCTTAAAACAATGAACATTTCTTATCTCCCACAGTGTCTGAGGGTCAGAAACACCCCTTGGCTGGGTGGTTCTGGCTCAGGGTTTCTGGTGAGGCTGTGGTCATCTGAAGATTGACTAGGGAGGAAGGATTGCTTCTAAGCTCACTTGCAAGGCCTCTGGTGCCATGGGGATATCTTCAGAGGTTGCCTCAAGACACAGAAGCTGGCTTCCCCCAGAGCAGGCCACGAGAAAGAGCAAAACTGCAGTGTGTTCTACAACCTAAGCTCAGAAGTGACCTTCCATTCCTTCAGGCATACTCTACTGGTCATACGGTCCAACCCCGGTGTAGCAGGGGAGGGGCTGCACAGGGCATGGCTCGTTGGAGGCTATCCTGAAGTCTGGCTACCACTCTTTGTGTTTCATCTGTAATCACTTTGGCCTGAGATCCCTCTCGCCCTCTACTCATCCTTAGTACGCAGCATCTGGGGCTGGATGAACTTCAGCCATCCTAGCCTCTCCTCTTTGTCCCCCTTTACATTCCAGCATGCACTCGAGTTTTGCAAAGGACTAGTCCTTGTACTCTTTGGCTCCTGCATTTTCTGCACATTCCTCCTTTCTTACCTAATTTCAGTCTATGTATCAGCCCCTCTTATGAACGTCTCCTAAAGTCAGGATTAAGTACCTCTCTGAAGGGGCCTCACGGCACCTCTTTTTCCCTCTGATAAATACTGTAACATATGATTTTAGGATTATGTATTGATGTGCCTGTCTCTGCTTCTTGTCATGGGGCCTGATGTTTTATTAATGGACTTAGGATAGTGTTGGTTCATACTACATGGTCAACAAATCTAGCTGAATAAATGAATAAACTTAACAGTATGAAAGTGCTGCAGGGTCCTGTGGTTCCCGAGAGCTTGACTGATAAGACTTTTTCCCACCACTGCTGCCACTCTCGCCATTCCGACATCATCATCACTATCACCACCCTCATCACTGTATCTATGTTGTTGTTATCTCCTCAGTGGGCTTCAACCTATCCAGAGCTCTGCTGTGTGAGCACTTCCAGATCCAGAGCAATGCCAGACAGCATTGCAATCGAGTTTTGTTTTCATTATGCAGGCTTCCTGTGAAGTTTCAAATTAATTTTAATCCTCTCCTCACTTTTAAGGCCTCTAAAAAGGGCTGTGTTCCCGCCTTCCTCGGTAACTGGGACCTATCCCATTTCCCGAGGATGGTTTTCATCCTGGCGAGGGTTACGTGCTCCCACACCCCTGAGCAGCTCTGTGCCAGGGCAGCGGGCGTCCAGGCTTCCGAGCAGTGGGCGGCTTTCCACCTGGGCTCTGGGGAAGTGTGCCCAGTCCACAAGAGCCACGCCAACACCCACCTGGGGCAGACAGACCTCAGCTTTTAAAATTCACCCCACAACGTGCATTATTTGCTCTATTGTTTGCTTTCACCACTGTTAAAAGTAGATGATACAAAACATTATTTTGTTGTGTTTTAGAAACAATTTTTAAGTCTTTCTGAAGTGTTTGTTCTGAGGCTCTCTAGTATCAGAAATATGGATAGTACTTTTTTTTCTTCTTTCTTGATACAGATTTTAATTTTCTTGCCTAGAATTGCTTTGACGTTATTCATAGACCCACTGAGGAAAATGAATTTAGAGAAAAGGAAGCAACTTTTCATAATCTCTGCCATTGCTTTAGTGCTAGCTGTGTGATCCAAGCTTTTAACAGCATTTTCACGCCCTTCTTGTTGCTGGATTCTCGCTACAACCCTATGCAGAAGATTCTATTAACCTCTCCTTGCAGAGGTTCAGCGAGGTTAAATAATTTGCTCAAGATCACAGAGCTGGCCACACTCAGATGTGGTCTTTTGTCTTCTGATCAGAAGGCTCATTCTTTGGGCACCACCCAAGGCTCTCTTTTCCCCAACTTTTTCTATCGGGCTGCATGAATGTCTTGCTTGCCTGAAGATGCATTTTTTCACTTAAAGAGTTTTTTGATTTGAGAAGTTGTGGCAAGTAAACAAAATGAGACGCTGTGCCTATCCCACTGCTGGGATTTTAAAAGGAGAAGTGAGCAAAGCAGGTTGACTATTTTCAGCTTAGAGCCAGCTTCCCGGTAGTCCCACGAAGGCCCTTTCTGTGTGGTGGGGTGGCGGGAGTGATGGTACCACCTGGAGACAGGGCCTATGTTGGAGCTGTTTCAAAGCCACTTCCTCCTCCAGGCTTCTGTCCCTGTGGGAGCCTTTGTCTGTGTCTTTTTTCCAGTGATATTTCTAGGATCTAGAGATTAGTAGGTGCCGGGTGGGGAGAGATGTCACACTGGTTGGTGCTGCTGACTCCACAAACTGCAAGGAGCCTCAGTTTTTCTCAATTCATGCTCAGCAGCCTTTTAAGAATAGGAATAGATTTGGTGGTCTCTCTGGGAAGCGCCACCAGGTCCCCACTGTCAGACACACACGTAAATATAAGGGTCCTAGATTCATCTCTGGCTTGGGCCTCCCACGTAGCAGCTGAGCCATCAGGCTGGCTGTGAAATGCCTTATTTTATTTTCTGCCTAACATCAGACTGCAAATGAAAATACCTTTTCAACCCTAGTATTATTATCCCTATGGATGGCACCTTTAATGTGTGCTATTCATTGTTATAATGGCCGCACCTGTGTAGCACGCGCACATTGGAACCGCAGCAGCTGTGGACCGTAATTGCAAAACATTATTTTCTGTTTCTCCCTGAAAGCTTTTGTGCATGTGCACGTGTGTGTGTGCGTGTGTGTGTCTGTCCGTGTGTTTGTTTCATCTATGATGACTCTGGCCCAAAGATTTCCCCTTGACTCCACCCCTTTTTTAAAACATAAGGCTAAATGTAAATCCATTTGTTTCAAAATGCATGTTTCAGAGAAAGAAAGTTAGATGCAACCCCCCATCCTCCCACCACACAGTCCCTCAGTAATGAGACTTCAGAGAGCCAGTTGGGAGCGTGTGGTCGGTGGAAAGGTTTGGGTGATCGCCGCTGCAGGGCGCAGTGGTCTTTATGCGCGTTGGCACACAGGCTCTGCCGTGATTAATGCATTTGTTCCTTGATATTCAGTCCCTGCAGGACATAGAATCAATTTAGCCCTTGCAGGCCCAGATTATCACCAGCACCAAAGAAATTTCTGCACCAGGGACTTCCCAATTCAAAACAAGAAGGTTTCTAAGAAGAATGTGCATTCCCCCTCCCCTCCATTTCTCCCCTTTATTTCTCTTTATGCTCTTTCATGCGGCCACTCCAGGCCCCTGTGCAAAGCTGCTCGCGCTGAACGGCCTGCTAGTCAGTCGGCATTTCACATTTCAGATTGTGCTTTTCAAGTCAGCAGTGCAGCTAGTAATTTGAGATTTATATGGAGGTGGCTGGCGGCTGAGTGCCTCTCTCTCCCATGCACCATGCATCCGCCATTTCCCTGGGGCACCTGTACCCCTGCACAGTCTGATTGCTTGGCCTGGCAGGTGGTACTTGATGTAGTTATCGCACATATCTCAGTGAGGGTCTGGTGGACGACAAAAAGAACCGTCTGTCAGTTGGTCAAAGAAATCTGGCCGGCCGCGGGATGATTTATGCGGTCGCGACAGGCCTCTTTCTCGTGCAGGTCTCTTGTGGGCAGAGATGCCAAGAAACTTGATGCCGCCTGCAGCCAGAGGATGAGTGTGGAGGAAATGGAAGAGGCAGCATTCCATCCCAGAACGGAGTCATCACCTTGGATTGGGCAATAGGGCTTCTGGCGCCCCTCCCCAAGTGTTACGGAACAGAGGACCAGTCTGTTGGCAGTTTGGGGGGACATCCCGCAAGATGGAGCCTTGCCACAGAATCCTCCCCACCTTCAGACAAATGTGGAAGGGGTGGACGGGGCTGTCCACCGCCGTCAACCACATTCTCATAGAAATGAAGAGTTTTGCAGAGAAATGGTGCAGGCTTCCCCTGAGCCCTCTGCGAGATCCTGAACAAAGAGGGACATCGGGCTTATTGCTGAAACCTACACATTTAAAGAGTTCTGAGAGGAACAAGTAGTGCAGTCCTCATCCAGCAGAGAATGCACTTTCTATTCCTGCAGGCTCCTCCACGCTGGAGGATGTAAGTCCTGAGCCTGCGAAGCTGACTCCCCGCTTTCTGTTCTGGTGCTGGGTACTAGCTGAGTACACCCGTGCCTTCTCTGCTGTTTGTTTTTCTTCAGGGGGACACAATGTATAGCTGTTCAAACAAACTAACACATCCATCTTAACTGCCTTATTTTATTGAAAATACACTTGGTAATGATACTTTGCTAAGGGGGAAGGGGGCCCCTAACAAGGTAAAGGGGGGCGTGGCATTTTTACAAATAATCAGGAGATGAGGACAGGCGTTTTAATTTTGAATGTTCAAAATATTCCTGGTGACCTCAGAGCACTAAAATATAGTGAACAAAGTCAAATTCAAGACCATTTAGCTAGATAAACTTGACCATATTTGTAAAAGAGAAATATTAATACCTAAAGAACTACGAAGAGAAAACCTGGCTGAGAATCTATCCCCCACTCTTTAAGCCCTGTGAGAGTTAAGAACACGGGGAGATTGATTATTCCTCCCTTCGAGAATCTGCTTACTTGGTGAAATGGGCTTTCCGTTCTGTTTTGCATATGATTGGTGCTGTTATAGTGACTTGATCTGGGGGGATATCAATGTTGTGGAGCTATAATAAACCCAGGTACATGAGTTATTAACCCCTGTACATGAGTTTATAAACATGCTAGACGTCCAGGGAGTGGTGACTGCTCTTTGAGCCTTTGTCCAGAAGGTGGCAACATTTCCTTAAGAATTCGTGAGAAAACTCATCTGTGGAAAAGGACAGTTTATCTCAGGACATTATGTTTTGTTCCCTTTACAGAGAGGTACACACAAGAGGCATGCCCCCCACACCCATGCAGCCCCTTATTCTCAACAGATTAAAGGACAGAAGCTTGTTATTTCTCTCTTTCCCCCTCTCGCTCACTCTCCCTCTTTCTCTCTCTGGAGAGCAAATTTAAATAGTTAAGATTTTCAGGCTGAAATGAAATTATGAAGCTGAACATATTAGACGCCTGGTCTTCCTAATCCATCTCATCCCTCAGAAAGGGGGTGTTTTTGAAGAAGGAGTCTGCGTGAAGATTCCCTTGCATTAACAGCAGTTAAATCAGATGCCCATTCACACCCACGAATATGCTTACTTTCTGAACATCCCGGTAACCTTCAAGACAGCTCTTGGCAGGGACAGTCCTTTGCTCCGTTGGACTGCTCTCTTGTTTCTCATTGTTTGCTCATGCTGTAGAGATTCAGGAGCAAGGCAGAAGAGAGCCAAGACACTTGTTTGGGCTGAGGGAATGAAAATAAAATGATGAAATAGGTTGTCCAGACACGGCCATTTGGAATCCTGTGCACAGTCCAATGTCTCAATAGAGCAATGTTACACCATTCCAGGGAGGGGAAATGTTGGTTTATTCATCTCTACCCCACCCAGCCCTATAGTCCTTCATTCTGCAATATCTGTCAGTTTTAGAAAGCACAGTGGTTGTAAACACCCATGCATACCAGCAAATACCCGTGACTTTTATTTCACGGGTATTTGGATGCCTGTGAGGGATGACCCAGACGTGACACCAAGGACAAGAAGACACACTATCCTGCCACCTAGGCACATCGCCCTGAAAAATTTAAAAAACATAAAATCTCTAGACTGTCCATGAACAGGTAATTACAGTACAACACAAAATACAAAACAGTTACAGAATGAAATGTTATCTTCTTAAAGTCCAGACATCACCTTCTCTCAAGGCTCAGAGTTTTCCATCTACACATGTAGCTGAGGGAGACTTTCCCTGAAGCTCCAGACCTAAGTTGCGAAGTTGCTCCTGCTGCACTTTCCTCTCTGGAGAGAACGTGGTCTCTTCATTGTTCTCTTGTGCTCAGAGGGGGTATCCCCTGCCCCTGTCTGTTGGGCAGTAGGGACAGGGGGATACTTGGCTCTTTTAGAAAAGTTCCATTAACCTACTCTGAGGTATAGTTTAGTCGCTGCCTTTTGGGGTCTCTCAGATTCTCCCCCCCCAGCTCTGCCCCTCCCCTAGGTAACATGTGACATCCTAGAGGTGAGGCCATCTGTGTCCTCACCCATCTTCTGAGCCAGGGTAGCTGGTCTTTCCTGATTCCCAATTTGGTGATCATGGAGAAATGCTCGTTCTGTTTGGCTTCGGGAGGCCCATGTGCTAGCACCTACAGTGTTTTGGGACATTTGCCCCCTTTATTAAAGCCCTCACCTGGAAGCGTCATCCTCCTCACAAAGCCTGTGCTGACCCCTTTATACATCCTTGCAGCAAGGCACAGCTGTGCACGCCACTGTGCACCACTGGGAAGGTAGATGGCAGAAGACCCACCAGGCCATTCTTTGGAGGAGCACGCCCTGTGCCGGTGCCGCAGGGAAGGCTTGTCACCACACCCTACTACACCCCAGGAACATGCCACTAGCCCAGCATCTGCCGGTCCTCCCATACCTTGCGGGGTATTTCACAAGTCTACCCCCACCCTCAGGATAAGGAGTGGGCCGTGAGAACCTTGCTGTTGGAACTTGCTTTCTTGGCCTTCCTCAGCTCCTCTTCCCACGATCCCCTTCCAGAAAGGGCAGCCTGCAGACTTTTCCTAAAGACTCGGGCTCTTCCATCTGCACACGCATCTTCCTCTTCCGAGTACCCTCTTCCTGCTTTAGGACAGCAAGCGTAATGGCCTGACTGGCATACACAGAATGGAAATCTTTCTACATTATGGAAGGAACTCTGAGATGGGAGCCCGCAAGCTTGGCTCCTGAGATACTGAAAGAATTTAGAACATGTGCTTTCTCTCTCTCTCTCTCTTTATTGAAAGTCTATCAACCTATTGTCTGTCTCAGTTTTGAGTGCTCAAAGCTAAATTCAGATTCCTCGATCATCCCTTCTTGATAATCCCAATGCTGTTATAGCCTGCCCTTCAATAGATGCTGCCAAATGAGAGGAGGTGAGGTACCGCGTGCAGAGATGCAGGAGAGAAAGCACCAGGGCTTCTTGCCCATCATTCTAACTCCGTTCATGCCTGTAAGAGAGACCCTTCCCCTCTTCATCACTCCCCTCCCAGAGCTCTATGCAGAGGAAAAGCTACTGGCACCTGGGAAAGCTACCATCTGGTGTTCTGTCAGTGCAAACACCTCAGCTGATTCTTTTGGAATGGCTGGTACTAAAGGGTTACTAGTGGTAAAAATATAAACTTGGATTTGGTTATTTTTCAAGTTACGGCCTCCCACAAACAGTATCCTGCAATTCATTTCCATCTGGTAAATTATTAAATAAAACATGGTGTGTATATATGTCTGTGGGGCATGTAAGGGGGATGGTGTGTGTTCAGCATGTGCTCTGTGTGTATGGAGGTGTGTGTCCAGGGGAGCCTGGTTTCCATGTTCAGTATATTCAACTTATAGCTGACAATTAGAAAGAAATGTAGATTCTTTCCACAGGAACCAAACTTAGCGCATCATTTTAATTCTTAGTGGTTTGGGCTGATATTTAGAAAAATAATTTTGGTCCTTCTCAGGTTAAGACGGTCTCCTAAGGAAATTCCAGAGGGTAGCATTGAGAGTATCACAGGCTCACTGACCCTTCCAGGAGACCTGGCCTCCCCTCCACCTCCTGGAAGCTGAATTAAGAACAGGACCTTCACTACTAGGGATCCTAAAATTCACTGAATGATGAAGAAATAGCAGATGTCTCATGAAGAATTTCCTTCAGTTAAGCCCAGATTGTCTGCAAACTATGGGAAAAAACTATGGGAAAGTGACTCCAAGGTGTATTGATTAAGGATCATGTCTGTAATTTCACTGCCACTGCCAGTGGCTTTCTGTTGGAACTGAGGTCCCAGATTAGTTGGCCTAGTAGGAGATTATAAACCTGAATTTCAACGGTCTGTGTGAGGCTCAGCCTTAGTCAATATTTACACATAATGATAGTTCTCATCAAGGCATAAGGACTTAGTTATGAAATGATTATACATTGCAACCCATTGATAAACAGGATTTTAATTATCAGCAGGCACAGCAACAACAAACATTTATTGAGGAGCAACCCTGTGCCCTAATTGAATAAATGAATTTGTTAATCGTTGTTTCCTCTTCCCATAAACATTTGCTAAATTCAATCTCAAGTCAAATCACATAGGCACCAGGCTTGGATATCTTGCCATTCCAAAATATTAACTGTTTTCTTATGAGAGCCTTTTGCTTGTATTTGAAGTATTCTCAGCAATACCAGTGTAACAGTGCACAGTGGGAAGTCCATGTCCACCACAGGCAATTCCAGAACCTCCTGCAGTGGGATCCCTGGGTACAGAGGCCCAGCTTCCCTGGCAGAATCTGAGTGTCAGCACATTTGCTCGCCAGTCTTCCTGCTCCATCCAGTGCCCCCTGGTCTACCCTGGCCATATGTCGGCTGTGTGTTGGTTGCTTGCACAACTTGGTAGCCTCTGGGTAAACCTGACCCCTTCTGTCCTGCTTGGTTCTTAGGGCCCCTTCAGGGGGCTCTGGGCACTGACACTTCTCTCTCCCACCTCACTGCCCCCTCTAGCACTGATCTGATCAGCCTTTTGGCCATCAGGATTTCTTCTTTCCAAACACCCACCAGGACTTTGCACTCAAAGGTAGGATGGTCTTGTGTTTGTAGATTCTCGCCGTGGTTTTGGTACTGCAGCTCTTTCATTTCATCTTCCCTATTCCATTTAATCCACTCCCCCTCTCAGCTCATGGGAACCTCTACTGGGAATCCCTCAAGGGAGAGGTTCTGGAAAGGCACACGGGGCACAGCCATGAAACAACCGTGACTGGTTCTCGGTTCTCACACTCAGCCCGGGTTCCTGGAGTTGAAGCATCTGGTCTGTGGCCCTTGTGACTTCTCTGCCAGGGAGACATGGTCCTACCCAGTTCCTGGGCTGAGAAGTCAAGGGCAGTCTCGTGTCCTGCTTGTTTATGAGACTGATGGGATAGGAGCATTTTCTGAGATTTCAGTTTTGCTTCCTTTGTGTCACCTCCATCCTTCCCATCTCTAACAGAAGTCCAGGCTTTGTCCTCTCTTGCCTCAAAAGTAGAAGCTCTTCCTGACTTTTGGAAAAGTTTGAGCTCGAGGGAGATCAGGTATGCTCTTCAGGGGAGGAGAAGAGAGTCCAGAGTGCTTTGAGAGCATTGAGCAAGGAAGGGAGAGATTGCTCACACTGGACTAGGAGGCGATTGGAGGTTGATGAGTTTTATCAGTAGGGGAAACACAGCCATCTAAGAACAGTGTGCTACTGAAAGGGGATGCCTGCCTGACGCACCCCAGGGGCAGGGCGCTTCTAGCTTGCCAAGGGTTTTCTGAACCCTGTGAATAGAGTGAACAGAGCAGAAACAACTGGACTGTCTTATCCCTAAAGGCTGGGACCTTGGAGACCCAGTGGCACTTTGTCCTCCAATGTCTCACAGCCAGGAGGTGTCTCTCCAGTGTCTAGTACTTAAAATCCAGGGACCTTTATGTCAATCCAGGGATGAGGAGCCCTAATAATGACCGAGTTTGACTTTGGCTACACTCTTTCTGGTCTTTGCACCTTTCGGGAGGGCCGTGACATACAAAAACCACGTTGCTCCCCTGCACAGGTCTGATGTCATGAGCCTGTTCCGTGGACAACCTGAGCAGGCCCTAATGACAGCAGAATTACTGAGTACTCAGAATCCACATCCTAGTTTCTCAGTACAGAAGGGCTTTTAAAAATTATTATGATGCAAAGTTCTATGTCAGATGAAAGTAGCAGGTTGAACTTGTTTCTGCGATAGGTTTGCTCCGTGGCTTAGCAGCCTGTCAACAGAACGGAAGAATATACAGACAGCAAGAAGCAGAGCAGGTGGGTGAATAATGGTTTGATTATGAAATCAAATTAAACTTTGGAGTGGATGGCCTGGCTTGGGGGTGAGCCTCCCTCCCATTCATTCATACCAGCTGATTTTATACTTCATTCTTATGGCTACCCGTGTAGCCCTGAACTAGACAGAAACTGTATTTCAAAACAGAAGAAGAGAGCAAATTTTAAAGATCTCATCATAAGAAACGATAAATGAGATGATGGCTATGTGAAGTAGCTAGATTTCATCATTCCATATTGTACACATGTATCAAAATACCACATTGCACCTGGTAAATATCTACCAGTATGATTTTTCAATGAAGAATAATGTTAATAGAAAGGAAATCGCTTCAGCGAGAACATTGCTATTTATGACCTTAAACTGCCCAGCGCTGGTCTAGGAACTTAAAGACAATGGTGGCAGCTCTTTGTTTTCTGCATGGAGGTTTTCTGCACATAATAGATGACTGTCGCTGAGTCTCTAGGAGGCCTAGAGACCTTTCCTTTGGAAGCCTGTACTGCCGTAGCCATGAATGGGGAAATCCCAGTGGCCCAGGCAGGAGTGTGTTAAGTAGCAGGGTTCCAGTTTACTTCTTTCCTTACCAGCAAATTTAGGAGATAAAATCTGATGGAGAACAGCACACAGGTTCTGTGGTGCTCATAGTTAGGAAAGGCAGCTTTCCCTGCCTTCTTTATCCACTGAGAAGGGGACTCCCACCCCAGTCATGCTAATAATGAAGGTTGTATCATAATCATATAAAAATAACTTTTAGTCATGTATAATCATATTCTCTGGTGATGAACTGAACACATTTGCCCGGTTGACCATCTTTTTTTTTTTCTTTACTAATACATTTTTTCAGATGTGGAAACCCCAAATTTGCCTCTTCTGTGCTATTCTTCACATGCTATAGCCATGTGAATTAATAGCCTAGAGTCTAGGAAATGAAACAGACACACACCACCACTCACAAAACACCATTCTAAATGCAGAAGAAATCAAAGCGATCCCATTGGAGGGTGGGGAAAGGCCATGGGCATGAATTAAGGGACCTTTATGTATGTACCAGGCCCTTCAGATACGGTAGAACCTCCACAGATCATCACCTTCCTACATGGACCACCTCAAGTTGACCTAATTTTCCTGATCTAGACATGCACCACAGGTATCTATCAGTACAGTAGGCCTAGTTCCTTATGTTGACCACCTCTGTGTGTTGACCTGTTTGTTACAGTCTCTTGGGGTCAGCCTACAGAAGAGCTACTGTATATCAATTTCATTTATGAGAAAGGCACTAGTGTGACCATTTTACAGGTAATGAAAGGGAGTCTCAGAGCGGTTAGCATATTGTTCAGCGTCTCACTGAGGTAACTCCGTGGAGTTGGAACTTACGTCGTGGTCGCCTTATTGCTCAAATCCATCCTCTTTCCCTCTGCTATGTTGCCTCCTAGGAAACTGAAACAGAGAGCAGAATGGTCCCATAAAGAGGGGGTCTGAGAAACCTAGAGCTACAGGACTTCACACAATTGGTAAAGAACTAGAACCTACAAAGTGGCCGCCAATTATCCGAGCATGTCGTGAGACAGAGATCTGACAGCTTATGGTCTCAATGGTTGGGTTTAGATTCAAGTATTGGCAAAATCCACAACAGGGTTAACATATAATCACTTTCTATTGCTTTAAGTCATAAGAAAGATTAACATGGACTAAGCTGAACTGAAATGACAGGGGCAGAGCTAACGAGAAGTCATTTTGCTCTTGACAGATTCCCTTCCTTATTCCTCCACTTGCTCCAGATGGAGGGCGACGTAAACTTTGTATCATAGGAATAAATGCTTATTGATTGATTAAGCTTCGATGATGCTGCTCTGTCTCCTCCATCTGTATATGAAACTGGCTGTTTTCAAAATTAACCCTTCTGTGGGTCTGACACATGGTACCGAGACGCATCCTGAATTTTGGAAGCCAGACTGCCCACAGCTGTGCAATTATGTAAACTAGGCTGTTTTCCAGCCATCCTTTCCAGGCAATGGTAAAAAGCTACTTTTGTAGTTTAGTTTAGATACAACACATATTGCAATACTGTTATTGACTTCATTTCTTTGGGTGCACATGATGCTTTCTAATTATTTGGGACTCTTTTACTGCACAGTAAACAGATTTTCTCTGAGTACAAGTTCACCATGAAGGAGTTCTCTGTATAGTTGGAATAAATACCTTTCATTTAATATGTTTACTTCTTATCTGAGCCGTCTTTTTGGCCTAATGAGAAATACACGTATCTTCCTCCCTACAGCAGAGTGGAAACCGAAAGAGGGATCTGTCCCTACTTTGTTTTATTTTTATCCCAATGGTAGCCCTTCTGTAACGCACAATCCTTCATTTGGTTTGTGACTTTCGGGCATTCAAATTGCTGCTGCTTCAGGTCTGCAATTCATCTCACCCAGTGCTCTGTCCTTGACAGGGGTCCTAGGGACAGACTTAATGGGTAGGCCTGCTTGTCCCAGACATCAATCTCAAAAACCTGGTGATATAACGCAAGATATTCATTTCTTTTCATTCAGCAACAAGTTTAGGGAGCAGCTACCAACAGCAAGGCATCGTAACGCACTGTAGGGGACACAAAAATGTATGAGTCACAGTTATTGCTTTTAGAATTTAGTAGGGAAAATAAAATGTGCATGTGTAGATCTAGACACAAAGTAGACAGCAATTGTTATGAGAGAGTAAATTAGTAGAGGGGGTTCAGACAACAGTGACATCTAATACAAGGCTGTATATGAGAATACATTATGTCTGAATTTGTCTACATCCTTCTTGAAAAATTTCCTGACTGCCTCTTTTCTAAACCAGGACTTCCTTTTATTCATACAGGGCACATTAGATGACATCTCGTAAATCCATTCTCAAAGACTGAGGAACAGTCTTATTTCTTTGAAAAGTTTCCAGTTTTATCTCCTTTATTCTTGTAATGAAATTGCTTAATAAAAGCTGCTATATAGTTAGCTGTTCACTAATTGTAGATGGCTAACAGGCCAGCATCCAGGACTTCAACAGCCATGAATCAAAAGTAGATTAGTACAGAAAGAGGCCCCTCTAGGTTAGCAAGAGGTATGATTTAGTAGGTAGGATAAAATATTGGGTGCTATTTCCAATTGTACCACTCGTTCACTGGGTAGACACTTAATGGCTCTATATTTTAGTTTTCATAGCAATAAAATACAGATAATAAGATTTCAGGAGCCATTATGGGAAATTAATGGTAGAAAAGGTCTTTAGTATCCCAATATTTTTTAAAAAGCATCATTCAGTCAATTGGCAGGCATAACATGCAGGAAGGTAAGTTAAAATACCCTTAAAGCCACATTATGAAAATTTTACAAATGTATCAAAATATTTTTTTTAATTGTATAACTTGCAGTTAGTCATTGCTCCATGATCTAATTCACGTTGTTATCATCCTTTTTGTAGATTTCATTTTCTTGGAAAGAAAGTTAATGTTTTAAGTTTTTTTCTTTAATGCTGTCTGGACATTCCGACTTCTGTTGGCCTTTTTTTTTTTGAGACAGATTCTCACCATGTCGCCCTCAGTAGAGTGCTGTGGCATCACAGCTCACAGCAACCTTCAGCTCTTGGCCTTAAGTGATTCTCTTGCCTCAGCCTCCCAAGTGGCTGGGACTACAGGTGCCCGCCACAATGCCCAGCTATTTTTTTGTTGCAGTTGTTATTTAGCTGGCCCACGCTGAGTTCGAACCCGCCAGTCTCAGTGCATGTGGCCAGCATTGTAACCACTGTGCTACCAGCACTGAGCCCCTTAATGTCTTTTGAGCTCACACTTGCCTTAAAGACAGGGGACTGCACGAAAGCCCTGTGGCCTTCCTGGTGAACAGATCTTTTTCTAAAAGTGACCTGTTTTCTGCACTGCTGGGGCCCCCAGAGATGGAATCAGTTTTAATAGCCCTCTAGCTTTAAAGTGGGTTTTCTGATATTTTTCCCCCCATGCTTTTGGTGCAAAACAAATTTTTGGGTCCCTTCAAGTCACTAGACTTGAGTAGAAAAAAATCTACCAAGCAAATGCATGCAAGTTGTAGAACCTCAGGGGTTTTAATGGACATTTGCTTGACAGGTGAGGGCTTCTGCTTCATGTGAAAACAATTCCCTTGGCAAGCTTCTTAGATACCATGTTTCCTAGGAGTTAAAAGAACAAAAACTGCAAGGTGGCACTAGTTTCTCTGGATGGATCCCCAGTCAATTTCAATTTTGGCCAATAACCTTAGCTTTTTTTGTGTTTCATCAAGGAAATAGAGGTTACCAGTATCTCCAGGGCTTACTTAGGAAGAGCTCTGTGCCCTGAGCTTTAGAGAGCACCGTTCTGGCCTCTGCTACCTAGACTCTTCCATACAGGGCAAGGGTGTGTGGAGCTAGTGTCCACTCGGCCACATTTCCCCTTCTATACTATGCTATGCTATGACTACCCAGGACCCCAGAATTCCTTGCACAGATTGCCTTGAGTCTGCTTATAGTGTCTACCTATACCCAGTATAGTATCTACCCCAAGTCTTTTCTCCTAAAGACGGATGAACCTACTGGGTAGGCATCTCTGGGCCCAAGGAGTAGACAAAAAGCAGCTGTTTGTAGAGGGATGTGGACAGACCTGGGGTTGCAGGCGTGGGTGTCTACATGTGTCCTTGTTAGGTCTCTTGTGGCAGGGGATGGGACCAGGAAGAAGAAGAGAAGAGAGCTTCACCCTGGGCTGGGAGCATTTCTCTCGTGTCTTCGTGTCCCAGCATAGAACTCTAAGGGGTCCAAGATTCTAAGTGAGACGTTGGCTTCCTAAGTTTTAATGAAGACATATCCATCAAGATGGCATTTTCTTTCTTTCTTTTTTTTTCATTTAACATTTTTAATCAGCAGGGAAACACAAAAACCATGAGTTGCTACTACACATCCAGTAGAATGGCAAAAAATTAAAAAACGATAACCAAACCAGGTGCCAGCAAGGATGTGGAACATCACACATTACTAGTGGGAATGCAATATAGTACAATCACTTTGGAAAAGTACATGTATGTGGCAGTTTCTTAAAAATTTTAATAGGCACCTACTATATGACCCAGCCATTCCATTCTTAGGTTTTTTACCCAAAAGAAATAAAAGTTTGCATCCACTAAATGTTTTGTACATACATAGATATTTATAGCAGCTTTATTTATAATAGCCCCCAAGCTGGAAGTTGGACATACCCACAAGGATGGCATTTTCTATTGCACATATATATTCTATCTAACATTTCATGCAATTGTTTTTTTGAGGGGCCAGATTTACAATTTGTAAGTATTTTACATAAACATGTAAGCATCTATTTACACTGTATCCCTGGGCTCAGAGAATGTTAGGAGTAAGATACCTCTAGATATGGACTTCCTGGTCCTCACGCACTCTCTTTCATTGGTAGATCTGAGGCTATTCTTCCTCCAGGCTCAGAGGATAGGGTGCCTATTCCAAAGTTCAAGGCCTGCCCCTTGATTCCAGGTCCTCTTACCATTCTGTATTCTGTGCCATAAATAGTACTCTCTTTCTGCTTGGTAATTTGCCTCATCTCTTAAATAAGATAAACCTCTCCTATCCTTAAACAACAAACAAAAATTCCCTTGATCCACATCATCCCAGTGCTTTCCTTCTCTTCAAAGCCAAGCCTCCTGAAAATCTATACCATATTCACCAGTATCAACTTCTTTACCTCTTATTACTCAACCGTTATCACCTGGTCTCTGCTCCGTCAGGCCTTAGATCTAACAACTACTTTTACATCGATTAGTTAACTGACTAGCCTTCTTGAGTATATCTGACTCACTCAGCTTTCATTTTTTGTTCTTTATTTTTAAATTCTTATTTCAAAATACTAAGGGGGTACAAATGTTTCAGGCTACACGGGTTGTTTGGTGGTGCTTGATTCCCAGCTATAGCTGTGTCCATCACCCAAATAGTGTTCATTGTAGGTGGGGTTTTCTCCCTCCCCTTCTACCTCCCACCCTGTGTTGATTTCCACGAGTTTTACTTCCCACTGTGCACACGTGTGCTCACTGGTCACTTCCAATTTAATAGTGATTACCTGTGGTGTTTATTTTTCCATTATTGAGATACTTCACCTGGGAGAATGGTCTCTGGTTTCATCCAGATTATTGCAGAAGGTATTAATTCATCGTTTATTTTATTTTATTATTTTTTATTAAATCATAGCTGTGTACATCAATGCAATCTTAGGGTACAGTGTGGTGTTTTCATATACATTTTGAAATAGTCTCATCAAACTGGTTACCGTAGCCTTCATGTCATTTTCTTAGTTATTGAGTTAAGACCTTCATACTCTGCTTTTAGAAAGATTCACTTGTATCCTTGTAGGGTAAACCATAGATACAGTGCTACTCAGCCATTAAAATAAATGATGAAGTTCTTCTTAGCAAAGCAATTCATCGTTTGTTTTAGTGGCTGAGTAGCACTGCATGGTATACAGATACCAGATTTGGTTAATCCACTCATGAATTGAGGGGTACTTGGTTTGATTTCACATCTTTGTGATGGTGCTACAATAAACATTAGAGTGCATGTGTGTTTTTGATAAAAACTCTTCTTTTACTTTGGGTAGATAGCCAATACTGGGATTTCTGGATCGAACAGTAGGTCTACTTTTAGTTCTTTGAGGAATCTCTATACTGTTTTCCACATGGTTATACTAATTTGCAGCCCCACCCACAGTGTATAAGTGTTCTTTTCTTTCTGCATCCGTGTCAGCATCTACTGTTTTTTTGATTTTTAAATGAAAGCCATTCTAACTGGAGTAAGGCGAGATACATATATCTCATTGTGGTTTTGATTTGCATTTCCCTAATGATTAATGACATGGAGGATTTTTTCATTGGTTTATTGACCATTTAGCTTTCCTCTTTCACGAAGCTTTCTGTCGTCTTTTGCCCATTTTTTTTTTTCAAGTCTCTAATAAATAGCTTTATACAAATATTTTTTCAGGGAATTACCATTTACAAAGGCAGGGCTGTCACACTGTGTTTTGTTTTATACTGAAGTTCCCTGAAGGTGTTACATAAAGCTCTACGAGGGGCAAAGGGACAAGCCTTCCACCCAGTCTGCCGTGCCTTATCCAGAGTTAGTTTTTGTTACCAGACGAAGAGGGTCCGGTCACCTGTCACTGTCAGCCAATATGTAGAGAGAGGGACAGGTTCACCAAATTTGTTAGAAGGCCAGGATTCTGGAGCACAGTCAGGGTAGCCTCTCTAAGACTGTTCTGTTCTACTATTTCCAAAATCACAATTTTATACATAAAAGTTCAAAGCAAAGATCACATTAACCCTTATTTTGGCTAATAATCAGCATAACTCAGTGATCTATTACAACATTCCAATCAAGAGTTAATCTCCTAAGTCAATCCATCTAAACTACTCAAGATAGGCGTTTTTAGGGTGGGACTTAAATTTACAAAGCAGCAAGAATGGGAGACAGGGGGTGAAGGTCAGGCAGGCCCTTCAGAGGTGTCCCGTCTGCACCAGCCTGACAGACTCCGTCTTATTCTCACCCCATGTGCTTTCTCTTTTATCTTCTGTCACTCCTTCCTTCACTCTCTTGACATTTCCTGGACTTCTTCTCTATGCCAGGCACTTCCACTTTGCCTACTTTTTAATATGGTTATTTGTTTTTTTCTTGTTTTCCTTCCTTGAGTTTTTCATAAATTCTGGATATTAGCCCTGTATTGGATATATAGCTTGCAAATATTTTCTCTCATTCTGTTGGTTGTCTCTTTGTTGTTTCCTTAGCTGTGCAGAAGCTTTTTAGTTTAATCAAATCCCATTTATTAATTTTTTTATTGCCATGATTGCCACTGGGGTCTTAGTCATTAATTCTTTGCCTAGGCCAATATCTAGAAGAGTTTTTCCTACATTTTCCTGTAGAATTCTTATGCCTTAGATTTAATTCTTTTATCCATCTTGAATTAATTTTTGTGAGTGTTGAGAGGTAAGGGTCCTGTTTCATTCTTCTACAGGTATATATCCAATTTCCCCAACACCATTTATTAAATAGGCCTTTTCTTCCCCAGTGTATACTGTTGTCTGCGTTGTCAAAGATCAGTTGGTTGTAGATAGATGCTTTCATATCTGAGTTCTCTGTTCTGTTTCATTAGTCTACATATCTATTTTTGTACCAATAGCAATGTTGTTTTGGTTACTATAGTCTTATATTATAGTTTGAAATCTGGTAATATGATGCCTCTAGATTTGTTCTTTTGGCTTAATATTGCTTGGCTATTTGGACTCTTTTCTGGTTCCAAACAAAGTGTAGAAATATTTTTTCTAGATTTTGAAGTATGATCTATGGCATATTGGTATATTGATGGAGATTGAATTGACTTTGTAAGTTACTTTGGGCAGTACAGACATCTTAACAATATTGATTCTACCTAGCCACAATAGGATGTCTTTCCATTTGTTTTATCCTCTGCAATTTCTTTTCTAAGAGTTTTATACTTTTTCTTGCAGAAAGAACTTTCATCTTCTTGGTTAATGAAATACCCATTCCTAATTATTTTATTTTCTTTGTAGTGTTGTGAATGGTATTGAGTCTTTGATTTGACTCTTGGCTTGACTATTAATGGTATATAGAAATGCTACTAATTTATATATATCAATTTTGTATCCTGAGATTTTGCTGAATTTACTTATAAATTCTAAGATGCTCTTTGTGGAATCTTTGGGGTTTTCTATTCATAAGATCATATCATCAGCAAAGAGAGATAGTTTGGCCTCCTTTTTCCTGATTTGCATACCCTTTATTTCTTTCTCTTGGCTAATTGCTCTGTTTAGGACTTCCAGCACTATGTTGAATAAAAGTGGAGACAGTGGGAATCCTTGTCTTGTTCCAGTTCATAGTGGGAATGCTTTCAACTTTTCCCCATTCAGTATGATGTTGGCTGGGGGTTTGTTATATATGACTTTTATAATTTTGAGATATATTCCTTCTATGCCTAGTTTGTTGAGGGTTTTTATCATGAAAGGGTACTGTATTTTGTCAAATGCCTTTTCTTTTCTTTTCTGATTTTTTTTTTTTTTTTTTTTTTTTGAGTGACAGAGTCCTACTCAGTTGCACTGGGGTTGAGTTCTGTGGTGTTATTGTTCACAGCAACCTCAAACTCTTGGGCTCAGGGATTCTCTTGCCTCAGCCTCCCGAGTAAGTAGCTGGGGCTACAGGTGCCTGCCACAATGCCTGGCTATTTTTAGAGACAGGGTCTCGCTCTTGCTCAGAGCTAGTCTCAAACTTGTGAGTTCAAGTGATCCACCGCCTTGGCTTCCCAGAGTGCTAGGATTGTGAGCCACTGTGCCTGGCATCAAATGCTTTTTTTGCATCTATTGAGATGACCATATGGACTATGTTTTTGCTTTTGCTTATATGGTGAATCACATTGATTGCTTTACTTATGTTGAACCATTCTCGCATCCCTGGGTGGGGTCCTGGTGGACTATTTGTTTGATGTGCCTTTGAATTTGGTTTGCTAGTATTTTATTGAGGATTTTACACCTATATTCATAAGGGATATTGGTCTGTACTTTCCTGTTTTTGTTGTGTCCTTCCCTGGCTTTGGTATCAAGGTGATACTGGAGTCATAGAATAAGTTGGAGGATTCCCTCCTTCTCAATTTTATGGAATAATTTCTGTATTATGGGTACCAGCTCTTTTTCATATTGAGTGTCTGATAGAATTTGACTGTGAATCCATCTGGCCTGGGGGTTTTGGGGGGGGGTTGGGAGCATTTTTATTACTGTTTCCATCTCACTGTTCATTATTGGTCTGCTCAGGAGTTTTATTTCTTCCTGACTGAGTCTTGGGAGGGTGTGTGTTTCCAGGAACTTTTCCATTTTCTCTGCCTTCTCTAGTTTATGTGCACAGAGATTTACATAGTATTCATGAATGATGTTTTGTGTTTCTGTGGTGTCAGTTGTAATGTCACCTTTTTCATTTTTGATTGAACTTATTTGGGTCTTTCTTTTCTTGGTTAGTCTAACAAGAGATCTGTCCATTTTGTTTATTTTTTCATAGAACCCACTTTTTGTTTGTTAATCCTTTGTATTGTTTTTTGTTTTCCAATTTATGTAGCTCTGCTCTGACCTTTGTTATTTCTTTTCTTCTGCTGGCTTTGGTTTGTTCTTCCTTTTCTGGTTCCTCATGGCATGACATTGGGTTGTTCATTTGTGGTCTTTCTGTTTTTTTGATATAGGCATTTAAGGCTATAAATTTTCTCTTGAAGAATGCTTTTGCTGTTTTCATAGTTTGATAGCTTGTGTCCTCTTTGTCATTCAGTTCAAAGAATTTTTTGATTTCCATCTCGATTTCATTCTTGACCCAATAATTGCTCAGCAGTAGGTTGTTTAATTTTCATGACTTTGTGTAGGTTTGACTGATTTTCTTGTGTTTGCTTCCTAGTTTTGTTATGGTGTGGTCTGAGAAGGTTCATGGAATGATTTTGATGTTTTGAATTTGTTGAGACCTGTTTTGTCACCTAAGATAGGATCAGTCTTAGAAAATGTGAGAAAAATGTGTATTCTTTAGTTTTGTTTTTTTTTTTTGGCAGAATTTTCTGTAAATGTTAAGACCATTTGATTTAAAGCTGTTGTTTCTTTGTTTTCTGTTTTGGTGATTCGTTGAACTCTGACAGTGGGACATTGAGGTCCACAGCAATTACAATGGTGCTATTTTTCTTTGATCGGCTCTGGGAAAATTTATTTTATGTATGTGGGATATCTTGTGTCAGGTACATATACAGAGGGTGCCAAAAACTGTATGCACATTTTAAGAAAGAAAAAACTTGTATATTTTAATACTCAAATCACATTTGACTTCTAGTCATGGCAAATTTTCTCAGTATTTTCTTGTCTAGAAAAGACTTAATTTCTCCATCAATTGTGAAACTTAGTTTTGCAGGATACAAAATTCTAGGCTGATGATGTGAAAGGAGCCTAAATGCCTATCAACCAGGGAATGAATTAATAAACTGTGGTTTATGTACACCATGGAATACCATTCAGCCATTAAAAAGATGGAGATTTTATATTAACCTGGGTAGAGGTGAAACACATTCTTAGTAAAGTATTACAAGTATCTAATGTATTCAATACTAATATGAAGTTAGTAGACAATCTAATACACACCTACGTAAGAGAAAAACTCAATTCAATTTAAGATGGGGGGGAGAGGGGAGGAAGGAATGCTGTCACTTAGTGGGCACAATGTAAAGATATATGGGACACCTTCTGGGTGCAGGACACTATAATAGGGACTCAGTCCTAACAAATGCAAACATTGTAGCCTAATTGTTTGTACCCTCACATTAATCTGAAATTTAAAAAAAGGAATTACTCATGCACATTAACACAATGAATCTCAAAAACATCATGTTGAGTAAAAGAAGCCAGACAGACTGAAATAAATTGAGATACATATATACATAATTAGTTCATACGGACTGAGTCCATTCATGTAACATTCTAGATCAGGCAAAACTCATCCACCTGAAAAAAATCAGAGCAGAATTTGCTCTGGACAGAGCAAGGAGAGTGAATGATGGGCAAGAAGCCCAAGGAAGCTTCCAGGCTGATGGGCATGTTCTGTATCATGATGGGGTGTGGGTTATGCAACTGTAAGCATTTGTCAAAATTCATCAAACTGTAACACTAAATATCTGTGCGTTTCACTGTATGTCAATTATATGTCAGAAGAAGCTTAACATTAAAGAAAATCTAAACCAGAAAAAAAATTCTAGGCTAGAAGTTCTGTTTAAGCTGATTGAAGATGGGGCCCTAATCCCTTCTGGTTTGTAAGGTTTCTTCTGAGAAGTCTGTAACTAGCCTGTTGGATTTTCCTTTGTAGGTTATCTGATGCTTTCATCTTTCTGCTTGTAGAATTTTTCCTTCATTTTGACTTTGACTAGGTTGGTTCCTGTAGGTCTCAGAGATGATTCTGAACATTCTCAGCATTCATCGTTCATCTTGTATCTGTATGTCTGCATTTCTGGTGAAACCAGGAAAGTTACCCTTAATTATTTTCTCAAATACATTTTTCATGCTCTTTCTTCTTCTCCCTCAGGTATACCTGTAATTTGAATGTTATTTCACTTCATTTAATCCCTTATCTCTCTCAGTGATTGTTGAGACTATTTTATACTCTTCTCTGCCTCTTTGAATAACTGGTTTACCTTGAGAGCCTTGTCCTCAAGCTCTGAGATTCTTTCTTCTCCTTGGTTTGAAGCGTTGTTAAAGCTATCATCTGTGTTTTGAAATTACCCAAATGACTCTTTCATTTCTTTAAGTTCTATTATATCTTTTCTTATTTTGTCTGGCTCTCCAGTGAATTTTTTCATTGAGTTTATGAAATATTTTGTTTTTGCTTCTTTTTGTTGGTTTTCAATTTCCTTTTTAATTCTATTCATCTTACTTGCCATCCATATTCTGAATTCCATTTCTGTCATTTTAGGGTACCTGTTCTCCTTTGCTGGGGACTCTTTCAATCCAAGTCCAGCAGTAATGACTACTACTGAGTGAAGTGTTAGACCTTGGGAAGGTTCTTTCAGCCCAGCAGTAGTGGTGGGAACTCACTGGTGGGGTCTTGAGGTCCAGGCACAACTCTGGAGTCTCATGGGTGGAGCTGCAAGCCTGGTAGGGCCCCTGGAGGAGCACAGGCATCACCTCAAACTTGGGTACAGCAAGAGCTTCAGAGCTGGTGATGGAGAATTTGTCACCCAGCTTTATTGAATCTTGAAATTGGCCTTCAGGATACCACATTTTCCTTATCCTTTCTTTCCTTCTAAGACCAATTCTCCTTTTGGCTTCTCTTAAAAATTGATGAGCTCCAGAGTTCCATATTATATGCATTATTATTTGCAATCTAGAAAATCTCAGCCATATGCATTGTTCATTTCCTATGTGTTGAGAATATGTATCTCTATTTTTCCAGCTTTAATGTTTTTCATCTTTGAACTCATCTGACAAGTAAATGCTGGCTATCTCTAATTTGAAGTTTCACCAAATTCAACATGTTGGTCCAGGCTCATTGTCTTCCCTGTGTCTTCTTTTCATTCTTTGTTCATTTTTCTAAGTTCTGAGAATCTCTTAAGTGTCTTCTTTTCTCTTTATATCAAGTCAGTTGCTAAATTGTGATAATTTAACCTCATAAATGTTTCAGATCTGGATCATAGTCTCATTCCCACTAACATTGCCATAGATCTGTCATGAGTTCTTTCAAAATGAGTCAACACTTCTTCTCACTGGCCTCCCTGCTTTTATGTCTTGCCCCAATATTGCTTTATACACGTATTTCTTGGAAGTTTTTTGTTTGTTTGTTTGTTTGCTTGCTTGCAGTTTTTTGGCTGGGGCCGGGTTTTGAACCCACCACCTCCGGTATATAGGGCCGGTGCCCTATTCCTTGAACTACAGGCGCTACTCTATACGTGGATTTCTAAGAGAATAATTTATGTAAGACATAGTACATTGTGTCATCATGAGTGCCAAGAAATTTGAGATTCAAGAAAAATGGGTGAATCAAACCCAAGAAATCCAGACAGCTAATTAATTAACATAAAAGTAGTCATTAGCTTTTAAGGCCTAATGGAAGCAGAAAGCAGATAAAAAAGCAGAAACTCCTCTTTCAAAATCATTATAGCTACAGAACAAGTGCTAAGATCCTTACTACAGTGTACAGAGCCCTCTCATCTGTCCATGGCCTGTCTTTGCTGTCCATCCCCTGTCACAACTTGCGTTAAAGAGATATTGCAACAACTCCCTGTTATGAACCCCCCCCAAAACATACACCTACCTAGATTTCTCACACAATTGAGCTTTCCCTCCAATTTTCTCTGTCTGAAATACTTTTAGTTCCAACTCCTCCTGCCAAATTTGGTCCCAAATCACCCCCTTTAGGAATTCTATCCTGGCCAGAGTTCAGTAGGTCCCCTGCTTCTGGGAAATCATTGCGTCCTCTGAATGCCTTTATTGTTATACTTACTACATTGTATTAAAAAGATCTATTTATGCATAATTCCTCTCCGTATATTTAGCAACTCAAGAACTTGGAGGTGTGACTCACTTACCTTGGTAGCTCAGCACCTCAGCACAGAAGAAGGTATTTAAATGTGTTTAGTAGCATCACTCTCATCTTCAGTGTCATGACATTTATACCCCTTGGTGTACAGAGAAGTTCTAGCTCCTAGCAGTGAAAGGAAGCTATTCCTTTTCTGTTTTTTCCCTCATTTAATGACTCTAACTGGCCCCGGAGATGCAGTTATGTAGTCATGAAGATATTAAAACACTGGGGAGTCAGGTTGGATCCAGTGGTTCAGTTGTATGGCACAGCTAAACTCCTTGAACCCATACTGATAATTGAGAAATGGAAGGGATGTTGGCTTTTTGTGTTTAAGAGTATAAGGTATATGAAGATGGTGGGAAGATAAGTAAATAAATTCAGTCATTTCCCTCTGTGAAGATGGTGTGATGGTACCTGCTATGGTATCCGTTGAGGTGTTGACTTTGTTACTAAATTTTGGAAGTCTAGTATCTTACACAGATTACTCAGCAACAGGTGATATTTTTGGGGAGCTTATATTTGAAGATGACAGTTTATTAATACCTTCTACTCATTAAATTCCTGAATTTGATGGATCTTATGTGCATGTGGATTTGCTTAGTGAAACTTAAGATGAAATCCCATGAATACTTAATTTTCTACTATAGTTAAGAACAAGGGTATAAAAAGAAGCAAATATTTCTTATTGTACTTAAAATAAAATCCAAATTCCTTCACATGGTCGACAAAGCCTTGCAAAATCTCTCTCGCATCACCATGTTCCAGGACTCTTTTCTTCCTCAAGTCTCCATCTCCAGCCAATTGTGATGCCACCACACACTGGTTTTTGTCATTTCTCCTTCTGAATCAGGGCTGGGCCTGTGACTGGGACAACCAATAGAATATGGTGGAAGTAGCATAGCACCAGTTCTGCACCTTGCTATTAAATGGACTGGTTGCTTCTACCACTTAGCCCTGGGAACTCAGCTGCCATGCTGGAGGAAGCCCCAGTAGCTATGTGGAGAAGTCGTGTGAAGGAGAATCAAGGACCCTGGCTGTAAGCCCAGGCTGAACTCCCCATTAATGTCCAGCATCTACTTCCCTGCCAGATGAGTAAGCTGTCTCAGAAGAGACTCCTCCAGCTCTAGATAAGTTGCCCTACTGACAGCACATGGAACAGAAATGAGTTGTTCAGATGCCCACACAAATTATGAAACCATAAACAAGCAAATGAGTTGTCATTGTCTTAAATCACATTTCTGGGGCTGCTTGTTAGTCAGAAATAGATATCTGGAAAGGGGCTCGCACCTTCCAAGTTCTTTTCTGCCCCTGAGCCCTGGGGTAGGTCATTTATTTACGTACAATGATTCTTCCTTTCCTGTTTTCTCTGACATGGCCACTGTCCTCTCTTCACAGATGCTGACCCTAAACGCAACCTGTCAAAGCTCGTGTTCTACTTTACTCTCTGACTCATCACTTACCATTTGACTTTGAGCAAGGCTCAACCTCCCGGAGCCTCAGTTACCCTTATCTTTAAAATGGGGGCATTGATAATATCTATCCCTCAGCCCTGTGGATAGAATTAAGTTAAATAATGCATGTGAAATACTCCATGCAATGCCTACACATAGTAGATATTTTAAAATTATAATCAGCATGCTAGATCGCAGCCTGAGAGAGAATCAAATCTGAAATCATCTTTAGTTCCCAGGATTTATGGAAGTACTCATGCACATTGGGAGGGAAGAGAAGTGGGTGGCTCAGAAAACATTAGTTATCCTTGGATGAGGACAGCTAAGTGTCATCTATATTGATGGTCTTCAAGCCCTCAAGTGGCTTTGAGACTGGAGATGAAAATGGCTCTTCTTATTAAAAGACCAGGTCTGGTGTGGGGTTATAATTCTACCATTATGGCCCTGGTCATCTCCTTCTATTTGCACAGTTCTCATTCTACACTGAACAGGAGAGCCCAGGGAAGCTAATGATCCTCATTTGTATCAGTTAGGGTCTCAACCCGCTCTGAAATGTCCTTCATTAGGCTTGTAAGCTGTATTTATGTTCATTACTCTTGTACTTGCAGAACCATTTGCTGCTGCCTTTTTTCTGGACATTTCTCCCTACAGAGCTTTTTTACTGTGTAAGAAATCCATCTTATTTCCTCCTGTGCCATTCATTCTATTTTTATGGAACACATGGCTTTCCTCATCACTTACACATTATATATTCCCTAGCATCCCATCCAGCCTTAGGTTGGGCTAGCATACTTCTGAGATCCCTACTACACTTGAGGGTCCCTGTCCTCACTGTCTTAGCAGTCACCTTGCCATAACTGTCCACATGGACTGTTGAAGTTTTGAACATTTAAGCAGCTTTGTTCTATGGGGTTGAACATCCAGCTATCCCAGTGGAGTTCAAGACTAAGTATTTGAAAAGACGCTAGTTTCCCCCTCTCAGAGCCATCAGACAACTAACAAACGATACCGTCTTTGAAGAAAGATACACCAACTTCATGTGCACAATAACCAAGGGCAGAGCAGCCTCAGAGCGGTCGCTTTACTTACAGAGAGGAAGACGTTTGGGATCAAGATGGAGTTGTGCCCCGGGCAGAAAAGTCAAGACTCTCCCAGAACCTGGCTGGGAGCAGTTACAGTGACATTTCTGGTCTCATAGGAAGGTCTCCGTGTTCTGGGTAATAGCAAACGGCCCTGCTAAGAGCAGCAGCACTGCAGAGAACCACCCAGGAGGAAAGAAAACTGTCCTTCCAGGTGCCATTGTGAAATACCAAACACATTTGGTATTTACTACAGCCCTCGCTCCCACGTGGTCTTCTCACAGTAACAAGTGTAATTCTGCTAGTAACTGTTTTGGTAAATGAGTCATATTGTAGCAATCTTCATGAATCAAAGCTAATTATATTTTTACTCAGCTAGCACTGGTTAAGAAAACTCTCTCATTCTTCAATTAGTTGTCTTTTCACTCTCGTATTTATCTAGGGGGCCTTCCGCATAATTTCAACCTACTTCCTTGCTCTCTTTTCCCCATCGGTTAATGTCTTTTTGATTTGCATGCCTCCCTGGGTCTCCTTGTATATTCTTTATCATTGTTCTTCTTTTTACATTCCTAGGAAACCAGGACAGTGGATTAAACTAGGCTTGCCTGGAGGGGACAGAGATAACAGTCTTCCATAGCCAGGAGAGCTATTTATAAACCATGACATTAGCGTTTCATTCTGCATAGAGAAGGTTGTTGTTCACATCTCGTCTGTCTTCTACAGACTTAAAATCTTCCCCAGAATGACCATGGAGTTGAAATTGAATTACCATTAGTTATAGCTACTGTTTTTGAGCACATGTACCAGAAACTCTGTCAAGAGCTTTATACATTCGGATCCTGACAGGTCACCATGACTTCATAAATTAGCTGTTATTTTCTCCATTTAAGAGATGAGCAGACTAAGGCTTAGAGGTTAAATGATTTTTCCAAGGTCGTATAACTCTGGTAAATTATTAGAACCAAGTTTTGATTACAGCATCTATTATATACTGCTGCCCTCATAATCCTGTCTTAGTTCATTTATTCTGCTCTAACAAAATATCTCAGAGTAAATAATTTATACGTGGCATAATTTTATCTCTCACCATTCTTGAGCCTGGAAAGTCCAAGCCCAAGGTGCCAGTAGTTTCCATGTCCTCTGAGGGCAGGCTATCTGCTTCTGGGATGGCACTTTGTCCCTGTGTCCTGACACAGAGGAAGGCAGGATACAAAAAGAGCCGACTGCTGTGTGAAGTCCCTTTTATTTATTTTTTATTGTTTTCTAGAACCAGCAGGTGAGAAAATGTGAAGCCTCTTTTGAAAGTGCCTTAGTCTCACTCAAGAGGGAGAAGCCCCCATGATCTAATTAGCTCCTAAAGTTCCTGCCTCTTAATACTATTGCATGGGGGATTAAGTTTCAACTTGAATGTGGGGGACACAGATATTCCGGCCATAGCCTGTCTCTTACTAATCCGGCACTGTATGCTGGCACAACAATGATTTCTGTGTTTGCGCCCTGTTTCCAGGTGGGTATAGAATCATCAGCCTGCAGATCCTCATCATTGGAGTCAGCTGAGATCTGCTTCAGGCCCAATCAGCAGTGAAAGCCCAGGGCTGCGGCAGAGCCAGGCCCACCACCTCTCAGCTTCTTCCGTTTTTCATCTCCGCTTTCTTTCCAAGGATATGCCTGGGGCCTCCACAAAATGGAGTACAGGTCAGTGTGACTATGAGGTCTTCTCACTCATATTCTGTGTCCTGCTCTGTTCTCCATAATCCTCCCCTTCTGAAAACCACAGGCCTCATCCTTCAGCGATTCTGATATATTAGACCTGGGCTTGGGCCTGGGTGTTAGGTGGTTCCAGGGTGTAGCCAGGGAGTGCTCCTCAAACTTTAATATGCATAGGACCACCCAGATTCTGACTTGGTGGGCCTGAGTGGGACCTGAGAGTCTGCATTTCTTTCTTTCCTTTTTGTTTTTTTGAGAAAGAGTCTCACTCTGTCAACCTGGGTATTGTGCCATGGTGTCATAGCTCACAGCAATCTCAAACTCTTGGGTTAAGTGATCCTCAGCCTCACAAGTAGCTGGGACTATAGGCACCTGCCACAATGCCAGACTATTTTTTCTAATTTTTAGGAGAGATGGATCTCCCTTTCCCTCAGGCTGGTCTCAAACTCCTGAGCTTAAGCAATCCACCTGCCTCAGCTTCCCCGAGGCAGGGGAAGAGAGTCAATTAGCTCACTGGGGCTGTGAGGCCTGAGAGATTCAGATTCAATTGCCTGGGGTATGGCCCAGGGTTCCCCTCTCCATTGATGTTAATGACTGGCCCATGCTGGGACCTGCTCTTGTGGGCTCTATGTCTTTACTGCAGAACTGGTTCTCAGATGTGTTATAATGTCCAGGTGAAAAGTGGAACCTCTGGGTTGAGGAGGATATTTCTGGATATCTATCTTCTTAAGAGTCTCCCTGCAACACTGCTTCTTATCTAATACTTGCTTTGGGGTGGCACCTGTGGCTCAGTGGGTAGGGTGCTGGCCCCATATACTAAGGGTGGTGGGTTTGAACCCAGCCCCGGCCAAACTGCAACAACAAAAAAAATAGCCAGGCATTGTGGCAGGCATCTGTAGTACCAGCTACTCAGGAGGCTGAGGCAAGAGAATCGCCTAAGCCCAGGAGTTGGAGGTTGCTGTGAGCTATGTCTCTACAAAAAAAAAAAAAAAAAATACTTGCTTTCCACATGACCTTCATTACTGTATGTATGGCCCGAAAAGCTCAGCTATTTTCTTGCTGAGTGACCTTGGGCAAATCTTCCCATCACTCTGGGCCTCAGTTTCCTTATTGTTAACAAAGAAGAGTTGAACCAAATGTCCACAAAGACCTATGATTCCCCCAGATAGATAGTCTTCGTTATGCTAGAACAGTGCGCCTTCCTTCTCCTGGGAAGACTGTGACTGTTGTGCTTTGGGGAGGTCGCAGTTTGATGCTCTTGGGGTTGGGTGAGCAGGAGGGCGGGTTGCAGGAGGAGGTGGTGGTTGCCACCTGGGCCTCCCTTCCTGTTTGGGGCTCTTCACCCTATCACACAGCTATCTTGGAGATGGACCAAGGGCATCCTCAACATCTATCACTTGGGCCTCAAGGAATATCTGCCTTGGACTATCACAGCAGGGGTAGACTTGCCAGCCCCCGCCATTCTCCAAGGTGAGGCTGACGTGGAGCAGCTACAGAGAAGCTGCTTTACTCACCTCTCCATCTGAGAGGTGGCCCGCTGCATCCCTTCGTACCCTTGAAACTAGCAAGCAGCCAGATCAAGGTGGCTGTGTGGCCTTCCAGGGAATTTGTTCAGTATCTCTGGTGTCAGTGATATCTGTGAGAAACAGGAAACTGTCTTCCCCTCTCATTCAAATAATAGATAAAATGAGAAATTAGCTGCTGGATGAGCAACCTGGGGACTGTTCATTTTGTCACAATAAGTACGACTCTGCTGATGCTGGCGCTGCCTGGAGCATGTGCCCTGGTGTGCGTGTGCACACGGCACCTTCTCACTTGAGAGCCCCCAGTCTCATCCCCACAGATGGCTCTTTTTTTTCTGTTTACCCCCTGACCCTGCTGATGGTTTCGCAAACCCAGAGGCATCTGTATCCGTGAAGTTTTGTGGTCACTTAAACTCACTCTCTGAGAGTGAAGTTAGGGACCCCCTTCCCCAGTCTTCTAGTCCAGAATGTGGTTATGCAACACCCGGGTGCCACTTAGCCACAGTCTCTGTAGCCCCAGCCCAGACTTCCGGACTCAGAACTGGCATTTTTAGCCAGGTACTCAGGTGGATCCTTTCCTGCACGCATTAAACCTTGAAGAGCATGAAGCTTTGTTCTGAGAGAGCTAAAATGGATTTTGTCAACGCGGGAGATGAGGCACTGGAGACAGAACGTTTCCCCTGCCAAGTGAGCCTCTGGGCAGCACCCTCCTCGGAGCTGTTCCTCAGTGCACACTGTGACCAGCCAGGTCCCTGCTCGGGGCTTCCACCACACAGGAACCCTGAAGGGGAAATGGCTGAGTCTGCAGATGGGTCGAGGCCAGTGGGACTGACATTCATGTCCACAAACGCACTGGCGTTTTACGAAGGAGGTGCTCAGGTCATCTCACACACAGAAGCCAGTGGGGGAATCCGCCTGCAGGTTTCACTTTCCCTTGACTTGTCAGTCCTGTGCTGAAAGCTGTGAGAAACTGAGGAGGTGGGAGTTGTGAAGAAAATGAGGGGACTTGAATTAATATGACATTCAAGTTAGAGGCGAGGCCTCCTTGCCTTATGCAAGTATTATGACAGACATTGGGCTCCTTTCTCGGGGCTACCATAACAGGGTGACACCAGCTGCACGGTCCTGGGGGGCTTAAACCACAGAAGTTTCTTTTCTCCCAGTTCTGAAGGCCATCAGTCCAAGCCCCAGGTGTGGGCGGGGTCAATTCTCCGAGGCCTGGGTCTCTGGCTTGCAGTCGCCTGCCACCTTTTGTTCTCAGTGGTGGGCCCTCTGTGCCGTGCCTGTATCCTAATCTTAGAAGGACACCAGTCAGGTGGAAACAGACCGTTCTGTTGACCTCAGGTAATCTTATGTCCCTCCTTAAGGAGAAGGGTTGGTTCCCGTTGGAGACTGGAGAAGAATCTGTCCCACATCCCTCTCTCCCCAGCTTCTGCAGACTTTGGCAGTTCTTGGCGTGTTGATGCCTTTCCCTGATCTCTGCCTCCGTCTCTGTGCAGCGTTCTCCCTGTCTGTGTGTGTCTGTATGTTTTTATGAGGACACCAGTCACATTGGACAAGGGCCCACTCTCATGACCTCACTTTACCTTGATTCCCTACTTCCAAATAAGGTCACCCTCTGAGATCCTGGAGGTGAGGTCTCCAACATGTTTTTTGAAATTCAGTCGGTGACAGATGTGAATGTAAGGATTTCATGTAAACTGCACCTGACGTTGCTGAGGCGAGGGGAACTTTCCTTTCTGGCTTCTACCCTCTTTTTTGGAAGCTCCTGGGGTCGAGAATCCAGGACCGGTCAAGGGGACAGCCCTGCCAGGGCAGCTGGAAGAAAGAAAGTGTAGCCAAGGCAGGGCTTTGTGTTGTTGTTGTTTAATGTTTAGAAAACTAAAGAAAGGGAAATCAATTATGGGGCCTACCTGAATTTTATTTCCTCACCCAAAACCAAATTACTCAGCAAACTTATCGCTTGCTATTGCAGGCTTTGGTATTAAAGAAAACAATCAGGTGGGCAGGATTAATCTCTGACAGCTGCCTTATCTTTAACTTGCACCTTTGTTATTTTCTGATGAGCTTCTCCTTTTTTGCTGCCACGTTGTATCATACCTCACTGGTTCCTTTCATTTTATCATCAGGCAAGAGCGGAGGACCTTTCAGTTTATTAAAAAACCTTTATTTGTGAAGAACAAAGAGGGGGGAAAAGGCAAACAATGAGGTCAGACAATCTCCTCCCTGCCAGGAGTCACTCACCTGTTATTTAGAGTGTTATCGGGGAGGGGGAGACTGGCACCCTGGAAAATGAGGCTCTGACAGGCTGCTCGGTTACACGCGCACCCGCCCCCCTCAAATCTGACTGACGCACATCAACCTCCACAAAGGTCCTTGACTAACAAAACAGCAATATTTCCTTTTGTTTCTAAGCTTCTTAAAAAAAAAAAAAAAGCCTAACAAGCCTGGTCCTCCCTCTCCTCCCTCCCCTCTCCCCACTTTCTCCTTCAATGTAGCACAGGCTTCCTGCAAAGGAGAAAGCCCTGGCCCGTTTGATGACTGTGTAACTTTGTCTCGTGGTTGCTGGGAACAACCTGGTTGGCTGTCAGGGGAGCTCTTGCATCTCTTATGTATCTTCGTTGCTGTTTGTTATTTTGCGGATCCTGGGGGGCCAGTGGTCTTTGGCACACTGACTTCTGTTTAGAAGGGCGGTTGCAGGCTGATGGGCATTGGTTGCATATGGCGCCTACCGCTTCTGTGGGGCTCGAACAACTGGAAAGAATGTTGCAGATGCCTCAGTTTCTTCCTGCCTCAGACGGAAGGGCTCCAACAAGATGGTGGTCAAACCCTGCAGGTTCCCATACTCCAGATGCCAGGCCCATTTTACCTTTTACTTTCAGATATGAGCATGTTTAAGGATCCCCACTGTGTTTGCCACTAACTGGGGCCTGGAGCAGGTCTCTTAAACCTCTCCGAGGGTTGGACGACATGCTCTCTGAGGTCTCATGTGGATTTATGGATCTAGCATGAATGTATCGATCTACGGTTCTACATCACAGAGCAAATCAAAGAAGCTTGAGGCTCCGTTTAAACCCATCATTATGTCCTCCGTCAGGTGTGGTATATTAGGTTCTTATTGCCAGGGGTTGGCTGGGTTCTCTGCTTAGTAGGCTGATATTGTGGGATCAGCCGAGGCTAGCATCTTATCTGAAGCTCCCCGTGCAAGCACATTCCAAGGCTGGGAATGGTCGCAGATCCCAGAGGCTGCCTGGAGCCTGCCGTTCCTTGCCAGGAGGCCCCCAAGGGCAGTCACGGCACCCGGTTCATCATCTTCAGGCCAGCAGACAAATCTCTCTCTGACACTTTACTTTTGTTTTTTCTCTGCAACTATTTTTTTAAAATTTCAGGTTAGTATAAGGATACATATTAATACATATGTATACATATATATAATACATGTGACTGGGTCACGACCCTTCATTATTTGTAAAAGGGCCTCTGATTAGGTGCGGCCCACCCAGGATAACCTCCTTTTTTCCTGGGGGTGATATCCCTCGTGTTCACAGGTTTCCACATCCTCCAGGGGAGGGGATAATGTAGATCTAGGCATGCACATTGGGAGGTAGGGATCTTGGGACCAAATGAGAACCTCAGCTACCAGGTAATCCCGCCAAATTCTCCACTACCGTATCTCCAGGGTCTGCTGCCTTCTACAACCAGTCTTATTTTTTTTCTCCTGTTAGTTTGGGGGAGGGGAAGATCCATTTGGGGTTGAAAGCTCTAGCTTTTGTTTGCTCCGCTCATCTCACTGAAGAGATGGTAAATAAATAAATAAATGTTATGGTTTTCCCAGTGGCTACTTGGAAAGACCTTGTCCTCTGGGAGGGGGTGGTTGGCCAGGCCTGTGGGACTGGCCATTGGTTGGGTGGGAGAAAGCACAGCTCTGAGCATAGCCAGGGCTGTGGGGCCACCAGCGTCAGGCTGCCCATCTGCTCCTCTGCACTTTACTGGGCTCAGTCAGTGGCCTTGAACCCTATTACCTCCTCAATTTGTTTCTGCTTCTAATTTCCTGTATAACAGATCCCAATATAGAAGCCCAGATTAGGCCTTCTAGTTTTTTGACTTTGTTTCCTGTTATTTTGCCTTCATTTCACTCCAGATTCTAATCTCTGAGGTTCTGACCTCCCTGGTAACCTTACCCGGATGCTGAATTTCTCCCTTTTTTTAGCATCTGATTTTATCTTTGAGTCCGGCCTGGACCCTGACGGCCGTACAGTTTACTGCGGTGAGAGGAGCACGGTCCCTTCCTGTAACATAGATACCTGGGAGTTGGCCCTATTCTTGGTCACGTGAAGCTCTGGTGTGCACCCTCATCCTCCTGCCTCCTCTGCCCTGCTCCCTCTCCCCCCTTCAAGGTTCTGAAGAGTCTTTAGGAAGAGAGTTTCAAAAGGCAAGGGAAGATGCTGGCTTCTCAGCCTAACATGCTTCTGTAAACTCTCGTGAACTTGCTCACGGCATCTGGGCTGAGATCAAGAGTTCTAGTCTCTCTCTGGGGACTGATATCTTGGCCTTCCTTAGAGGACAGGGCAAGATTTAATGATAGGTCATTTCCAGCCCCGAGAGAGGCAGCTGCCCTCTTTCTCTCCATCTCCACCCTCCCCCCCATATACATACAGAGGCAATAAAAACCACAATGAAACACCACTACACACCCATTTTGGACGGTTACTATTAAAACAACAACAGTGGAAAATGACCAGTGTTGCCAAGGACATAGAGAAATTGGGTCCCTCATGCATTGCCGGTGGGAATGTAAAATGGTGCTGGCCCTCTGGAAAGTAGTCACACCTCCTCAACAAGTTAAATATAGAATTACCGTATGATCCAGCAGTTCCCCTGCTGGGTATATCTCAAAGGAATTGGAATTAGGGACAGAAACAGACACTTGCCTGCAAAGTTCACGGCAGCACCATTCGCAAGAGCCAAAAAGTGGAAACGGCTCAGATTCACCTCCTGATAGATGAATAGGTAAATAAAATGGAAGACATCCGTGTAATGGCATATTATTCAGCTTTAAAAAGGAAAGAACATGGGGCAGTGCCCGTGGCTCTGTGAACAGGGCACCAGCCACATATACTGGAGCTAGCAGGTTCGAACCCAGCCTGGGCCTGCCAAACAACAATGACAACTACAACCAAAAATAGCCGGGTGTTGTGGCAGGTGCCTATAGTCCCAGCTACTCTGGAGGCTGAGACGAGAATTGCTTAAGTTTGAGGTTGCTGTGAGCTGTGATGCCATAGCACTCTACCGAGGGCGACATAGTGAGACTGTCTCAAAAAAAAAAAAAAGAAAGAATATGCTTCAACCTGGATATAATTTGAAAAAATCATGCTAAATAAAATAAGCCAGACAGAGAAGGATAAAAATTATCTGAGGTAGCTGGGCTGGTCAGGTTCATAGAGACAGAAAAGAGAATGGTAGTTTCCAGAAGGCAAAGGTAGGAAGAACAGGAGATTACTGTTAAGTGGGTGCAGAGGTTCTGTTTAGGTGGCAGGGGTGTCCAACCTGGGGCCTGTGGGCCCATGCTGATTGTTTGAGGACTGTTCTGCTCATGTGTGGTATGTCAGATATGGAGAAAAGTATGCAGGGATCCAGGATCTTTTTTTTTTTCCCCTTGTTAGCTTTCATTAGCATTTGTGTATTTAATGTGTGGCAACTTTTATTCTTCCAATTTTTGGCAGAGAAGGAAAAAGGTTGGACACCCCTGGATGATGAAAAAGTTCTGGAGATGGATGGTGGTGTTGATTGCTCGACACTGTCAAAATGTTTAACGACAGTGAGTTGTACACTTGAAAAATGGTCAAAATGGTGAATTTTATGTTATATATATCTTACCACAAGTAGAGGTAAGATATATTTATGTAGGAGTGCTTATGTGTGTACTTAGAGACCTCACAAGGTGAGGATTATGTCGTGTGTCACAGAGATGTAGAACTCTTTTATGGAAAAATGCCACGTTTTCTTTCATGACTCCCTGTCAAAATGAGAAAAGTTGATAGGAAAACATCAAAGTGTCTAAGCATTCTTTCCAGCTAGATGACACCATATGGGGTTGTATTTATTTCATACTTAATAATTAAATACAAAACAGCAGCAATCTAAATAAAAGCATCATGCCCTGTATTTTCATAATCGACTTTTTGAATGTGGTAAAAGTTTATTTTTTAAGCCAAGAATTGCATAACCTGTTCTTCTGTGATGGAATATATTTAAAAAGATATAAAAATGACAGAAAATGGAAAGATAAAGTAAATTGGGCTCATTAGCTCAGAAAAGGGAAGGCTGAGGTTAGACACTCAGTGTAGTGACAAAGCCCTGGGCTGGGAGGCAGATTTGGGTTTTGGTTGTACACTGACCAGTTTGGGCTCACACGACCCTCTTGCCTCAGCCTCCTGAGCAGCTGGGACTACAGGTGCCCTGTACAATGCCTGGCTAGTTGTTTTATTTCTAGAGACAAGGTCTCACTCTTGCTCAGGCTGGTCTTGAACTCCTGAGCTCAGTCAATCCACCCCCTCAGCCTCCCAGAGGGCTAGAGTCCCAGCTGTGAGCTACCGTGCCTGGCCTGAGCATCCACTTGGAGTGAGGGACTCTTCTTGGGTTTCCGTGTCCCCAGGAAGTCGTGGTTCTGGCCATGCTGGGGCTCATGGCATAATATGTTGTCCTTCTATTCTCTGAGCTACCTTGCTGGTCTCTGGCTTTCTTGCCTCTGTTTTTATCACATATATAGGCAGAGCTTTCATCCCTTCCTTTGGCCCTCACCACATTATACCTGCCAAACAGATGCTGTCCGTCACTTCACTGGACTGTGAGTCCCAGAGGGGTGAGACGCCATGTGTTGGAGCATCTTTGTTTAATAGTATATGTACCTTGCACAAAATATATACTCACTAAATGTTTTCTTGCCCTTTCTTTTTGTTTGTTTAGTTTTGAAAGTAATACAGTGATTAGTTGGGAAGCAGTGGAGAAAAAGGAAAAATCAGGCCTATAAGATGTTTATTGCCATAGTCCAGAAGAAATGATAGGGCTTGAATGAGGGTAGTGAATGGGGAACAGGCCGAGCTGCTGACCTCACCCTCTAGGCCAGGCTGTAGGAGCATGCAAGCATGTGGGTGGGGCCTGCTGTGGGGCAGTGTGGGGGCAGGTGGAGGCACAGGTATGTGGTGGGTTCTGGGAAGCTGTAGGGCTGGGGTGGGTGGGATGAGGTGCAGGAAGCAAGGGTGTATGTCATTCCAGGCTGCATTAGCTCCCTGGAGGACAGGCTGTGGACAGAAGGCTGCTTGGGGTAAAACAGGGTTGCATTTCCTCATAAGGGTGGAAGAATAAGGCAAGGACTTGGCTTGTGAGGGAAGGCCAAATGGTAGATATTTTATGGCAGCGATCTGGAAAGAAACCTTTGGATTAGGACTGGGCATGAGATGGGGACTTTGTTACAAGGAAAAATCAGAGGTAAGAATAAAATGGGGCTTGCTGTTCAGCCCTTCCCTCGTTCAATAACTATCAACTATGCACCTATCATGTGCCAGGCACATTGTTGGACGGGAAAGGTGGAAGAGCCCTGACTTCACAGAGCCCACATCCTAGCAGGCAGGGCGGGGGGTGGGGGGCACATGACAGACCAATGAGTAAACAGAGGAAGGAACGTATTAGGCAGAGGTAAGTGCTGGTCAGGACCTGGGTAAGGAAACGGGCAATTAGAGGTGGCCGAGTGAAGCCTGGTTGAAGAAGAACCTTTTGTATTGAGATGGGAAAAATGGGAAGTATAAATCTGTGGAAGGTCAAAGGTCCACACAGAACAATTAAGAGGGCTGTGGCTCTGAGGCCAGAGAGGGTTAGAAGGGTGTGGGTGAGGAGGAAGGCACAGTAAGAGAGGCGGCTGCAGGGTGGAGCTGGAGGAGGAGGCAAGAGCCAGATCTTGTGAAGTCTGTGCATGGGGCGAGGCACTTCAGTTTTATGCTAAGGAAAATGGAAAGTCAATGAAAATTTCAGGAAAAGGGAGGTGGCTCTGGTGCCAAGAGTGGTTCTAGGGGAACAGGAATTTATTTCTCATAGTTTTGGAAGCTGGGATTCTGAGATCAGGGTGCCAGCACAGTCAGGTTCTGGTGAGGGCTCTCTTCCTGGCTTGCACACGGCCACCTTCTCAGTGTGTGCTCACATGGCAGAGAGGGAGTGAGGTCCATGCTCTCCTTCCCAAAGGGTACCAGTCCCATCGTGGGAGCCCCACCCTCAGGACCTCATCTAAACCTAATTACTTCCCAAAGGCCCTATTCCTAATACCTTCACATTGGGAGTTAGGGCCTCAGCATGTGGTTTTTAGGGGGACACGAACATTCAGTCCATTGTCTTGACATTTGGAACTACCCCTCTGGCTACTGTGTGTACATAGAGAGTGTGTGTGTGTGTGCCCATGGGCATGAGAAAGAGAAAGAGAGAGGAAATGCTAAAAGCCTGAGATACTAAGTTACTTAAGATTTTACACCAAATTCTTTTTCTTTATTTAACTAACCTTTCTTTTAAAAACATTTTTTTTTATTAAGTCATAACTGTGTACATTAATGCAGTCACGGGGTACAGTGTGCTGGTTTTATATACAATTTGAAATATTTTCACCAAACTGGTTAACATAGCCTTCGTGGCATTTTCTTAGTTATTGTGTTAAGATATTTATGTTCTACATTTAGAAAGATTCAAATTCTTTTTCTAAGGACAGAAAAAACTCCCAGAGTATTAGAGTCGTGAACAAGTAGCATTAGATGTGGGTACCACCAGCAGGTCATCACATTGAGTGGCCAGAAGAAGTTTGTGTGTGACGAGTGTGTGTGTGTGTAAACTCCTGTGTTCCTGCCAGGGTTAGGCAGGGAAAGAGACGGGAAAGGGCAGATGGAGAGAAAACAGAACAAACTGATTTCTAAACCTCATGTTTCCATCACAGCCGTCATAGTAGGAGAATGGCCAATTTCAAATCTCAACACAGTTTTCACAGAGATGAACGGACCACAACATATATACAGAAAGTGCACACATCTGAGGACAGCCTGATGTGTTACCGCAGGCGAACACCCCTGGGTCGCCACTGCCCAGCTCAGTACATAGCACATTCCCAGCTCCCTCATGCTCCCTTCTGGCCACAGCCCCTCCTCCCCGCCACCACTGCCCTCACTTCTGACAGCCGGTCATGGGCTTAAAATAAAAGGAATCACTGGATGCTATTTTAAAGTTGTTTCCAAAGCTATTTTGAAGCTTTTTCCAAAGGCACACTAACTTGAAAAGAGGGAGATAAATGAAGATGGGCTGTCGAAATCCACAATGATTCATCCATAAAAATGACTGCTGGTGATCACTTGTTCCACGGTGTCTTTAAAACGGGGGAGAAGCCCATGATGTGGTGCCCAACTCCTGGAGCATGTTTGCCTTTAGGAGCCTCCAAAAGCCCTGGCTTGAGCCTTACACAAGGTATCCATGCCATAAAAGCCCTGTCCTCTCTTAGTTAATATTCTGAAATTTTAAAAAGACTGAGGGGAAAAAAAAAAAAGGAAAGGAAATCTCCTTCCGTGTCCTGCTGTTGAAAACCTCCCCATCCCACTAGTAGAAGTAGAGTGTATCAGAAGAGGAGCTCCAGACACTTACGGGATTTTATTGTCACATCAAATTTCAACCTGTGTCTTTTGCAAAGCAAAGTCTAAGAAGACAATAAATGAAGAGGAAGCCAGTCCGTCTGTATTCCTTACATACCTTATTTAATCTTCACAACAGTATCTGGAAGTAGGTGTTATTATGGCAATTCTGCAGATGGGGAAATGGAGGCTCAAAGAGGTTCAGTCATTTTCTCAAGATCACATAGTTGAAAAATGCCTGGGTCATTAGTTTTCCTGCTCTGAAATTCAGTCTTACAACATTGCCTCCAGCAATGCCAGGATGCCTCAGTATCACTTCTCCCCTTTCCCTTTATTAATTATAATTTTTTAAAATACAGAAAATATTTCATTTGGTCACTCAGCAAACGGAGGAGGCGCTCATGTTATTGAATCATTTTTGTGTTCTGAGCAGTATCTCAGGTACTGGGGAAATAATGGTGAACAAATACAGATATGGGTTCTGCCCCGGGAAACTTAGAGCTTAGTGTGGGTTCTTAAAAGAACAACTACACAAGGTGGAAAGTGGAAACTATGAGAAGTGCAAAGAAGGTGGTAGACACAAGTGTTAGAAGCCACAATGGGGAGAAGGAGGGATGTGACCACAATAGTGATTTCAGAGAGAGCTTTCTGAGAGAACACATGCTTTTGAGATGAGTTATTAAGGATAAGTGGGAGTTACCAGGGTGAAAGGAAGGCCATCCTAGATAAAGTGAAGTGCATGTGCAAAGGCCCTGGGGTAGGAAGAGATCATTGTGAGCACTAGGGCATGAAAGAAGAACCGTGCAGCCACCAGGCAGAAAGCAAGTCAGGAGACGCTGGGAAATGCAGGAGACAGACAGACTGCCAGGGGCTGGCTCAGGGATTTGTGAGGCTGGAAAAGCATCTGGAGCCATCTCAAAAGGAGTTTTTACTGAACGGTGAGGGAAAAGGGACACACATTTTCAGCATCCTTTACCATCTCTCATATTCCAAAGACTGCACTGCTACTAATGTGAAGTCCCTTGGAATTGACATTGTTTGTTTCCTTTTGCAAAATATGTTTGTCCCACAGTGCTATCCAAAACCAAATTAGAAAGAAACATCTAAACCAGATTAGGCTGCCGAGAAACACTGATAAATATACACCAAAATGAAACCAAGTTTAGATGCTGAGTTCAAGTCAGGTAACCATCACTGTGAATCTACTGATAATTTACTATATTTAGTTTTTTTCAAGAAGCTTGCTGTGTCCCTTGGTCGAGAAGCCTTGCGTGGCTTGCATTGCACAGAGAGGAAGGGGCAGCGTATCTTCCCCACTGGGCCCAGAACACTGTTGTTAAGGGTGTGGTCTCTGAAGCTGGGCAGTGATGGTGAGGCCACCTCATTTTGGGCAACTTCATTTCTACTGATTTCACACTGTAGTACTTTTGCTTCACATGCACAGGGAAGGTAACAATGCCACAGTTATCTGTATGCTATGTTAACAGTTCTCATCCTGTGGGTAGGAGACCCTTAGGAAGGCTTGAAATACTTCAAGGGAATCAGATCTCCTGGACGTGCCACCTAGTCCACACAGACAGAATACAGAGAAGGGCCCCCCCTCCCCGTTTTGTGATTATGTAAATTTATTATATCTTTGTGTCAAACTTAATCTTCATCAAGAGAGGGCAAAAGTCCAACTACTCTGCCGGAGGTGGTCTCTGCAAGTCATTGACATTTAGAACAGGACTCATCCTCAGAAATAGGTGAAGCCCTTGCCTGATAATGAGATTTGACAAATATTTAGTGTCTAGGTTGCTTACCATCCTCACGAGCTCTCTGGCGTGCTAGTGTGAGGGACCAGGACGCTGATTTTAGGCACAGCCATGATGATGGGCCGTGGTAGATGGAAGACTAGTTTATGAAGACCTGGTGAGAAAGACTTGGTTAATGTGACTCAGTCCCTGCTGAGATCCCCACAGGAGGATGAGGAAGAAAGTGTCTACATCAGGACCAAAGCTGCCTGCCTTTGGGTGAGAAGGCATGCCTGTGTGTGCAGGGCTGGCTGTGGGTGAAGTGGGGGAGCCTCCCAAGGGCACCTGCTGAATTTTTGATCACTCAGCCTTAAGTCACGTATACTTTGTATGAGCCACTGAATGCAACAAAGGCTTTCAACGTAACCTGGTTCTGTGTACCCTCAATGAATTTCCTACAATTTAAAAAAAAGAAAGAAAGAAAGAAGGATTTTTTCCCCTACATTCTTTGCTTGGCAAAGTAGGGCCCAGGTATTTTATACCCATTTTGAAGAGGCAAGTGAAGATCCTGGATCTCTGAGGATACTGTCCTCTGCTCATGGGAGTCCCCGTACTGTGGTGACCCCACAGGTGACTTAATAGAAATGAGGGAGGCTGAGAGAAGGTAGCTACCATTGGAGTGTTCTCTATACATATGCTTGGTCTCCTGCAACTCTTACATCCAAATGAGTGTGGCATTATTTTCCCATCATACAGCTGAAGACACTGAGGCTAAAAGAAGCTCCGTAGCTTGTTCAAGGTCATACAGACAAGAGAAAAGGGATTCTGAATCAGTTTAGGTCTCCCTCTTCCAGTCTGAGCTGTTTTCTGAATACCTTGCTACCTCCTGGTCGCATTCAAAAAGTGGGAAATTGACTTCTATAGGAAAGCTGCACATGGAGGTTTTACCTTGCTAGGAAGGCAGGTGATAGATCCCTGAATAAATGGAAATGCACAGCCATTACTATTGGGGTGAGGTGGTAATTATCTACAAAGCCCACTGTGCATGTGGTAGCTTAGGCATAAAACACATGGGGACATCCTTATCTTAGGTGTCCCTCCTCATAAAGCCCTCCTGCCCCATCAGCCAGAGTATGGCATTAAAACTGGCTGGGACACTGTCAACAAAACTAATTTCAATTCACATTAATTTTAATGTGTGTGTACATATGTCACCCAATCTTTTTTCCCCCTGGGTGATTTTTAAAACTCTGCCATAAAACCAAATAAAAACAGGGAAGGACAAGCACAAACAGGTTGAGAATCACCGGGGTCCTGATAAAATTAGGGCTTCCTGTTGGCAGTCTCACTGCCTCCTGCTCAGGATGGATTTATTTCCTCTTTTTGGGGTTTGCTGTCTGTGGAAATGAAGAATATGCCATCTCATCAGATGCTGAACACTTGTATGCTACTTCCCTACCTTTTCTTCCCTAAATACAGCCATCCAGTTGCTTTTCTCTCCAAGGTCCCATTTCATCTCTCTAACCAACACCAGGAAAGCTCTGCTGATTCTGGAAAATCTTCTGGTAAACAATAGTCTTGGGATATTTCATGTCATGCTCGAGCTGGTTCTTTCCCACTTTTACTTCTCACCTGCCTTTTTATTCTTTTCAAATTTATTTTTTAATTTTTAAATTGAAAAAATTTTATATAGTTATGTACAACATAATGTTTCGAAACGTGTATACATTGTAGAATGGCTACAGCGAGCTAATGAACACATTATATCATGTGTTAATCACTTTTAGGTGTGGCGAGAACCTTTGAAATCTCTCTTAGCATAAAAATACTCTCAGTGTATTTTTTAAGAATAGTCACCCTGTTGTCCTGAACTCATTTCTAACTGGAATTTTGTATCCTCTAATGGACATTTCCCCATCCTTTCCTGCCCTCACCCTGGTGACCATCATTCTACTCTCTGCTTCTATGAATTCAGCTTTTTTAGATTCCATATGTAAATAATATTTTATTTCTGTGCCTGGTTTATTTCCTTAGCACGATATCTTTTAGATTCATCTATGTTGTTGCAAGTGACACAATTCCCCTCTTTTTAAAGGCTGAATAGAATTCCATTGTCTATACATGTAGACCACATTTTCTTTATCCACTCGCTGTTGATGGACATGGGTTGATCACGTATCTTGGCTGTTGTGAACAGTGCTACAATAAACATGGGAGTGCAGAGACCTCTTTGGCATACTCATTTCATTTTCTTTGGGTGTATACTCAGTAGTAGAATTGCTCGATCATATGGTAATTCTATTGTTTTTTTTGAAACCTCTATACTACTTTCCACAGTGTTGTACTAATTTACATTTCCACCAGCAGAGTGCAAGGGTTCCTTTTTCGCCACATCAACTGCAACTCTTTTTTTCTTCTTTTTTTTATTAAATCATAGCTGTGTACATTAATACTGTCATGGGGTATAGTGTGCTGTTTTTATATACAATTTGAAATATTTTCATCAACTGGTTAACATAGTTCATCTTACAAGGATACATGTGAATTTTTCTAAATGTAGAATATAAATGTCTTGACACGATAACTAAGAAAATGACATGAAGGTTATGTTATCAACCGCAACTCTATGATCTTTCATCTATTTGATAATAGCCATTCTAAACAGGCATTAGGTGATATTGCACTGTGGTTTGAATTTACATTTCTCTCAGTGATTAGTGAAGTTAAGCATGTTTTTATTTATCTGTTAGATATTTGCATGTTTGCCCTTGAAAAATGTTTATTCAGATCTTTTGCCTGTTTTTGAGTTGGAATATTTGTTTTCTTGTTATTGAGTTGAGTTCCTTATACATTTTGGAGATTAAGCCCTTATCAGATATCTGACTTGTAAATACTTCCTCTCACTCTATGGTTGTTCCTTCATTGTGCAGAAGCTTTTTAGTTTGGTAATCCCATTCGCCTATTATTTGTTTTTTTTCCTGTGTTTTGGGAGTCATATTAGAAAATCATTGCCAGATTAATGTCATATATTAATAGTTTCTCCCTTTTTTTTTTTTTTTTTTTGGTTGCAGCCATCACTGTTGTTTGGCGGGCCCGGGCTGGATTCGAACCCGCCAGCTTAGGTGTATGTGGCTGACGCCTTAGCCACTTGAGCCACAGGCGCCGAGCCTAGTTTCTCCCTTTTTGTTTTTTCTAACAGTTTTATAGTTTCATGTCTTATATTTAAGCATTTAATCAATTTTGAGTTGATTTTTTTTAATATAATGTGAAATAAATATCTAGTTAGTTTAATTCCATTCTTCTGCATGTGAATATCTAGTCGTCCCAACACCATTTATTGAAGAGACCCCCTCCCCCCCCCATTGTATGTTCTTGGCACCTTTGTGGAAAATCATCGAACTGTGAATGCATGTATTCACTTCTGGGCTCTATTCTGCTCCAGTGGTCTGTATGACTGTTTTTATGCCACTACTATACATGCTGTTTTGGTTACTATAGCTTTGTAGTGTATTTTGAAATGAGGTAGTATTTTTCTGGCTTTGTTCTTTTTATTCCAGATGTGCTTTGTTTCAGATTTGTTTTGAGCATTGTTTTTCCCCCAAGGTTCTTTTTCTTGCTGCCTCTTTAATTTTCTCCCAAATGGTTTTAGGTATTTAAAAGAGGTCAGAAAAATTCCCAGGAGGGATCTTATCTTGCTCATTTCTGGGCTTAAACTTGATGCTAACCAAGCCTCAGAAGGCAATGATGGTAAATACCCTGAAAACACACTGGTTTTCAGAGATAGCAGGCAGGACGGTGAAGGACACCAACTTTTCTCCTGAAGATAATCATAAAATGCAATAGACATCTGTAATAGTGACCATGATCAGACGTGAAGATCTGTCACTGATGTTAATTGCCATCAAGGTGAGTATTGCATTATGTTGAGGACTAGTAATGTGAGGGTTCTGGGCAATCTGGTCTCACTTGGGGATTGGCATTTTGAGTAAAGATGGTCCTGGTCACATGTGTCACTGATTAGCTGTGTGCCATTGGATAAGGTATTATTAATTAACTGCTTTGAACTTGTTTCTTTATAAAATGGAATAAAAATACCCATCTCAAGGAACTGTGAGTATAAAATGCAATAACCCATTATTCAGACAACTATGTTCTCTGAGCACCCTGCTGGGGGCTGGATCTGTAGATTTAGCCCAGTACTTGCCTTCATGGAGTGTTTGGTCTAGAGAGAATAAAATCCAGCAAATACCTGGTTTATGGCAGATGTTTCATATGTGTGCTTTTCAAAATAGATACTACTGTCTTAAAGCTAACCAATAATAAACTAAGGAAAATGAAGATTCTCAAAGTATCTACATTGTTAAAAAGTTTTAAAGCTGAACATAGTATTCAGTGTTATTATCCTTTTGGGCTGATTGCGAGGCTGTAAAATATTTTTATCTCTTGTTTTTAGTGTTATAAACGAGTATGATTCCATTTTGGAGATTTGTGACAAAATCTTATTTTGAGTAAAGCTAAATCATTTTACACACACACTCTTCTTACTAATAGGAGGAAAAATCACTGTAATAATGACACCATGCATGTGCCTACCTGTAGTGAGTGATCGCTTCTCCAGTGCCTGCCTAGTTCTATTTCAGACTTTGAACTCCTCAACCAAGTCATGTCTATTAGCAAAACAAATGCTCAGTGCATTTTGCATTCTAACTGGATGAAGAGGGCCAGGTCTCATGAAGGATGCTCTGGGCCCGGAAGAGCCCGGTCACCACATGTCTTGCTGCTGGCTGGGCTTTTGGGGTATATAGATCTGTCTTTTTTGTTGGAGTCAGGAACCAAATGGCTAGAAAATAGGCATTTTATTTCATCTGTGATTTATTCTATATTTGCTGGAAGGCTTGGTTAGAGCTTCTATGCTTTCTTCCAGCCTTGTTCCACATGTGACTCTCAGAGGACTGCTCAGGGAATATTTTAATTCTCATTTGCTTTATGTGCTGGGAAGAATTTACATTTAAATTCAGCATCAAAGCTTGCTGTCAAACAGCTTATGTTTCCTGTTTTCCAAATTTTTGTTGTTGTTGTTGTTTGAAAAAAAAAAAAAACAATCAGTTTTAATGGCATTGGCCTCACTTCATTTTAGATGTTTCCAATTTCTTACACTCCTGTCAAATCCCAGGTCTACTTTAATGAATCTGATCTTGATGTCGGGAAATATTTTAGTTTTAGGTACTGAAGATAGAATTTTTTTAGGCAAAATTACTTTTTCATGAATTGTAGAGATGCATTCACATTCTTGTGCATTTTTTAAAATAATAATACAAGATCTCTAACCCGTAATCTATGACAGCACAGAACCATGGGTGTATTTTACATCCCGCATGGTATGCAGATAGAGCACTATGGGAAAGGAACAGTGGTTAATATTGTTTTTTCTTTCATTTCAAAATTTAAATAAGTACATAAATAAGTAATGAAAAGGCATGCCATTTGTTTATGTTCAAACATGGATGGAGCTGGAACATATTCTTCTTATCAAAGTATCTCAAGAATGGAAGAAAAAGTATCTAATATACTCAGCCCTACTATGAAACCAATTTATAGCTTTCATATGAAAAAAGGGGAAAAGGGAGAGGGAGTGGAGGGGGGAGGATGAGTGGAGGGGGGAGGATGGGTAGAGGGAGGATAATCAGTGGGACCACATCTATGGTGCATCTTACAAGGGGACATGTGAAATTTACTAAATGTAGAATAAAAATGTCTTAACACAATAACTAAGAAAATCCCGTGAAGGCTATGTTAACCAGTTTGATGAAAATATTTCAAATTGTATATAAAACCAGCACATTGTACCCCATGATTGCATTAATGTACACAGTTATGATTTAACAAAAAAAAATTTAATGAATTGTTTCAGTGACAATTTCTAAATGTATATTATGTGTTTGCTAAGTTAAATTTGAAAATATTCTGTCAATATACTATTAGCTAAATTTCTATAAATATGAGGATATGGTAGTTACTAATTTTGAAAGAAGATCAGTAAAAAAGAAAGAAGGGTGTGATTTATTCATTTTACTCTTAGATGGTATTTATCAAGAGTGCTCTTATCTGATAAACTCAGCCCAGCAGATGGGCCCCAATGTTATCTTACACGGTGCCCTTATGCAACTGTCAGGCCACAGGCAGAAAGGAGGGCAGGTGCAGCCAGGTCCCCGGGCAGGGGTTCTGGGAATTGCAGACCACTGCTGCCTGCTCTTTTCATCAGAGTAAGCCTAAGAAGATCAATGCAGCTGTGTTTTTCTCTAGGCAGCTCTCTTCACTCCCACCTTCCAAGTTGACCACTCCTCTTGGGGTCCCTGTTGCTACAGGGGTTGCACCTGTAAGACTTCCCTCTACCCGTTTATTTACCTGTTTCCTCACTCAACTCATGGGCTCCTTGGGGGCAGGGGTTCTGTCTCTCTCATCTTTGTGTTGTCAGCAACTAACACAGTAAATGGCACGTGGCTAGTGCTGTAAATGGCACGTGGCTGGTGCCGACTTACAGTTTGCTGAATGATTAATTGCACAATAGATTAGTCAGCGTTCTCCAGACAAATAGAGCCATGTGCATGTCTGTCTGTCTGTCTATCTGTCTCTGTCTATCTGGAGAGATTTATTTTCAGGAATTGGCTTACATGATTGTGGAGGCTTGCCACATCCAAAATCTGTTGAGGGCGACAGTTAGGCTGGAGACCCGGGAAGAGCTGAAGTTGCATTTCTGAAGGCCATCTGCTGGTAGATTGCCCCTTACTGGGTGGAGGTCAGCCTTTTGCTCTCTTCAGACCTTTAACTGATGGGATGAGGCCCACCCACATTAGAGAGAGCCAGAAACAAGCTCACAGAAACATCCAGAATAATGTCTTGCCAAATATCTGGGCATTGTGGCTCAGCCACGATAAAATTAACTGCCACATGTGATTTAATTTTGTTTAGTAGGCATTGCCTGGTTACTTTCTAGGCAGCTCTGATGGTATCACTTTTAGAGAGGAAATATTTATCTTGCTGTAATATATTTTACCTGGACAAATATTTTAGGAAAAATAACATGAGTTTGTTAAATTCTGGTGTCAGAAAGGTAATAGATTCTGCTTCCGTTTCAACTCTAATTCCAATAATGACATGTAATATAAAATCAGAATTTATGCTTAGAGTGGGAAATTATTTTCTTTTTAGTGTTTTATACCTGAATAGGGAAAATTCAGCATGATTTCAGCATGAAAATTCAGTATGACAGTAAACAAATAGTTTAATTTTTTTTTTTTTTTTTTGA
>NW_003852421.1:15989851-15993565 GCF_000181295.1 Otolemur garnettii | reverse complement strand
GCCCGGCTATTTTTTTTTGGTTGCAGTCATTGTTGTTGTTTGGCGGGCCGGGCTGGATTCGAACCCGCCACCTTAGGTGTACGTGGCTGGCGCCTTAGCCGGTTGAGGCGCCGAGTCAAATAGTTTAATATTTTTATTTAATTCTTTTGAATAGGTAATTCACTTATGAAATTTAATTGCCAAACATAAAAAAATTCTGTGAAAAACCCTCCCAGTCATTCTTCTTACATTTATTCACCTAGGCAGCTTTTTACCTTAGTATTTTTGGGTTTGTTTCTAGAGTTTTTCTATGCAATTATAAAGAAAGACCAATAAAAATGGGGTTTTAATTTTTAATAACATTTCAGTTTTTGTTGTAAAGAAAAAGTATTTCACTCAGACATTAAGATTAGACTATGTGAACTTTATTCATCGAATACCTTAAGTTGAAACTAAAATTTACATTTTAAATTTTAGTTGCCTAAACTTAAAAAAAAAACTTATTTTATATTTTTAAAAATTAAAAATATAAATTTTAGTTGCCTACAATGTTTACAAATGAGGGAATCAAGAAAGAGGAGGAAAATGCAGAAGGGAAAAAGAAAGACTCAGAGGAAAAACAGAGGTAGACACGGTGAGAGAAGGCCAGAAGTACAGAATATGGTAGAAGCTGCACCCCACCCGTCAGAGCAAGATGAGCCAGAGCAGCCACATTCCGAGGCACGGAAAGGCTTTGTGGATCTTTGTGGAATAATGGCCTCATAGTCTGTTCTTTTAAAAAAAATTTTGAGACAGAATCTCAAGGCTCACAGCAACCTTAAACTCTTGGGCTTGAGGAATTCTCTTGCTTCAGTCTGCATAGCTGGGACTACAGGCACCTGCCACAACATCCGGCTATTCTTCTATTTTTAGTGAAGACAGGGGCTTGTTCTTGCTCAGGCTGGTCTCGAACTCCTGAGCTCAAGCAATCTGCCTGCCTTTGCCTCCCAGCTTGCTAGGATTGCAGGCATGAGCCACATCCCCCCCTCCCCCCGCCCATAGTCTGGTCTTCTCAGATATAACTATAAAATAACCTTAAAGACGCACACTGACTTTTTCCCCAGTAATATGAATAAGTGCTGCTTCTTGGTACCACTCAAGCAAGCTCTTACATGGACAGAAGATCGTCCATATTTTTTAGTAGGGGTACAAGAAGGCAGACACTAGCTCACTAAAACGGTGGCAAATCGTGAGGTAGTAAATGCTCTGTCACTAGAAGAATGTAAGACGAGGCTGGAGGCTACCTCTAGAGACATACTACAGAGGGGATTCAGGGCTAAACGGGAGGCTGCAGACTCGACTCCATCATTCATCTTGGCTCCTCGTATGAAATGTAACACTCAGGGTTCAAACATGCAATACAAACACAATGTCACTTGCAAAGAATGAACCAATAAGTTTATTGATTTGGCTACTGCTTATTTTGAGCATATACATCATTATTTTTTTAATTACAAGATTTACCACCATTTATCTTTAGCTTTATAAGAAAACAATAGACTTAGAAAGGAAAGTGGTCTGTTGGTGCCACCTGAATGGAGGAGGCCTGGACATTGCTGAGCCCATCTCTGAGGTGTGGTGGTCAGGCTCTCAGACAAACCAAACCTGTCCCCTGTGACCAGCACCAGATATAAGTTACAGAGCCATTGTTCAGGGGAGTAGAAGATTTGGGGGGAAAGTCTAGCAGAATCCACATTGACTAGATAACAAAGTTAAGGTTTCAGTTTTGATTAATATCATTCTCAAAGCACAGAACTGTTGAAATTTGTTGGCGCAGTTGAATTTTTTAGACATGTGATACTGGGTTTTCTTGCGTATAAACTTCATTTTGCTAAAGATTTCAGTACAAGACCATTTAGTGCATTTTCAGTGGAAACTTTCAAGTATCTGTTGATGCATTCTTGATTCTATATAAGTGGAAACAAAAGGGACAAAATTTAAGGATAAAAAATGTGAAAGCTGTTCCATTTGTATTTATGCGAAGATATTTTATTTATTTATTTAATTTTTGCAGTTTTTGGCTGGTGCTGGGTTTGAACCCACTACCTCCGGCATATGGGTCCGGCACCCTACTCCTTTGAGCCACAGGAGCCACTGATAAAGATAGGGGTTTGGGCTGTACAGGGCAGGTGTGTCCAGCTCCAGCTGAGGCTTTAGGTCTGTGGGAAGAGAGGGAGGAAGGGTGGTTGTGGTGTGCTCATGACATGTCATCTGTGAGACATGGAGACAGCGAGGCTGTGGGCTGTTCTGTATGAATCCAAGACTTTTTATGAAGCAGATGAGGGTGCAGTGCTGCTCCATTGAGTGGGGAAGCTGGTGAGAAGAGATGCTCATCCCTGCCTGTGTCACATTTACTTTCGATGGCAATTGGAATGTTCTATAGGGTTATATATTGGGCACAAGTAGCATAGAGGCTCAGAGCCTTGGGAGCCAGACTGACCGAGGTTTGAATCCTTTTCTGCCACTTATAAACTAGACGTCCTTAGACATTTACTTAATTTGCAGCCTAAGTTTCTTAGCTGAAAGATGGAGATAAAAATAGTGCTTATTTCATATGGATCTTGTGAGAATAAATTTTAAAATGTATGTAAGGTATACATCAACAGCGCCTAACTCAAAGCACACATCAGTCCTTAATAAACAGCAAAGGATGTCACAGTGTCACCCAGGTGCAAGAAAGGCTATATTATTGATAATTCCAGCGGCAGACCATCAAGAGGGGTGGAAGAGGCAGGACTTGAGGGTGGGGCTTTGGGTTTAGATGGAAATGAAGAAAAAGGTTGATTCTAAGGAAAAACTGGGAGAGTCAGGGTGATTCAGGGATGAAGATTCTGGAGCCCTATTACCTGGGTTCAAGTTTCCATTCTATTACTTAATAGCTATGTAACTGAGACAATCACTTCTCTCTGTGCTGTAATTTCTACCTACCTCATTGGGTTGTGAAAATTAAAGATGCTTTCTCCTGGGTCTCCTGGGCATTTAGCACATACCTCTCAGTTGTTACTGTTGTGGTTATTTTTATTGGAGCGTGTGACATTTCTACCTCTTATAAAGTGACAGAGCATAAATCCTAGCCTGTGGAGGTGAATCAAACATCCCAGGACCACTCAGATTTGCTATTGTTGGTGAATTATGGTGATATGATGATGATTCTTTAACACATTCCAGGAAGCATCTTAGAACATCATCACAACTGGGCACAGTGGAGACACAATGGACATGCAAGAGCTGAAAATGACAGGAATGGTTATCTAGTCCACCAGCTTCCAGGGTATGTGGGGGCACCTATGTAAGGAATCCTAATTTGTAGACAGGTAAAATGGAGTTTTTGAAACATTGTAGGTGTAAAGCCAGGACTCTGAACTGCTCAACTTCCTCTTCCCTGTCAAACGGAAGGGCGGTGTCTGAGTGTCTGAGGGGAGATGTCTCTAGACACACAGTAACAGTGATGGTCATAATAGTTACTGTCTGCTTCCTTCTAACCTGTGCTATGCAGATTATTTTATAAGCATCAGTTTGCCTAATACACAAATCCTTGTGAGGTCATTATTTTCATCTCCAATTTAAAAGAGAGGGAACTCGGCTCGGCGCCTGTGGCTCGAGTGGCTAAGGCGCCAGCCACATACACCTAAGGTGGTGGGTTCGAATCCAGCCCGGGCCCGCCAAAGAACAATGATGGCTGCAACCAAAAAAAAT